>NW_021680345.1:574756-739443 GCF_001412515.2 Diachasma alloeum
AGGGCCTCTAAAGATGGTTTTGAACCAGGGGAGACTCCTAGACCCCACTGGACAATGTTGTCACAATTGCGCTTTTCAATTGAAAACAGACATCATCTTTAGAGACATTTGTCATCTTTAAAGACTTCTGCACGCCATTTTTCGAGCCGCTCTTTCATTTGAGCCAAAAAAAACATTCATAAAACAGAGAAATTCTGCCCTGAATTAGAAGAAGAAACCCATTTCGCTTCCGTACTTATCGAAATGCAAACAAAGACCTTGTATTTGATGAAGTTTGTTTCGTATGTCAGCAAGAATTCGGCGAAAATTGTTTTTCTTGTCAATTGGGAAAATCTTCCTATTTTTATCCATTCATAACTTTTAGGGTTGTGTAGGAGACTTACTGTCCGGTTCAGAAATAGAGGAAACTGACATTAAACACATATAACTTCGATAACATAAATCTTAGAAATATGAAACAAGTTTCAATTGATGGGTTGATTAGTCATCTCATCCTATACGGAGTCTCATCCGTTAAATTCATTAACGTTAATATATTGTAAGATAAATGTGAATCAACGCTCGATTTTAGGGGGCGGGAGAATCATGAACATTGCAGCATTCTTACAGTTTCAAAAAATGATGGCAAAAATATGCTGATTTTTATGGTGATTGTGGCAACATTCACAAGTACAATCGTGAAGGAAGAATTTAAAAATTTCAAGAATTATTCATTTTTTCGGCGAAACCATCATGCACGGTAATCTCAGAATTTTACAATGCATGTCATCTCGCCTCCATCTCGGTCTTCATTTCGGATACATAAAACATAGGGCAAAGTTGATGAGTTCAATTCTCTTCGAGTTGAGATAGGAGGAGAGAATATTATGTCATTCGAAACTGAGGCGATTTCTCCAAATTAAAGTCTCCTCGGGGTCTCGTACGCAGTCGCAGTATAATCCTTCATAGCATAATGTTCTCCAGTCGAAAGTGCCATTTAACGTTACAAGTGCGTGAATTTCATTTTTGACGAGTGTTGCATTATAGATCGAGCCGAAGGCGAACACCTATCGATACCTTCTCAGTTTTTCTAATGAAAATACTTGCAACCTTTCATGTGAGTACATTTCTATGAGAAGCAGAAGAAAAGATGATTCAACAAGAGTCAAATAAATCAAGACAAAGAAAGAAAGAAATTCAACAAGTTCGGCCCGCATAATTCATACATTTTTCCTAGGATATTGACTCCTTCTTCATACACTTCCAACACGGAGAAGTATGAAAGAAGCATGCCATTTTTTTTATTCGAGTGACGTTTGTCACTTTACATTACGACGTGCGGTGAGTGCTGTGAACAGAGGCGTCACGGAACGGAGCAGAAAAAATTTCAGGTTTCCTGTTTCTCCACGAATTAAGAATTGTAAAAATTATTCTCATGGGGTTGTCAATGCCACTAGCTTGACAACTCAAAATTAATTGTGAGAAACGTGATACGCCGAGCAAGTTCGTCATGTCCCTTATGCTTTTGCCTGCGGCGAAAATACGATGAAGAAAGTGATCAACTGATGAAAAACTTAGACGCACAACTTCAAATTATGATTAAACGTTAACAATTTACTCCTTTAACAAATGACCGGATGCATTTGGTTTCTAAAAATGTTTAGAGTTCGAGTGGTTGCTGTTTGTAGTGTTGCTTTTAATTGACTTACAAAATATAAATTTTTGCGAGTCGAAAATTTTGAGTTGCGAGTCTCTAGTCCTTTGCTATTCAATTCAAAATACATCATCATAGGAATTACATTCGCAAGCAAATTGCTAATTTATTAGAAAAAATATATTGACCATGTTGTAATGAAAGTAATTTCCCACTTGTTGATTTCAGTATCCAACGGTTCTTGATTTCAGTCTTTTCTCGCTTCAACTTAGTATGTTTTCGGTACTGAGTTTCAGTTATTTTTTCACTGAAGCTAAGTAAATAGTTTCTGGATCTCACGACTATGTTCTCTAGGACCACGAGTTTATGGATATACTGTGGTTCTGGAAGCCAGAAACTTTTTTGTTCTTTGACGAGTAATGTAGCGATTGTTTTGAAATTAAGAACAATATCCTAGATTTGAGAACAGAGTTCTTCATTCAATGACCAATGTCCTTATATTTAGTACATTCGTTGCAATTAAAGAAAAGACATTTGTATGTGATTTATTGTGTTACAAATAACGTATATACAATATGATTCAGTTGATGTCTTGAAATTCTTCTGAGAAATGTATTCACTTATCGTAGATGCGAAACAAGTTTTTTCTCAACAACCAGTTGAAATATTTGTGCACACGTACACGCGAAATTGTCGCGTATTGAATTCCAATGCTCTGCTTGCGCCAGGGGCGTGAGTTTCGCGGATGCAATTTAAATAAATTTACCCAATGACTGCGAATACAGTACTCTACAGCGTATATCTGGTAGCTGAATATGGAAAACACTAAAACTAATTAGCAAATTTGAAATTATTGTTATTTTTCAGGATTTAACAGAATAATTTTTGTTTAATTATTTGCTCAATTGAGTTTTTATTAAAATTGAGATGCACAGTTTTGTTTATATTTGGGTTATGTTTTTTTTGCCAGAGATGAAAATTTTCTACCCCCTAGGATTACGAGGCATTGGGATACCTGAAAATGAGAGAAATATCAAAGTAATAAACTAGATCGGAGTAAACTGAAACGAGGAACATTTTAGTTTTTTACCTTTTTGGCACAGAAACACGATTATTTTTTCAAATACTCCAATACTCCTCGCGAGATTATACGCTTTTAATGCAATGAACGAAATTCATTGCAGGGAGCTCTGACCAGTTCTGGTGGTATTTCAGTTCAACTTGGGTGCATCCGGTTTGAGTGTTATTAAAAGCGGAAATTATCAACCAATGAACATGAAATTTTTTATGTCGGTAACGTTTGGGGCTAACTGGAATATTCATCACATGCTGAAATAAAAATAGAACATCAACGTACGAGTTGGGAAAGGGTATACTTCACGAATATGAGGTTCGTATCGCATTCATCCAGTGCGGCCTTTTCCAACGAGTGAATTATATTACTTTATGAAGCATTGGCTAAACAAGAAAAATACATCTAGAAAATACTATGCGGGTTTGATGCATAAGCTCCGCGAATCTAACTCGCAGAGTGAATGGTGATAGAATAGAATCTACGTGGTGACGCATATCCGCATAATCAATCAAAATCGAGTAAATAAAATTGACGGGAAAAGCAGATATCGGCATAATCATAATTTTGAATTAAAGCTAAATTTTGAGCAAGGCAATTGTTATATTACTCACCAATTTTTTCATTATTAAAGTAATCATGAATTTCAATATTCAAATTCCGAATTATTTTATCAAATATTTTATTCAAATTTCAATGAACATAAGTAAATCTTAATTATTCTAAGCTGCAACTTCTCATAATATTACTAAAGCAATGATAGATGCCGATCTACCGACGGTGTTGGCTGTGTGGTTAAAGTGTGCATGTTTTTTTTTCGTAGACATTAGGTATAACAGTGTAAAACCATATGTGGAAATATTTGGCTAAATAAACATGTTTAAAAAAAAAAAGTGGTTAAAGTGTGGGATTGGCATGCGGGAGACCCGGGTTCGATTCCCGGCTGGGGGGGCCAAAATTTGTGACACTCTAAATCTCATGGTTTCATTGTCGAGCGGAAGTTTCGCAAGAGACGACTGTACCTGGGCAGGTTTTTCCCTCAAATGAGGTTTTCCCTTGTCCTTCGGCGAATGCGGTACAGGGGGTTGGGGGGTGGGAAGGGAACAAATCGTAGACCCGAAAGGGTATACGAGAAGAAAAATTAATGATAGATGCCGATCTATGGGCAAAATTGTATGTACAATTGATTACACGAATGCGTCTCTTCCCTTCTGTTCCAGGATCATTCACCCTATGGCAACTGTACAGACCTACCTAATCCTACCTAATCAAATATTCAAGCTCCTGAAAAATCGCACCAAGTCGGTTGACTTGGAATTTTTATCAACTCGTTTTTATCACGTTATTTTCACAATTTCCATTTTTTCGTAGGTTTCCTTAATTGTATTTAGAGCTTCTATGTATTCAGTGTTTGGCACTTTTCGTGATTTCACCACTTTTTGTAAACAGTTCTTTTGCAAAAATTTATTTTTGTTCTTGGGGAGATTACTATGTCGTCATAGCATTCCGTTTTATGACTACGCTAATTTTTACTATCTTTCTATATTATAAAAATTCAAATCGACTTCTAGTGATGAAAATTTGGTACTCAAAATTAAAACTTCAAAATTAAAGGTCATAATAAGGGTTATGAGGCGCAAAATAAGGGTCATGGGGATTAAAATAAGGGTCATGAGAGTCAAAATCAGTGTCGCGAGAGTTATAATGAGGATCAGATAAAGGATCCAAATAAGGGTCACAGCGGTCAGATTAAGAATCACAAAGGTTAGATTAAGGGTCTAAATAAAGGTCATGAGGACCAGAATCTAAGGGTCACAAGGGTCAAAATAAGGGTCTCTATTTTTCTACATGTTAAAAAACCAAATCGACGTCTGATGATGACAATTTGGTACTCGAAATTAAGACTCCAAAATTAAGGGTAAAAAACGATGGGTCAAAATAAGGGTCACGAGGGGTATAATGAGGGTCAAAATGAGCGTCACGAGAGTCTGATTAAGGGTCAGAATAAGGATCATGGGGATCGTATGGGATTGGCGAGCGAAGCGAACAGGGGGCGTAGCCCCCTAGTTTGATTCTATTATTTTCTCCATGTAGAGATATTGATTTTCATATTCCATATCGTAATTTTTTGAATGAAAAATGTCGATATCTCTCTGTCAGTCATTAGTATTTGCAACCTGAGCACTGCATCCTTTACATCTGATATGAAATGACATTGAGGGAACAACATAAAAAAACTTCTGTCATTTCGAAATAGCTGCTAAATTAACGCCGTTCCCTCGATTCCCATCATCCATTGAATAATTTCTCATTCCCCTGACATTTATGTATTCAGTTTGGACGATTATAAAGGCTATAATAATAATTTCCGTATAATAAAATGAATTTCAACTCACCCTCGAGCAGATACTCCAGGAGGCCGCTGCGGTATTACCCCGTGAGGAACGAATAGCAATGTTGGATGCAGTTCAAAGGGTATCAAGAGAGGCGTCTCGACGTCTGCGAAGAACCAGCTGTCCAGACCTCACCGCCCCAGGCACCCCGAAGCAAACGTACACGCCAAGGTAATTCATTTGAAATTTCAAATTTACCTTTTAAAAATATAACAATCAGATGTATGCCGTTGAATAACCGCATTTACGTAAAGTTTATTCATTTTTTTAAAGATTATTTTACTCACGTTAAAATAAACTGTCCAGTATTGTGACACGAGATTTGTCTGGATAAGTGACAGGGGTCTTTTATGTTTATCCCTCTCTCGATCCCTCTTTCACATCCAATTTTACCCCTTGATTGAACTCCTGACAGCGACATGTTTCGCGAATGTTCCGCTATAAACCTAAAACGTAAAAACACTTGCATGTAAAATGGTAGTTGAATGAAAAATAGATGGGAGCGGACTTTACGTTTTTCAATGCACTTTAAAAATGCATGAATTCTATTATGAGAATGAGAGTAAAAAAGGGTTAATCCCATTTAATTTGGGAAACTCTTTTAATGTATTGAATTTTTTTCTCTAACAGAAATCAGCGTGTCTTCACAGCAAAAATGAATGTCTGAATTTCACACACCTTTTGTAGACATTTTTCAGAAACTAAAAAATGTGTGAATAGAATGAAATTGTGTCTGAATTTCAGATGAACGGGTATCCAAACACCTTAATTCATGTTTAAAATTCAAACAAATTTTAATTTTATTCAGACGCTTTTTAGTATTTGACAAATGTCCACAGAAGGTGTGTGAAATTCAAATATTCGTTTTTGCTGTGTTGTTCCACTCATATGACCATTTTAGGAGAAATTATCAAGAGTCGTTTTCCATAAGATGTGTGTCTCAACTTTGAAAAAGGTCTCTCGACCTTTTTCAAAAATAAAATTACGATCAATAGCTCCATGTTTGCGTTAAAGATTGTAATGTCTTTTCGAAAAAAATGAAATGATTGGACTCATTTCCTGAATACAAGTGATAAAGTTTATTTCCCTATGCGATTGATTTCAGAAAAGTTTCCAACTGTTCTTCAACAGCAGACCCCTAAGAATTTCATTACGTTGGAAATTGTCAATCCTCAAAAACAATTCAGTCATATTTTACTGCATATCCCATTGAAATCCACGTAGGTGGACGTGATTGCACCCAATTTTTGGAATATCAAGGAAGGTTGTGGAGAATAGAGAGATGTAGGAAGGGATGTAACACCTCATCTAATTCGCGGAGGTGCACGGGAAAAGGGCAATTCAGCCCTCAGAGAATATTTCGAGATTACATATCGGGTACGAGTCAGTGGTGCCCGTTCGTGAATTGAAATGGGAACTCTCTAGGTTTCATCCCACGTCCCTTTATGTCTCCTCTCACTTCCAATACTCAATTTTACTGATAAAATCGGTAACTGCAGTCCCTGAGACTCTAAACTATTCAGAATCCCCTTTGATTATCTATTAATGAATCCAAAGCGTTGTACGAGTGAAATTGGAAATGTAACACTGGTCAGAAGGGGTTTCACCCCTTCTAGTCTAGTTGTGTATATTTGTATGTGTGTTTGTGTGAGTGTGTGAATGAAAAAAAAAATTCAAATGTTTTTAATTGATGGCTCCGGTCTCGACCCAGTCCAATGCAATCATGCTGAGTACACGAGTGGGTTCAGATCCCTTTACGTCTCCCATTCACGCTCCCTGTCGTTCTATTTCATCCTATTTACTCTTCGATGTTATTCGCGTTTTTACCATTTTTTAGCACACTCTCTTTTTCAATTACCTGATTTTCAATGGTATTTTCTATTTTTTTCTTATGTCAAACGAGTATATTAACGTAATCCAGTACTCGCTAAATAACATTGACATCCTGTGTGGACATACATGTGCTGGACTCAACTGTAATCATTCTTCAGTTTCCCTTTGACGCAGATCGTAATAACTCTTTGCTGCTAGACTCTTTTGAATTTCATAATTTCGGTTCTTTGAGGGTCTTTTACTTTCATCTTTCATTATTTTTTATTTTGAATTTATTCTTGATGAGATTCTACATAGTTAGATTGGCGAATCCCGCGCCTTTTATTTTTTTTCGATTATTGTAAAATAATAACTCAGTGCACTAATGAGTTTGTGATGTTATAAAGTCGCTTACGAGATAAACTGACCTTTGGTGTGGCCCTTTGCTGTGGCTTTCGAGCGGGATTCAAACGGGTCATAAATGTACTTAGTTAATGGTGCTGGTCGACCACCATCAATTTGCTCCTCTCAGTTTGAACATCGCCATGAATTCTCGGTGGAAAGACGTACTCGATTTGTGCAGTCTCTCATTGCCTCGTTTACATCGAACTCTAAAGAATCAAATCCAAACTGCCATATGATGGATTCTTCGTCAATCCAGCCACATATTTTTTTCAAGGCCTCCAAAACATCTGAAAAATTCTGTACTTTTTATACTCATTGATAGTATTTTCTGTGAATTTTTCCTGATCTTTTCAAGTATTCGTGCTCTGTAAAAAAGTTTTGTCTGACTTTTCCGTGCCAAATTCCGGAAATTTTCATCGTGTTGCAATTCCACTGAAATTTAAGGAAATCTTGTCATTGAAAAATCCGAATTTCGTGGAAAAAACAAACAGAACTGTAAATTTCTGTTCCATTTTTCCCGGAAAATGAATAGAAAACCAGAAAATTCTGGTAAATAAATTGTTGAATTTTCAGGACAGTCACACTGAATGCGATTTAGAGGGAAAAAATCATGAAATTTCATGAGATCATGAGATTATGAGATTTTACTGAAAATTCAATGCAATTATTTGACACTGAATAGTCATACTAGATTGGGAATTCAAATAAATTAAGGAATTCTCGTCTTTACGCCCCTTAAAATTCTCTAATTTTACTAAAGTTTAAGTAAAATCTGAAATTTCATGATTTTTTTCCCCTAAATCGCATTCAGTGGCACTGTCCTGAAAATTGGCGGTTAATTGTTCATGAAGTTTCTTTTTTTTTCTAACAGTGTGGTCGAGATGAATGGTTCCGACAAAATTTAAAAAAGTTGGATATTTGGGAAGGTGATCTCCGAGAAGAGAAAGTTTGGCATAAAAAATTCATGTTTTTACCTGAATTTGTCGAATAATTTTTTTATTTTAGGAAACAAGCGGATGTTGAAATTTTAAACTCTACAATTATATTTTTGAAAATTTTATTTCTGACACTGCTGCTACGTTCACCAAGTCTTTTCGTTTACTCGTAAACGTAAAACTCACAGTTCGACCACTCGCTGAATGTAACATCACTATCAAAATCTATTATTCCACACATGTGAGACGGGAATTTTCAGCTCGTGTGATTGGCAGCCCTCGACTTCGCCTCGAGCCGCCAACTTCACACTCGTGCAAATTCCGTCCCACTTATATCGAAATATACTATTTTCACACATCTGCACGGAAAGGTCATACTTTGCATCAAAATATCCATAAAATGGAATCAGTCTCGTTTTTGAAGGCAACGACGTCCGAATTTTATCAAACCGTGTTATTGATGAAAAAACTAAATTTTTCTTTCTATGGCCTTCAGATCGGAAAGTTACCTAATGGATCCACCCTCGATGCCCCCACCCCCCCGCCACCACAGCATAATAACAGAGCACCAGAAACAATTACAAAAAGAAATACTGGAAATGCACGACAGTCTGTCACGTGGGTTATGTCCAAGGAATACCTCAACCTCCTGGGACACAAATTCAGGGCTCTCCTGGACGTCCTCGCTCCGCTCAATCGGAAGGAGCAGACTCCGCAGAAGTCGACCACCAATTTGGGACAGCACTCGTACGTATGCATGAGGGTCGCCCATACCCTCGTCTATCTGAGGATAGTCCGAGAATATCGAATTAATTTCGGGTAATTTGAACTGAGGCAAAAGGGAATGGTTAAAATGAATAATTTTCAGGTACTTCACCGATGTGGGACAGTGTTAGTAGTAATGGTAATTTCACCAAGTGCAAATCTGAGGAGATGATCAGCCGTGAGGAGTCACCGAAGTGGAGCAATTCGGACGGTAGAATTTCGAGAAGTGAAATTGCTGGTGACGATGAGATTCTCCCGTCTTGGGAATTTCTCGAAGCAACCTTGAATCAGAAGTTGCTTCATTACAATACTAGTGATAATAATGGGCCTGATAATGAGCTAAATCACCTAAAGTTATGACAAAATTAGTGAATAATTGATGAACATCCTACTTCTCCATATATCCTACTATATCCTTCTACATATCCTACAATATTCTGTTTCTACACGGAAGGAAAAGTTGGATAAAAATTGTGTTATATTTTACTGTACGAAAGGCAATCGTGGAGTCAAATAATAGTACATTATGTCATGAGGGCGATAAGCGGCGGTTTGTGAGGAGTGTGGAGTTGCAGCAAGAGGCGTGGCAAGCAGGAGACGAGGATCGCCGAAGGCGATCCGAGTCGGACGCTTGCCATGCCGAGTGTTGCAAACTCCACACGACTCACAAACCAACGCTATCGCCCGAATGGCATATACTATTTTTCGTCACGAAGGCCCGACGCGGGTGTGGGCGCGGGAGGGGGTCCAGGGGGACGAAGTCCCCCTGGTGGGGGGGGTTGGGGGGGGGCGAAGCCCCCCCCCACTGAAGAAAAAAATAAAAGCAATAGAAAAAAATAAATCGAAATAAAATCAATATCAGTTGATGCGAAAATAAATAACTAGTAAAGTCCGCCAAAATATCCAAAAACAGTAGGTTGATGACGGTAATTTTGGACCTGTGAAAAGAAAATTGCATAAAAAATAGAAAATAAGAACAGATATCAAAGATAAAAGAAGATACTCAGCTGTTCAATTTTTCTTCTTTTATTAAGAACAGAAGTCGACGTTATAAATACTGATATTTTAGAAATTGTTGTTTTTTGAACAAAAATATCAACTTTAAATTGAACAAAAACTCGGAGAGTGACTTTTTTCTAATGATAAATCTTCTCAATGACACACAACAACATGGCTACCACTAGTGGGTTAAGTTGTAGAGAAGGCCGCTAGAGGCGCTGTACAGCTCATCCGACTATACGTTTACCCGAACGCAGAGCGCATGCCCAAGTGGGGGGAACGTCAGGGCACATGGTGACGCCCACTTTATCGCTCCTAGGATGGGTAAGTGAGATTTACCCTCCTTGGAGCACCGAGCGTCTCATTTACCCTCCTTGGAGCACCGATTATTCAAGTGCCGCGGTAAACTCTCTTTACCCCCTCTCGACAGAGCCCGAGTAAGCGCCGTTTATCGGGCCGAGTGACGAAAACCACTTTTCGACTTATATCAGACCCGGAATTAAGATTGGCCTAGTCCGCGTCACTCGGTCTGAATCAAGCCGAAAATCGGTTAGAACCAAACCGACGTCGACTTGAATCAGTACTTTTTTTGTTGGGTGTAACCCCTTGAGTTATATCTTCTCTGTGGTTACGGAAATTGCCCTGGAGTATCTGAAAATTTAGCCTGTTTTAGTGGTAGGAACGGAAAAAAATACATTCAACACATTCGGCCAAAGCTACTTATCACCCTTTGACTGGTAAGGAGAAAAGTGCAAGAAAATTCTTGAACATCTGTAAAAATATGTCTCTTCTATCCTATCCTGGTACAATTGAATAATTTCACCGAAACCTGAATTCAATTTTACAGAATTTATTCAAGGTTTCCCTTTTAATTCTCCATTAATTAGAAATTCAAAGATTGTGCATGAATTATGCTTTGAGCATGAATCTTTTTCCATGTGCGATTACACCAACCATTTTGTGGGTCCTCAAGAGGGCAAATACGTACATGCGGGGGAATGTAAAGGACCTCTCGAGTCCAAGTGGCACTCAACTCCACATTTATTCATTCGTCAAACATAAACGAGCATCAAAGTAGTTTCGAAAAATGCAGGAAAAATGAATCTCAAATTTTTTTTATTCACATACTGTACGTGGAATAATAAATCGGAGTACAAGATGAGAAATTTCATTTTTGACGAATGTGAAGTATACACACACCTTCGTTGAAAACGCAATTTATGGCCGAGTGCTCTGTACTATTTCAGTTGATTTCGTGGGGAATTCGAGTTTAACGCACGGAATGAACTAAATAATATTATATCTATTATTTAGAAAGATATTTCCATCAATTTTCTTCAGCCCCTGACGTATTCCTCTCTGGTTGTCGTTAACCCTCGTCAATCATCGAAGTTAGAGGTCCAGAAAAGAAATTCGTGGGACATAACAGGAGAAAAGGATCATTTATCCTTATTACGATTGCCCTTCATTCTAGAAATGAAATGAGTGATGATTAAAACCAGTTTCAGGGTCTAGAGATGAGGCTCAACATTTATAGATTGGTCGACAAATTCGATATTATTAAGGATGTTGGCCTATCTATCAGTGTATGAATCTGGCACATCAGACAATATCAAAATTATGGTGAATAATGTGGTTTTCGGCTAACCATCCTTCACAGAAATTGTAAACAAACGGTTTTTGTGTCTTTTTAATCTATGGAGATGCGCACTTAATACTATTAGTGTAGCCAGCAATATCCAACCAATTAGTAGTTTGCATCGATTTGAGGTAATCAAAGGAAGTCAAATAAAGCCTAGTAGTACCTAGTCAGACACCAATATACCATTTCCCATTAGTAATTAGCCCCATACATGAGTGACTACAGTGCTCAAAGCAACATCTACTCCATTCCCCTTTAACTTCGAGCCACTATCGAATTTTCTGTGTATGTTGAAACATAGGAGAGGAGTTGGCTCCCTTTCGAATGAGTTCTAGTGAGTTTACGTTGTTTTGTTATAATTGAACGTAGTGTGGGTCACTATCCAAATTTCTCCGAACATTAATTATCAGAATATTGATATTAATCCAATTAACACTCCGTTGGTTGCGCTATGAGGGCTACGGTGCAATTTTTTCAATTTTTTAATAACACTTCAGTAAAGCGTCAGTAAATATGAAATCGCATTTTTAAGATTCAAATCGATTTTTCGACGTGATTCGAGCCGATTTGGGGCTATGGGGCTTCGTCAACCGGGAAAAGGTTTTACATAAGGGGGTTGTGTGGGACAGGGTGCATGAGGGGGAGGGGGTTGTACTGAATTCTCGATGTGCAGCCATCCCGTAATCGACTTAGCTCGTCGATGAGTTTTTCAAGGATATCTCCGAAATTAAGGGAGATAGCGAATTTTTACTTAACAATTGCGGATTGAGAAGGGGTGGATTGGTGTGTATTGAGAATTCACAACAACAAAAATTTAGAACCCCCACCTCTCCCCCTAGGTTTCTTAATAAAAATTCGCTATATCCCTTAGTTTTGGAGATATCCTTGAAAAATTGAGCGACGAACTAAGTCGTCTACAGGATGGGAGAGGTGTACTGAATTCTCGATGGGGAATCCCCTCTCCCCTATGCATGAGGCTCCCGAAGGAAACCTCATTGACAATGTACATCGAGAATTTAGCGGCAAATCGGCTTGAACCAAACCAAGAAACCGGCTTGAATGAAACCGAAAATCGGTTTGAATGAAACCGAAAATCGGTTTGAATCAAACCGAAAATCGGTTTGAATCAAACCAAAAAATCGACCTGAATCAAGCCGAAGTCGGTCTGAATCAAGTGGAAAAATCTACTTGAATCAGACCGACATTCCAGTTTGCATCTGCCCGAGTCCGACTTCATTCAGGCGCCGTCAATTCGACATGAAATAAGTCAATGCCCGACATGATTCAGACCGATTTTTCGATCTGATTCAGAGCGACTTTTTTATGGGTGTACATTTTCCTGAAACTTCGCACTTGGGTGGAATTTTCATGGTGGAACATAAAAACAAATCCAAGTGGCCTAGGGGAATTGTTTATAGGGAAAAATTTATAAACCCATGAAAAATAGGTATTCTGCATGCGCAACTTGGAATAGCGATATCGTCGAGGTTAGGAATCGTGGAGAGGTTAGCGTGGCAAATACGAATGGAGTTGTGATGAGACATTTCGCTATATGGGGAGGAACTTAACAGGTGAGTGAATCTGTGCTGCCAACTTGCGCGTCTAACGGCACGCCGTTATCCCTTTTTCCATCTATATTAATTATTTTCCAATTATCCAAAAGACAAGCTAGAAAAATAAAAAAGGCTTGAAATATGTGGGAGAAAAATAGAAAAGTTATTAAACAAAATATTTCGACCACAAAAATGGTCTCACCTCCTACGTGTTCACTCCGCGATAAATACCTTAACCTTTCAACTCCATTCTATGCTTGGTCTTTATGCTTGACTGTCACATTTGACTTTTGCCCTATACCCCTATGTTCCTCAATTGTTTTCATCTTTACGGAAGATTCTTATCGACTCCTCCTTCTCACTAGTATATGGACAGCCCCTTAATTTCCTTGTCTAGAAAATTATAGGGAGTACTGAGAGAAAATATGGAAATCTTCAATTCTAAGAGCAATGTGCAATGAACAAAGTCTAAATTAGCCACTCTAATCCTGAATTTTCTCATATTTCCATTCTACATGTTAACTACGAAAAAATCTCATCTACCCTTAATCCTCTCCGAAATTACGGCCATGTAATCTTCCGTTTAATAACCACAGCCAAATTTTCCTTCTCTGGAAAGAAAATACATTTCATTCGCCACAATTCATTTAGCCCCTTGTAAAATAAGAAAGATGAAAAATGGTAGCTGCCAATCTTTACAATGGTTAATGCCTCAATTAACTCCAATTTTCGGAACAGTGTCTGGGAAAAAGAGAGGGAGGGAGAGAGAAAAAAAATCTGTGTATATATGCAAGTGATAAAGAGGGGGTTGGTTTCCTAAGTTGAATTAGCGAGGAGCTGAAAGCGTCTACGTTTGCACGCATTAACCGTAAATTGTGTTTATTATGCATCCGGCAGTGGAAGGCGGGAGGCTATAATATTATTGTAACTGCTAGGTCGTACACGAAACCCACTAGGTTGCTTTTAATGAAACGCATTTATTATACCTGTTCTTCTCTCCGCACTTTTAGCTTTTTGCAGTTTACTTCGGAAAATTTTACCTCACTCTTCAATTTTTTTCATCTTAATATCCTTATCCCTTTCGTTATTGGAAGGGGTAATGAGGGAAGCAAATCTTCAGAATTTCGTACCTAAATTTTCGTAATCCATTGTCAATTATGGTCTTAATCAGGATCAAGCTCTCTGCAGCTCATGGAATCGATTTTCACAACAATAGTAGTGCTTAAGGCTTTCGAACGGAAATATGAATTTTGCGGGCACAAAATCGGGCGTGGCTCATGCAGAGAGTGCGGATATTGGAACGATGCGTCAATTTTTTTTCGCCGGAAATTTTATACTCCACAAAAAAGAATCTTTGCATTTTTCACGTAACTTTTAAGCGTTCTAGTAACGCCTATAGATGAACATATTATGCGGCGTGAAATTTTCACTCATAAAAAAGTCCTCTAAAAGTCAGGGACGTTCTCAGCAATTCTCAGAATTTTTTACTTGAGTAAGACCCATAAGATAAGCAGGGCTGGCACGCACACTACTATAAAACACGAGGAGCTGGTCACTCCTTAATCAAATGACTCAGTGATTTCCAGAATTAGATGATTTCCTGTGATTTCCTGATAATTTCTGTGATTGACAAACCGAAAAATCGGCTTGAATCAAACCTATAAATCGGCTAAAATCAAACCGATAAATCGCCTTCAATCAGACCTATAAATCGGCCAAAATCAACCCGATAAATCGACTTGAATCAGACCGATAAATCGGCTTGAATCAAACCGATATTCCGGTGGGCATCTGCCCAAGTCTGACTTCATTCAGACCGACTTTTTTGGGTGTAGAACACCTTTATATGAATTTTTCCTACGCATAGAATCAGGAATTTCTTGAAATGTGTAACTTGCTTCTGGAACGAGAAACATTTCCTTTGTTATTACGTTCTTGTCTCATCAGAAGATCAGACAGTTCAACAAAGGGAGCGATTTCCCAGAGTATGTGACTTAAATTCTACATCGATTATGGTTCTCGCCGATATGGGATCCTTCCTCTTCTACCAGGTTCTTCAATATCGGTACATTTTTACGTGAGATATTTCCGAAGGTAAATCACGGTAAAATCGTTAATTAGTTCACCGAGACCGGCAGCTAGTAGAGGCTATAGTAATTAACCATTCCTAATGGAAACCCTCACACCATCAACATCTACCTCAGTCCTATCGATTCGTTCGGTAGTCTTAAGCCGTTGCATCCCCGGTACCCTTAAAATATCCTCTAAATATTACCCTGTTACTCCTTCGAGGTTTTATTTTACAGGCTTTTTACGTTTTTGCATTTTTTGAGGACGTCGAAGTGAACAACTTGTAATTGGTAACTGGCGGATGGCCAAGGAGGCTTTTCCGACGATGGAAAATGGTAGTTTCACAGTAGTTATGAGAAAAAAAAATTGTATTTTTTTATGATAATAATTTTCATCTGAATTTTCACTACGAAATTGGTTTGGAGAATGAGGCAGAGAAATTTGTATATTTCTGGTACAGTTTTTCACACCGGTACATTTTCGGATCTAAACACGCGAATCTCGTACTATAAATCTTCCGCATCCTCATGTGACAGGTAATTTGGAATGCGCATCATTTTACAATGCAAATAAAGTTTCTTTTTGCAATTAATGGTTGGAAATTTTGAAATTTATGTAACACTATGCGAGTGGAATCTCAATCAGACTACAATAGAAGTCCAATCAGTAACAATTGATTTTGATCGGTTCTGAATCAGAAATGTAAGACTTGTTTGGATCCATGCCTGATCAAAATGTGATTTTCTGGTGTTATTATTACTTGGAGAATTCATCTTTTGTCTGTTTACGTCTGACCGTAGACTGAGAAAATAAGAGAAAAAGAAGGTTGAGCTCAGACTGGTCTGTCATAAGATTGTTTTCATATAGAACGAGAAGAATTGGAATTAAACGGGTTTAATAATAAATTTATAATAAATTTGTGTCTTTTGATTAGTGTTGAATTTTCCCTGTGTTGAATTTCTTTTGAGTTGAACCGGTTTAGTATTCAATTTATTTGTGTTCAGTTGTGTGTGTGATGAATTGACGTGTTGAGATTAAATTATTATGTGGTAATTAGTCCTATTAAATGAATTAATTAAATTTAACTTCGCTAAGATATTTTGCTCTTGAAAATGTTCAAGTCACCAGTTTCTTGATATGAAAAAAGACGTACTTCTCAAAAAAAAAAATTTCTCAGTGTAGGAGATCGTTGGATGTCGTTCAAGTAATGTAAACTCTCATCATGCTCTGTAAAAAAAATATTACAATGCTCCATCATTATCGCATTTTCTGTCTCACATATAAGCAGCTTAAGTCGTAAATGTCGTCATCCCTACAGAATTTCTATTTCATCTGTTTTTCAATACTCATCTTCGTCCAACGTCGAGACCAATTCGCCCAGTCCCGTACTAGTCTAATGACATTAAATCCCACCTAGTTAGCATAAAACCACGGGGTTACACTCAAGAGCGAACATTGAGTAAAACCGACAAATCCTATCACTTCAAATATTAATTTTTTAACAAGAGAAATTCTGTTGTTTTATTTTCATCATCTCGGACGTTTTCTTGTGCCATTAACGAAATACCGAAGAAAAATCGCTGGAGAGAATCCAAACTAATCAGATAAAAGTATTAAGAGTGTTAGTTTATCAAATACCTGGATCTGGAATTAATTAAATGAAGGATTGGAAAAATAGACGATAAAAATTTTATTAAAATTCTCATTAGTTTTTTACAATTAAGCAAATTTATTTGTTTGGGCGGGGGGGAGAGTGACGAAGGAATTTTCCTATGAGAATCCAAACTACTAAAACGCTCAATTTCATTCAATGTAAAACTGTGCTTTTATTCGCGTCATTGGCTCGTGTACCCGGTAATTGAATGACGGGAAAATTAAGGTAATTTTAATTCTTGGCTCTTGGACGATGTCACTGACGGCAGTGGGTGAAACTCCCTCATTCCTCTCTCATCCCTTCTCTGCCCCTCACCGTCCCTCTTCCTTCTACCAATTCTCCCGCTCACCCCATATCACTGTGGTCTTTCGTCAGAAGTGAGAGGAACAGAGATGAAAATCGACGAGAGAAAGCGATGAAAATAGAGAGGGTTGAAATCGGGGTCTTGCGCTTCTGCGTTGCGTTTGCAAGGGGCTAGGCAAGGGGTGAACGAGAGGGAGGAATAGAGGGAAAATGGTACTACCGTTTTTCGCTTGTATATGTGCGCCAGCGCAGTTTCAACTATGCGGTTGGATCTCAGTCTCACAGCCTCCCTTCCGTGGTCCGTATCAGCTTCTCGTGAGAGGTGTGTCGATCGCGTTCGCGCTCGGTATTTCCCCCGTATATCAACCACGTATATTGAAATCTTCATGTGAATTCCTCCTTTTGAGAATGAACGAAAAATTCCTTCTCATTGAATAATAAAGTCGTGATTTGCATTTCATTTTTAACTTCAAAATAAAAATTATTTTTTCCCTTTTGTTGTTGTTTTTGCATTTATTTAATAGGTTATCAGTGCTAACTATTGCTTTGAAATTGATTGTTGAATTTTTTTTTTGTATTTGTGAGTTTTGAGTTTCGTGACCCAGAGAGAAAGGGTTTGAACACTTTTGGAATGTGGAAAATCCCTTGACCGGGATTACTCAACGGCACGTGACTTGGTAAGGTTTTATTTTTATTCACCACCTTTTGTTTCCATATATGATACTGAAACAACACAGTGACACACAATGCAGTTTTTCCGTTGAGTAAATAAAACCTAGTGAAGTACCAGGTGTCATTGAGCTGTGGACGGAGTTTTGTCGACTTTTTAGAGGGCTATTAAGGTTCTAAAAAAGATCGTCAAGGTGGTGTTTGACAGGAAGTTTTCGTGTAAAAGAAAATATCAGGTTTTTTTGGGACGATGTTTCTTTTTCATTATGTTTTCAGTTGGTGCGAATTGTTTGTAGGGGGAGTTAGTTGGTCAGGGACTTGAGAAGTGGGATACTGTGTCATTCATGCTCCAGTGGGAGTCGAGAGAGGGCAATTAGATGGTACGAGACCATGAAGTAATTAAACCACTGCACCTTTGCTCACACGATTCTATTCTCCTTTTTTTATTCTTTATGGTGAAAGAAAAATTACAAAGAAATTGCGTCGGAGTTGCAGAAAAGGTGCGCTGAAGGTCAAATGCTTTTGTTTTGAGCCATGTTGTTCGGTCAGCCTCATGTAGAATGGACCACCTGTAATGAAATTTTTTATACATTTGAGGTAATACTCTTCCGGGACAAATCGAATTAATAGAGATTGAAATAATTCTTCAAGAGGAAATCGAGTGAATAAGACGAATGAAATCAATCAGTAATAAAACCGCGAGAATGAAAATAATACCCCTAAATAGCCAAATATCTGCGAGAAAGGAATTATTATCGACAATATTCATAAGATAAATGATAAAAATTATCACGAAGAATTCGAACCCATAGTCAAGTAAATCGATCCTCATAATTTACAAGTGAATTTTGAAAATTATGTTAAATGAAATTTTTTTTTTTTATTACTGAGATTATAAAATACGCGAGTAGAACAATTACGAGGAACTTAATTACGTAAATGAAAGAAGAAATCGTCATGATTAATTTGCCATATATTCTCATTGAAAAAACAATGGAATTTATCGCATAAAATGTCAACAATTTTATTATAATAAATTATATAGCCCGCGATCACTCATTACACTCGACTCACGCACGAAAATTATTAATAGTTTTATTTTCACAAATGATCGATCAAATAGCTAGTCAAATATTTTTTTTTATTTACGATTCGCATTGTCAAAGTTTGTAAAACATGAAGTCAATTTTAGAAACAATCGCCTCGAAGTCTTTTTAGTTATAGCATCAATGAGGCGCTCCGTTCTCCAGTAAAAAATCAAGCACTACTCTTTTAAAATTTGATATTGTGTTGAGATTGTTGAACGATCTCGATAGAAAAAGGCGGCAACGAGATCAAAACAGTATTAATACTTCTTGAATACGATACAATTACGTGTCGACAGGAGAAACAAAATGGATATCCATTAACAATTAAAGGAGAGTACTTACCTCGGCGCCGGACAGATGAGAACAGAGAGCGCGGCAGGGTGTCAAACTGACTCGTACCTCATTATCCATGTGGTGACTTTTATTTTAATTTCTGTGTTTCTAAATCCCTAGATTTTATCGGTAAATTCGCAGGTTATTTGAACTATTGTGGTATTTCTTATTCTCTGTGATTTTCAAAATTTAATAATCGTACACAACTAAGTGAGAATTCTTTAATATAGTAGAGCTGTTTTGTAACAACGTTCAAATAACAAAAAGTACCTTGAAAACAGTGATAGGCATATCAATCAATCTTAATTACCGTTAAATTGTGAAGTTTTAACATTAATCTTAAAATTTTTAATATTCAAGGAACCATCAATTTGTACATTTAAATTTCGAAATATTCTATCAAACAATAATTTAGGTAGGAAGGTAGACGACTATTTGGATAATCGAAAATCAAGTACCTAAAGTTAGAATTAGCTGAAGGCGAAAAGTGGTTTATTTCAAGTAGAAACGTGTCAAGCCGACATCGGTTTGAATGAAACTGAAAAACGGAGTGATTCACGCCGATATCATGCCTGTTTCAATTAGTAGATAGCGACTTGCTTCAAGTCGATTTTTCAGTTTGATTCAATTCGATTTTTCGGTCTGATTCACGTTGATTTTCGGTCTCATTCAAGTCGATTTTTCGGCTTTATGCAAGCCGATTTTTCAGCTTGATTGAAACCGATTTTTCAGTTTGATTCTGGCCGATTCTTCGATTTGATTCCAGCCGATTTTTCGGTTTGATTCTAGCCGATTTTTCGGTTTGTTTCCAGCCGATTTTTCGATTTGATTCCAACCGATTTTTCGGTTTGATTCAAGTCGATTTTTCGGTTTGATTCTAGCCGATTTTTCGATTTGATTCCAGCCGATTTTTTGGTTTGATTTAAGCCGATTTTCGACTTGATTCATGTCAATTTTGGGTCATGGAACTTCGTCAATGGGGAGAAGGTTTTACATAATGGGATCTTTGTGTAGGACGGGGTGCATGGGGGTGTAGCGTCTCATCTGCAGACGCACATATCTACGCGTTGCCCACGGACACAGAGGAAAGGATGATTGACGGACGAAGGAAACTCCCGTGCTGTCTCACTCGCTCCCTGTTGTGTCACGCGTATATTTCGGATTAATTCCATCTATGGAATTGGGCTGTTTTGCGAATTGAGAAACACCTCAACGAGGCAGTCCAGCACCGACCGCCGAACACTCAGGAGTGAACACCTACTCCTTACTTTCAGATTCAGTTCGACTCGATTCAGACAGTTTTTCTTGTCTGTATCAGGATACAAGTGAAAGAGCCGAAGGTGAGGTCAGTATTTAAACTCGTCAGGAAGTACTTTTTTTCTGACATATCGTACGATATGTTCTGATATTGGGGAGGAAAGTGCCTTTTTTTCACTTGCATCATAAAAATTCTTAGAAATGAAGGAATTATTCAAGTACTTTGACGGAAATTTCAATGTAGTTTTGAATACGATTCACCATTTCAGGACAAATTATATGACAGTCAGTGAATTTTTTGTAGGGAGCGGTGAAAATTCATTATCCCTTTCACGCTTTCCCCTTAATATTGCGTGAAAAAGACATTGAAAGAAATTTCGTTCCTCGATTACATGATTTTGTCTGTAATTTACCCTCTTTTTTAGTAGACTGATGTGGAAGTCTTACAGAATATTTAACATAATCAACTAATAGGTTACAATGTTTCTTCTCATGAAAGCCCTATTCAGCGTATCCCCGAGGGCTAGAACTCTAGACGTAGACATGCATGAAACATGAACATGAAGATGAGTTTGCTTTATTACGCGATTCTGAGAATACCAGGAATAATATTTTCCTTCGGCAAGCTGTCAATATAGTTTCATTGCGTTCACATGCTTCTTTCAATCAAAATGAAAATGCGTTGATGTCACTGCCAACAGCATGGCTAATTATCTTGTAAGTCTGAAGGACCAAAAGTGTAAAATTCCTATTATGTTCATTTATTAGTGAAGTATGTAAATGAGTCCTTCCAAATAAGAAGCCATGGAATCTATCCCAAATGAATGAAACAGATTCCAATTAATTTCGTTTCCATTCGTTTGTTTTCGAAAAGTGGGAGTCGTGGGTTATTGTCAATAATATGGTGAATAACCTACGAGTTTCAATTTATCGAATAAAGAAATTGGAACAGAAATAATAGGAATCCGTTTTGTTTCATCTAGAAGTGGTGCCATATGGCCTCTATGAGATGTTGCAGAGCACACGGACTTCATTGTTGAGAACTACAATAATTTATTTTAGTGTAATGTCCAAAAATAATTTTTCTATAATTTTCTTGGGAATTCATCATCGGTACAAAATTCGTATTATGAAATTAAGAAATGACCAACTTGATCCGTCATTTCCCAATTTTATTTCCTCAACATACATTTGCCACCCGTAAAGTTAACGAAATCGAAGATAGAACAATCCATGCTATTGCTAACTGATCAGCGGAAAATCCAGGCGTTGCACTACACAGTTCAGTGAGTCATCGCTCAATGAAATAATTAAAATCATAAATTAAATCATTCGTTTATCGCTTCTCGTCCCGAGTGGTCGAGTCTTAAAGGGAGGGAAGGGCTTCCCTCCCTTTAAGAGAAATCCAAATTTCTTAATGATCGCGAAATTATTGAATTACTGGTGGAAAATGTTCACGAAATCGATAACCTTGTTACCCTTCAGACCCTTGGACCGACTTTCCCCCCGGAAAAATCCAAGATCCGACACTTTGGCCTCCGGTGAAAATTTTTTTTTTTCATTTTTCACTTTTTCCACATACTTTTGATAGTTCTGAATAGCCCGTCGCTTAAATAGTTGGAATCAACGTTCCCCCGGCTAAAAAAATAGATTTTGGCGAAAATCCACTTGCCCCGGAAAACCCGAAAATCTGACCCTTTGGCTGGGGCCAAAAAAAACGGTTTCTCAGTTTTCACTTTTTCCACATACTTTTGATAGTTCTGAATAGCCCGTCGCTTAAATAGTTGGAATCAACGTTCCCCCGGCTAAAAAAATAGATTTTGGCGAAAATCCACTTGCCCCGGAAAACCCGAAAATCTGACCCTTTGGCTGGGGCCAAAAAAAACGGTTTCTCAGTTTTCACTTTTTCCACATACTTTTGATAGTTCTGAATAGCCCGTCGCTTAAATAGTTGGAATCAACGTTCCCCCGGCTAAAAAAATAGATTTTGGCGAAAATCCACTTGCCCCGGAAAACCCGAAAATCTGACCCTTTGGCTGGGGCCAAAAAAAACGGTTTCTCAGTTTTCACTTTTTCCACATACTTTTGATAGTTCTGAATAGCCCGTCGCTTAAATAGTTGGAATCAACGTTCCCCCGGCTAAAAAAATAGATTTTGGCGAAAATCCACTTGCCCCGGAAAACCCGAAAATCTGACCCTTTGGCTGGGGCCAAAAAAAACGGTTTCTCAGTTTTCACTTTTTCCACATACTTTTGATAGTTCTGAATAGCCCGTCGCTTAAATAGTTGGAATCAACGTTCCCCCGGCTAAAAAAATAGATTTTGGCGAAAATCCACTTGCCCCGGAAAACCCGAAAATCTGACCCTTTGGCTGGGGCCAAAAAAAACGGTTTCTCAGTTTTCACTTTTTCCACATACTTTTGATAGTTCTGAATAGCCCGTCGCTTAAATAGTTGGAATCAACGTTCCCCCGGCTAAAAAAATAGATTTTGGCGAAAATCCACTTGCCCCGGAAAACCCGAAAATCTGACCCTTTGGCTGGGGCCAAAAAAAACGGTTTCTCAGTTTTCACTTTTTCCACATACTTTTGATAGTTCTGAATAGCCCGTCGCTTAAATAGTTGGAATCAACGTTCCCCCGGCTAAAAAAATAGATTTTGGCGAAAATCCACTTGCCCCGGAAAACCCGAAAATCTGACCCTTTGGCTGGGGCCAAAAAAAACGGTTTCTCAGTTTTCACTTTTTCCACATACTTTTGATAGTTCTGAATAGCCCGTCGCTTAAATAGTTGGAATCAACGTTCCCCCGGCTAAAAAAATAGATTTTGGCGAAAATCCACTTGCCCCGGAAAACCCGAAAATCTGACCCTTTGGCTGGGGCCAAAAAAAACGGTTTCTCAGTTTTCACTTTTTCCACATACTTTTGATAGTTCTGAATAGCCCGTCGCTTAAATAGTTGGAATCAACGTTCCCCCGGCTAAAAAAATAGATTTTGGCGAAAATCCACTTGCCCCGGAAAACCCGAAAATCTGACCCTTTGGCTGGGGCCAAAAAAAACGGTTTCTCAGTTTTCACTTTTTCCACATACTTTTGATAGTTCTGAATAGCCCGTCGCTTAAATAGTTGGAATCAACGTTCCCCCGGCTAAAAAAATAGATTTTGGCGAAAATCCACTTGCCCCGGAAAACCCGAAAATCTGACCCTTTGGCTGGGGCCAAAAAAAACGGTTTCTCAGTTTTCACTTTTTCCACATACTTTTGATAGTTCTGAATAGCCCGTCGCTTAAATAGTTGGAATCAACGTTCCCCCGGCTAAAAAAATAGATTTTGGCGAAAATCCACTTGCCCCGGAAAACCCGAAAATCTGACCCTTTGGCTGGGGCCTGCAAACGGGGAGATCAGGGTGGCTAAAATATATTCTGCAACCCTGTCTCCTCGTTGGCTACAAATTTCAACCCTCCGCATACATGCCTTCCCCTTCACCCGCTCGTAAACTCACGCGTTCTCGGTAGCATCGAGGAGGACTTCTCAGGACCGAAAAGAACTGAGGAATCGAAAGGTCTCTGGAAAAGTACGTTGCAGAACTGATTAGGACTTACCAGGTCCACCTAGGTCTGGAGAGATCTTGAAAGACCTGTATACGTCCAATCAGAACCAAATCCTCGACTCGGGGTGAATACCACGAGAATTTCCACCCTCCTCGGTTTGCCCAATCAGAGCTCAGTATTCGAGGTCACGTGACACCTTCATATCAGTTTTATTTTGTTAATTCATCGGGCTACCGGTGAATTATCAAAATGATAATTCCACAGTAGCCTGTCAATTGTTTTCCGTTGTTTTGATAGATTTTCCCCACATTTGGATGAAGTGTCACGTAATCCCCAACACTGCACTTTGCTTGACCAAAATTAGAATTGAGGAAATTATTCTCCGAATACCCCGCGACCTTCAAAATTCATCGGATATTTCCCTCAAGGAATGAGTGTACCAGAAAAATCGCGCGACGAAGCTATTGGGAAATACCCGATAATTTTGAAAGTCAGTTATGTTCTCACGCGCCAACTGAAAGAAATATCCATGAATTAATATTCCGGCTTCTACTTGAAAAATGTCGCATTGAGACGATAGTGTGAACATGAGAGAGATAGAGAGAACCGGATAGTGTTGTTTTTCAATTACACGGACCGGCGCCTCTAAGCGGTCGCATGCACTTTACGTTTACTAGGATAAAGTATATAAGGAGAAGAAGGAAATAGCTGAAGAGAAGTTTCCGAAAATGTCGCAGTGCACTTTCTCACTCTCTCATTGTCTCTAGCTCTCTCAACCCGTTTGGATGAAAGTTTAAGGGGGTCGGGTGTTGTATCTCTTGATTTCTCCTCCCTTCCCTCTTCAGACTCATCCGAGTGCATTCGCAATTAATAGTCATGCTGTGGGGATATAAGCGCAGTGGGACAATCGAATTTACGTTTCGGCTTATGTGTACTGGGGATTTGTTGGTGTGGGTGTGTGTGGATAATGGCCACAACGCGAACCGAATAATTCCACCAGTGGGCACTGTAAACGTATGGTCATCCTACCTGGGTCCCAGCAGCATCTCCAGTTTCATCTGTATATCCAGTAGACTGGAGAATGAGGGGCGAAGAGCAGCAGGGATAAATTTAATCAACGTGTAACTTATCACGGAATATGAAATTTTGTTTTACAGTGAAAGCGATCGATCATTTGGGATGTTTTGGGATTCTTGGCGATGCGTGGAGAATGTTTTAGGCGATTTTGGATTTGTTCTGACGAACGACTGGCAACCAACGTTGGGCCGAGATCTGCGCCCGGACCTGCCCCCACACGGAAAGAATATAGTATTTTCTTGTTGTCATTCCAGCCGTAATCTACGCGTCCGTGAATGACAAAAAAATTTTTTGCCATTCGCTGCCTTACGGCCGGAATGACAAAAAATCTTGTTTATCCCTTATTTTTTAGTTTATACATGGAGTACTTGAAATTTCATAACCATTTTTCCTCTAAATCCCATTCAATGAGAATTACTATAATATTTTCTATGAAAATTGAAAAAATTTCCAACGATGCATGCCATAATTAATGAAGATAATTTGAACAGACAAAGATGTCAAATCCCCTCAAGGTTTTTATTTTCAGAACCCCAGGGTTACTGATATCAGTATCTCATGTATCTCAATTCAAAGTGCCTTGATTTAAGGACCGTGGATATTGGATTTCCCTAAAAATTACTGAGAACTAAAACTTTTCCTCTGATTGTCAGACAAATTTCACTAGAATCGAGTAAGTTTTATCTCTGGATTTCAGTACCATGGAGTACTGGAATCGAGAGACTGTTACTGATAAAAACCAGAAACATTTTTTCTCTGTATCTACGAAATCTATTTCAAAAATGGCGTGCGAGCTTTGCAGGTATTGGAGTATTGAATTATGTAGAGAATATGGAGCAATGGGTTGTGACATGGAAGTCGTTCTCAAGGCATTGCAATCTATATGGATGGGACGACTCTATCTCATCAAGTATCTAATGGACTGAAAGAAAGACTGTTTTCTCTTACTGATTATTGATCTGTCTTCCCTTACACGGAGAGACAAATATAATATTAGAATTTTTGCACTGAAATTCTGAGAAACATTCTGGTACTGCCTTATAATCGATGCGCAAAATCTCGGAAGTCATAACAAATATCACGTACAGGGAGAAAAAACTTTGGAAAATATTACGTGACCAAATGTAAAAGTGATGCGAAACGTTTTTTCTGAAATTTTTACATAAAAACTCGAAAACAATCTGAAGCGACAAAAAAATTTTTCCTCTCGAGTTCTGGAAATTTTATGGATCGAAACGTAAAAATTACGTTTTCGTCAATCTTCATCTCAACAAATTTATTTTCGTCAATATTCCTAACTCAATTACTGATTAATGAATAATTCAATATTTGACTATTTAAATTGAGGATTACTTCAATACTTAAAATTTAAAAGTGATATTAACTAATTGACAACTTAATAATTTAATAGTAATTATAATTAATGGATATGGCTATCACTATTACCCAAATTGTACTGTAATTTTTCGTATAATTTTTTTCTCTGTGTGTTGCCCAGATGAGTAAGAGGGAAATTATTATCGTATAAAATGTCCTTGGAGGTAGTTGATGCAGGATTGCGACGCGGAAAGCATCCAATAGTGGAGGAAATGAAGGAATAGATAGAGAATGCTCAATTAGAGCGTAATTTCGCATTCGTGATGTGAAATTCTGTTTCACCAAAATGTAGTCGACAATGAGGGGATATGTTGAACTTCGTGTGCGTCAATGGTTCAATACCGCTAGTTTGATTACCATCGAGGTATGGAATATACTTAATAATCGTCGAATTCATCACCCACTGTAGAACATTCTATTTTATTGTGTTTCAATTAATCGTACGTATTTCGGAAAACTTTTTGAGGGTTTACATAACTATTCAACAGTCTTCCAGCATTTTTGGACTTTGTTTTTCTGTCAGCTACCGAATCATTCCTCAGGTGATTTTGGGCTATCATAAAGCTTGGGAAAAAATTGTTTGTTTATAGTTTACGGGTAATTTTGAATCTTCAAGGAAAAAGAAATAGGGATATCAAATAAGAATAGTGAACGGATAATCCTATAATTCAATTTCATTAAGTAAAATTTCGACATTTAGAGGTTAAACACGGAGATTTTCTGCTAACTGAGATTTCAGACGATTTTGATAATTGATTGGTGCGAGTATGGACCAAAAAAAATGCCAATGCATTCAGTTTAATTGAGAATAGGAATACAAATTTTTATAAATGTGTTAGTTACGGGATTTTCATGTGAGAAAACAAAATCGAAAAACTGCTGCGATTCTCCCATAGCGCGACCACTCAAGAGTTAATTAATATAGATGGAAATGAACTCCAGTAATTACCAAATTGGCTTTTTTGCATATTTTCAGATTTACAAATGCGTCTCATCTACATTGCAATTGACATTATCTCGCATTACATGCGAATACGTACATAGGGTTGCACTGCAGATGAAACGCGTAGGCGAGTCGTATAGTAAGCATGGGTCCAATAGGTTAATTGTTTTTTTTTACATATTGCATTACTGTAACAACTTCTTACTGTAACAACTTCTTCGTTCTAATACGAGATTGAATTCATTGTTCTCATTGCCAATATAATACAATTCTCCATTTCTTCACAATTCACAACAATCCAGAGGATGATTATTGAATAACTGAATACCGAAAAATTTCAGTAAACAATAAGAAATATTCTTATTGGTTGCCTTTTTATTATAGAGAAGAGAGAAGAAAATAAACGCGGAACACATTTTGGCCATCGTCTTTGTATTAAGATAAGATAATAAGTTTATTATTTAGGAATTTAAACAAAATTTTTACAGAGCAGAGAGATATGTGTATAGCGAATAAACAGAGAAATACAATATAAATAGTAGTTTTAAGAACATTACACGAATATCTGTGATCAAGAAATAAATGATGTAAATGCCAGGTATGATAAGTGAAGAATATAATGACTAGTATCATAAGGGAAAGGCACATTAGCTGAGCTCCGAGCAAAGAATTTAACCCAGCGTTTCTTCATCAAGTAACCAGTGTCTCAGTTGGCTCTTAAAGGAGGAAGGCGACGATAGGTCTCTGATGTGCACAGGAATACTAAGAAATATCCTTGTTGGACTCCTTTTTATTGTAGAGAAGAGGAAAGAAAATAAACGCGTGAAACATTTTGGCCATCCCCTTTTTATTATAGAAACAGAAGAACGGGAATTGGTCGGGAAGTTATTGGTTCAACCCGTAATGGGTCTCACCCACTCCACCCATCCGCAGTGGGAGGGAGCGAAGCGAGCGACCAACATTCCAGTCGAATGTTTTCTGTATTGAAATGACCATGTGTTGAATAATCATAGAACCATTTCCCTCTACCGCAACACAGTCGATTGTAACGGAAATTTTGTAGCTCTTCGGGTGTCCCGCGGTTAGATAGTTGGGAGGATTCATTATGGTTATACGCATTATTTCCACCTCGCGAATATATGCACATGCACATAGTTACGTGGGTAAACGACGATGCGCGAGCTTCTGATGAAAACGGTAAATCTGTGGGGTAGGCAGTGGATTGGTAGGAGGTGGATGGAATTGTATCTCGGATATACACTCCCATAAATCATTGACAGGCCGCTTTTCCGAGGCAACGAAGCCAATTCGACACGTGTCATATCGACGAGATTGGGAGAATATTTCACTCGTTAATAAACCCCGCGGGGAGTCGCGCCGATGGTACGGTTCATAGCGTCACCTAATCGCCTCGGATACTCCAACCGGTGTACGGTGATCAAATCGATATCCTGGATTAACGCCTTCGATGCCTCATTCGTCATATGATGAAGTACTTGAAGAAGTCAATTTTTGGGAGAATTTATTAGACAAATTGGGTTTAACGAGGTGATAAAAATTTGTAGAATTTATTGGGTGTGTGATTCTCTTAGGGAAGAGAAAAATTTCAAGATTTATTTCGTGTTTCATAGATCTCGAAAATTTTCACCTCTTATGTACGCGGTTGATACGTCCGGGATACGTAATATGCAGCTAGATCAAGATCTGCATATGCCAGGGTGAATACTGTAGCTTCAATTACATTCCGTGTTAGAATTTTTCACCTATCAGAGGTTGTATTAAATGGAAGCTCACCCACACCGTCCGAAATTTTTTGAAATTTCATGGAAGATATTGTAGCGAATCTCATGAGAATTCGTGGAAATTCATGAGTTTTCAGTGGGAGTGAGATGAAAATTTTACAACTTGATTGAATTTTTAGTGAAACATGAATATTCAGAAACAAAATAACATGAATTTTCAATGTTTGCCCTAAATTTTCCTGATTTTTCTGAATTTTCACAGAATAATTGAACTGAAAAATCAAGTATTTCATTGATTTTCAAATCATTTGAACAGAAAATCGATGGAATATTCAATTATTCAATGACAAAATTTCCTGAAATTTGAGTAGAACTTGAACACGATAAAAATTTCCAGAATTTAGTACGAAAAAATATAATGAAAATTTTTAACAGTGCATTTTTCTCCATAACCACAACCATTTTCTATACTTCTTTCTTTCAATATCTCAATTCACAACCCCCCCTCTCCCTCCTGGCAAAATCCCCCCTCCTCATTAAATACCTCGGTCGCAATTTTCTAGTTCAATCTGAAAATTATTTAAAATTAAGAAAAATTCAGTATAGATTTTATAAAATATTTGTTCTTATAAACAATCCCCAAATTCGTTAGTTTTTATGATCCCACCAAAGATAAAGTTAAAAATATTGGAGTTTCTAAAAACTAGAAACCAGTTTTTAAAGCTAATCCACTTTTTTTCTCTGTGGCGACGTTAAGGGTAAAATTATGATAACGGTCAAACGGGGAAGATAATTTGACGGATGAAAAATTACCAATTTCTACGACTCATCTAGAATTGATAAACACAACTTCCCTCACTTCCATTCTTGGGAACGCTGTAAACTTATTATTTATTGATTATTAATCAATAGGTTGTTTACCATATCTGTCTTGAATTTCATAATCTAAGGAAATTGGAAGTTCACTCCTTCCCCTCAATCGAAAAAATCACTGCCATTACTCTCGTAATAAGAAGAATTGGATTTAATTGACCAAAGGTTCTCCGATTTTCCAAAACTACCGTCAAACTGTCTCAGGAAATCCTATAAAACCACGAGGACTTCTAAATGAAATTAGTTCGGAATAACCAAGTTTGTCAAATCTTTGAATTCAGTATTCGAGGTTATGTCTGTTTGAATTAGCCAAGGTTTGCTATAGCAATTAGGCTGAAATCGCCGTTTGCGTAATTCCGTGGATAAAGGGTGGGGAGAGGGAGGAGAAAATGAGTTTTCAACCGAGGAATTCAACTAGTTCACTCTCTGGCACGAAATGACTCCCGACCGCTGGCCGCGCGCGGTTACCTCTTTCAACCCATTCCTCGGTCCGCTGGCTCCCTCATCCCTTCCCTCTCCCCTTCTCCTTTTTACGTTTTGGCTATACATTGCACTTCTTTTATGTCCCCTGAACCACATTCTATCCTCCATTTAGGAAGCGCTGGGCTCTCACCACCATCTTGTACGTATTCTCCTTTTTTTCCATTCGCTTCTGGGGCTATTTCCACTGCCTTTCAACTCTTGGATCAGCTCGGATACATCCAGTGTCTGACTACACTGCGCCATTTCCACTTCGGCCAATTTCACTTGCCCTTCTATATCTCCCAGACCCTCCCGAATAAAATCAATCTAAATGCCCTCCAATTTTTTTTCAATATTTTTTTTTCACTCCCGTCTCCGCCCTTTTGTAATATACGTGACAGATAAATCACGCGCTTTGTGTGTTTCCACAAATGGTGAGTCACGTGTGTGTCCTAGAAAGGTTGGGAGGACCATCGTATTCGAGAGGAATTCGTTTGATTGAAGCACGCTGCAATCAAAATTGCGTTTTCTCCCTTAAGTTTTTTTTTCATCCGTCACATGCATCAAATAAAAATTCATCGGTTCATTTGCTACTAGGGAATAAATTGTCACGGTTCCAATTCCGGTTTTTTTATTATCTCATATAGCCTTCATAAAATAGGATATTGCGTTATCAGTGTGTGGAATCACACTTTCTCACTTACACGTGTAGCACACCAGATTTGTCTGGCATATTTGAAAATACTCCAAAATTTTCTCTCACAGTGAACTTGGAAGTACGGTAATGCTCAGTTTCAAATGCCTATTCAGGGTGAGTCAAATAGTGATGCCGTCGAGACTAGACGAGAATTATTTCGGAAAGATCATCACGGTCTAAAAAAACATGAAAGTTGAGGAATCGTTGTAATCTCGAAAGACATTGGATCGGTGCATTTCTCCCTCGATTTTTGTGCAAAACATCCCGATCGTCGATACGCAGGAAAACATATGAGGGAAATGTCCGATTAATTTTGGAGGTCGAGTGGTATTCGACGGATTATTTTTAGTAATCGGATCCTTCCCAAACCGACTCATTTTGACTTTCTTCATGTCTTTCTTTCACTCCACAGGATAATATTTGACAGTTATTTGGTTAGAGAAATAATTGCAGAGCTAGAGGGAAATTATCAAAAGCTAGGGGAAAATAACCGCTGTAATTTTGATTGGGAAGGACTTCATGTTATTGAATACTGAACTCTGATTGGCCCAGGGAAGACCAGATCCGATTACCAAAAATAATCAGTTGAATATCATTTTGACTATATAAAATAACAATCGAATAGTGCAATTCTATTGGCTAAAATTTGAAGGGGAAAAATTCGTATTGTTATTTAGTATGTAAAAATTGGTTCTGAAGTATGATTGCGCATCTGTAATTGAAATAGAATGAAATTAAATATTTGAAAAACTACTACTGCTGCTACTGTAATTCTATCTGGGGTCCTGCTGATCCGTAGTCGGGTACGATGACGACTGAGCCATCTGACCCATATTATGGTGATGCATTTTTCTCGGGTATATGAACACTACGTGATGTTTACCTCTCTTTCTCTGTATGGATCAAAGCTATTATCCACAATTCATTAAATAATAATTCAGATGAATTGATGAATTGAGAATTAATGAATTTACTCATAATAACTTAGGATAATGATGATTATGGGATTTAACTATAACTAACTATAATCCAGCCTAATCTGATAGCTGTCGGTATGCTTGTGCAATTTTCAAGTTATAAGTTGATATTTCATTTAAAAAAAGCTTCCGAGTATTGACTCGGTTGCGATTAAAGGTCAATCGTCAGCCAAGGATAGACTCGCCGGTGCACTCAGAAAAATGATTTATTTGAATCAAATAAAATTATTTTTTGAACTAAATAAACTGTTTATTTGAGTTTGAAAAATCATTCATTTTAAATAAATTGTTTTTTTTTTTAATTTAATAAAAATTTTATTTGGAATAAATAAATTGCTTGTTTAATATAAGTAAATGCTTCTNTTGAATATCATTTTGACTATATAAAATAACAATCGAATAGTGCAATTCTATTGGCTAAAATTTGAAGGGGAAAAATTCGTATTGTTATTTAGTATGTAAAAATTGGTTCTGAAGTATGATTGCGCATCTGTAATTGAAATAGAATGAAATTAAATATTTGAAAAACTACTACTGCTGCTACTGTAATTCTATCTGGGGTCCTGCTGATCCGTAGTCGGGTACGATGACGACTGAGCCATCTGACCCATATTATGGTGATGCATTTTTCTCGGGTATATGAACACTACGTGATGTTTACCTCTCTTTCTCTGTATGGATCAAAGCTATTATCCACAATTCATTAAATAATAATTCAGATGAATTGATGAATTGAGAATTAATGAATTTACTCATAATAACTTAGGATAATGATGATTATGGGATTTAACTATAACTAACTATAATCCAGCCTAATCTGATAGCTGTCGGTATGCTTGTGCAATTTTCAAGTTATAAGTTGATATTTCATTTAAAAAAAGCTTCCGAGTATTGACTCGGTTGCGATTAAAGGTCAATCGTCAGCCAAGGATAGACTCGCCGGTGCACTCAGAAAAATGATTTATTTGAATCAAATAAAATTATTTTTTGAACTAAATAAACTGTTTATTTGAGTTTGAAAAATCATTCATTTTAAATAAATTGTTTTTTTTTTTAATTTAATAAAAATTTTATTTGGAATAAATAAATTGCTTGTTTAATATAAGTAAATGCTTCTTCTTGAAACGAGTAACCAAGTTTATTCATTTGTAATAAAAATATTCTTGAAGTAGCATATATCGACTAACCCTGCATGGTTACCATCGATTCCTTTTTTTATTGAGCAGGCTAAGATCCGAATGCTATCGATTCCTACTCTCTTTGCAGCTGGAATATCGTGTTCCCTCATTCATCACTTTCACACTCTTTACGATTTTCCACTTCTCATTCCATAGAGGGGTTGGAGTATTACTTCTCTGCACTCGACTTCACTTCACGGGCAATCCCTTTTTCTTGTACTCCATTGCAAAAAAACAAGAATGGTAGGCCCATTACTTGAAGAATCCAATGTCTTCGGTAGGTTTTCCGTTGTACGTTGACTTAAATATAATGGCGCAACCAAAATTAAAAAAAAATAATGATTCAAGTAGTCAACATCGATTTCGATGGATTTTTTACTTATATATTTTGAATAGTGTGGATATATGACTGTCAATTCCCATTCCGGACTTTTTGTGACCAAAAAAATATTCACGCGGTTAGCCATGGTATAAAATGAGTGGATTTTCGATATAACTCAGGAAGCTTTTTCTGTGGTCAGTGTTAAGGATATCCAAGTAATATTTGGCTGTGAACCTTTAGAAAATATTTTAAAAATCTAAAAAAAATGAGAAAGTGTACTTTTGGAGGAAGATTGAGGAAAAAATTTGAAAATTGCAATTTTGCTGTAAATAATTTATAAAAAAAGAAATTTTCAAAAACTTTCTTATCGAATAATTTCATAATCATATGAGGCTTAAAGGTTTCCGTGGCTGAATGACGAGCTATGTTTTCCATTACGTTGGGGGCTTTATGCATGCGGTGATGATGAAGATTCTTTTACTGAGATTTTTCTATAATCCGACAGGAGGAATTTTATGATTATAATAAATGCCTTGTTTCATTTATAATAATCCGTATTAATTACTGAAATATTCATGAGAACACGGCCTGCAGGCATTCCCGGACGGCGGCTCCGCAGAGTTAATGAAAGTCGGTCAAGTCCGAGCACCTCTTATTAAAATATGTTAATTTCAATTTTCATACTATGTCAAAACTGAATGAAAGAAGGATAATTCAATTCATTGAGGTAACAAGAAAAAATTTATTATTGTTCTTTTCAAAGTATTTCTTTTACTGGACGGGATAAGTTTATTGAATCATGGGTAAATATAGCGTCAGAAAAATGAGCGATAAGACGGGGTAAACTCGATTATATTAAACCTGTCAAGTGAACGAGCGCGAACGACATTAATTTGCAGTCTTCACACTGTTACTCCTCCCTCTCTCTCCACACCGTTTTATTTTCTATTCCAATTCGTTTTATTCTTATTCACTTCATTTTTTCCTATTCTCCTTTTTCATCATGACTCGGGTGTGTTGTAAATGGCTGCTGTAAAGTTATTCGATGCACGTACCTTGGCAAGAATGAAATTTGTCACGGTGAAAAGTACCAGGCGAATTAAAGGGTGAGTAGTGGCACTGTTGGAAGTGCGGACGGAGGGGATGAGACTGTGGAATGCCAGTGTGGGTTGCTGGGAAAATTGGACGGCGAGCCACAGCTTCGCAGTTTCATTCAAAACAACTCCGCCCATACTTAATGATTGCTTCACTATTCAGCTGAACAAAAGTTTTTTTTTTCAAGGTAGATATGTTCTAGGTAGTAGCAGATAAGTCGTCAGACGTGAAATTTCAGGAGATGTAAAATCTGTCTGTGAAGGCAAGTGTCTTTATTTATTCATTCGGTTAATAATGATTCTTCAGTTTTTTTTTCAATTCTTCATCCAAAAGGAGATATACACGGAGAAAATTCACCAACTAGTTGTTGAAATTTAACAACTATTTAATTAAAATAAGTAAAAAGATTTTTGATTTCATTCGACAACCATTTGTTGAAAGAGAAAGACATTGATCAATGGTCAAGCTATAAATGATTGCGGAAAAAACTGTTGTATATTTTTTACTGGAAAGAATTATTATTATTTCAAATAATTGATGTTTCAGTTTCATAATTATTACATTTCATTATTATTACTAGTGTTTCCAAATGTATATACCCTCACCATCTAGTTTGCTAGTCAAAATTGAGTGAATGAAATTGAAAAATCTTTTCTGAATTCCAATTAACTAGAAAAGAAACGCGCGCTTTGCGCGCGCATACTTGAGCAGTGGTTCATTGTATTTTTTATCGTTTCATTCATTTTTTCAAAGGTTATCCTTGTTCCTCGGCTTAAAGTTATCCCCGGCGAAATAGATTGCTGACAATAAAGGTGACACCAATTTTCTAATAGCGGATTAGTTGGTGAAATCCACCAAATAATTTTCTCCGTGTAGTTATTGCAATGATCTTGAGCATCAAATGTGGGGATTTCATCATATCTCCACGTTGTATGACGCCTAAAATTTCAATATTGCAAACTAGCTCTTCATTTATTCTTAAAATTCTGACTTCAAATTCGGCATCATGCCTGGCCGCAATTAGTTTTTGAGGGATAATCCGACAAATCTCCCTGGCGAAAACTTCAAAATGATGTGGTATTTCCTCAACCTTCCCTGCAATCAAACGATCTCGCACAATCGCTCGGCATTTATTAACCTGCAGCAATTGGCACTCTCGTTTGTTTGCAACGAAGGTATTTGGAAATAACCGATAATTTTGAAGCACTCGGGGTATTACTACTAATTATCGCACGTTAGTTAATTTTCCATATGCACTGATAGAAGCCTCGTTAACAGCAACTAAATCCTTCCACCTTTTTTGGCAGCGTGGGCAAATTTATTTAATTGACACCAACGATTAATCCATTTGGGAATTGAATTTTGCTCAATCAAGATACGTGATGCTGCATAACTTTTTCAGGCAATTTTCCTGGGCTCATTCGCCCATTGTTGCCCGCTGACCTTTGATACCCAATCCGATTGACCTATATTGTACATAATCATGGTTGGCGCGCGTGTTTGTGACACAATGGGAAAATCATGAGTGCTGGCAAATAAAATTTTAAACCTGCAAATCGTGAGGAAAAAGAATGAAAATTTGACAGTAAAACGATGTTCATACGGTTTATGGGTTTTTTCAGTGCATAAAAGAGTGGATTTCTTGGTTGGAAGGTTTTATGGGGTGTAAAATTCGTAGTAAATTTTATTTTGGTGAATGAGCAGAAAGTTCCAAAATTTTTCAATATCACCTACATTGAGAGAAAAGTTGAATGAAAATTATCCAGAAAATCGCGGCAAAATTCACTATGCGAAAGGTAATGGTGCAGCCAAATTGTAATTCTATAAAAAATACTTTTTGTTGAGGATCTCTTACTATACGTAAAAAATAACATTAAAAAAAATCACATATATTGGATGCAAAAAATACTGTTACCTGTGCAGTAAAATTTCCCCCACCGGTGGGGTATTTTTTTCAAAAGTGAATTTACTTTTTAACTGAGACTTTATAATACCACTGGCTGAGAAAAAAAAATTTTCTTCTTTTATTATGCAAATATTTGATAACAATATCTTCGAATATATACCTCGAACAACGCATTCTAACCATTGATGACTCCTTGTAGAGTGGGAGGCTGGAAAAAAAGACTCATTTCCCTTAGGTGTGTGATACATGCACCAGCTCCCCTAGGCTAGTCACTCCCAGGTGGTCCACATCCATATCCATATATTACATTAATCCTGAATTGTGAGATGATTATGCACATATGATCTTGCATGAGCACTCTTCATGATTTTTGAATTTTCTCAAATTTGAGATTTTCTTAGGTAAGATAATTTTGAATAATTCTAAATGGGAATGGAGTTCTTTCAAGGTTATATGTAACACAATCAGCCTATGATTCAACGAAATTATAACGGTTGGAGATGGACTTGGACCACCTGGGAATGGCCTGGAGAAAAACGCTCCTAAAAAAATAAATTCTTCTCCCAAAAAAATAATTTCTTAGCAATAGTAATTTTTTAAATTTTGAATTTTGAATTTTTAAATTTGCCCTTGCGGGCGATCGCAAGGCCACTTAAAGGTGTATTTATTGATTAGCACGGTCGAATAATTATCTTCACTTCGTGATTAACAAAAGTCCAACAATCGCCGATCCTGGCAACCGTTTGTACCATCGAATTGAGATTAATATTAAAAATTCCAGAAAAATCTGTATGAAGGAATACCGTAATCGAACAACTGACTGCAAGAAGCTCAAGATTATCATTGAATTTTAGGTGACGATTTTTTGATCATCAGTGTAGATATTGTTGCGTATTGAACAGCGAATTCGAGTAGACAGGCGGCCGCCGGTCGATGGGGACACACCGCGCGATATGGGCGCCGTACTTGAGGGGTTAAATTTTCCTGAGTCTGTGGAAAAAAATTCCCTATGCGTCTCGCACTTCGTGCCCCGACATAGAGTGAAAAAGACCTACGGTCAAACTGAGGCGATCATGCCTTTGGTTTTCAGAGGCGGGAGACAAGGATGTGAGTGAAGATTGGGCAAAGTGGGGGTAACTCCGAGGGGCACAATCTCCTCAGTTCTACTGCAGAAATGGATTCCGCTCCACGATTACTTGAATTGTCCAGTAGTTTTTCTTCAACTTATTTCTCCGCCTAGCATTTCTATTCGTTCTTCCTTTATTGGAGAGACGTCTTCACTATGGGAGTAAATACACTAGAAAAGTTGGAGTAACGAGGAAATTGTTCTCAGCATCCGATTAAAATATTATTCTTCACTCTTTGCTGGAGACAAATCCACATAATTCGATTACACTCACAGAAACGCTGGTTTTATTCCCTGTTCTTCTATTTTTGCAGTAAATTCAAGCGAAAAAATGGGACAGACGAGTGGAACTGTGGAAAGGCTTTCTTGGGAGTACTTAACCTCATTAGACAATAAAGTAGAGAGGTAAAGCTTGGTGCACTTTTTTTGTGTGGCCCCTATTAACCACGTGTAGACTGTTTGAGTGGTTGTATATATTTTCCCACTCGATTCAGCCAGCCCCAAAGGGCTTCTAATGTCCACTCAATGGAAAACGAATCTGCAGTGGTGGCACGGTAACCTCACTAGTTTTCTCCTCGGAGCAAATGATGCTCACTTGACCCACATTTTTTCCTCTAGTCGATCGTCCAAACGACCGAGCAAACGAGCATACGCTGAAGCTCAGGATCGTCAATCCCTTCGTAGTTCTCATGAAAATCGGTGATCCGTGAAGATGAGAAAATTGGATAGATAATATCAATCATGTTTTTCTTGGAAAATCGTATCATATAAGAAGAGACATAAGACGATTCAAGTCCGGAAAAAAACATTGACGTTTAGAAAAAAAAATTTAAATTGATTGACAGTTTAGTAGTAACTTTCAGGGGAGTAACATTGAATTTGAGGAAGACTGTTGGAAACTTTTTAAAATTTCATAGAAAATCTGATAGTAATTCTTATGTGAGTGACATTGAATTGGATTTATGGAAAAAATGGTTATGAAGTTTCGAGTTTGAGGTAGAATTCAAGGAAATGCATGAGTTTTCAGTGGGAGTGAGATGGAAATTTCACAACTTTTGAAGCAATTTCACGTGAAATTAAATCTAAATAAAGGAATTCCTTTCACTACATGGATAGAAATATTCGACAAAAATTACGTATCTTGTTACTCATAATTCCGGAGCGAAATGTGTTTGTAGGAAATTTTACGGAACTGTCACGGAATTTTTCCAGAGCGTTCCGTAATTTTCACCTGAATCTCCTGTGAAAAATTATGATACAGTCATTTAAATTCCTGAGTCGCTTTCGTAATCGATGGGCGAATTGTGAGTTCCGTAAGTTTTACTGAACATTTCTCTCCGTGTAGTAGGAGGGTAGAATTTCGACCTCAATTTAACTTCTCTGAATTGTTATTATACTAATTACATTCCTCAATATCGGCTTCAGGGGGGAGGGCTAAAATTCGAATTTCTCATTACCCCCAAAATCAAAATTCCGGGTCCCCATCAAGTGCAGTCACACTCGGCGGTACCCAGAGATCGCATTGTGGACGTGGTGACGCGGCAACTCTCAAACGAGAAGAACCTCACACCGACGCCCTAACTCCACTGACAGTGAGGCAGAAACAATCCTCCGTCATGTCATCTTACAACATATTTTATGAATATCCTTGTATCCTTGTATCCGAATATTTTATGAATATACTTGTCTTTGATAGGGTTGTTCGTCGGTAGACCCGTAAAATGTGCAGTTGTACAGTTGCCATATCCAAAAACTGATTTTTTTAGGGTGAAAGTAGTGAGACAATACCAAATAGAGTCTCGATCCTGACTTCATCTGTCAATGTTCTACAGAATGGATATTTAGAGATCTTTCTCTTGTCGTTAAATCTATTTAGCCCATACCTTGGATCACTGTCCTTGAGCTCACACCATACCCGGTTGATTGATTGTGTATGTGTGCTAGTCTTCTTATTCATGAACCCTTTACTGTGATTCACACTAAGATGCTCGTAGTTTTTATTGTGCAGCCTCTCCAACAGTCCGTCATTACTCTTGTTGTTGTTAAAATGGTTTTTGTGATGTTCGATATTGGGGTTGAGAATTTCCTGTCCTTGACAGCAACCATAAATGCTTTCCCTGTACCTCTCTCCACTCCACCAAATTTCCATACTCCCTTGACGAATCTGCCGGTATTATATTATATGTGCGCGGTAAATCTTGGTTTCAGCGCTTTCGGTTGTCTGCTCCTCCCTTCCCAGTTTATCTTTCTCCCTTTCCTGAGCCCACCTAACAATAATTATTTCGCATATCTTTAGCTGAATCATTTTTCTAACCGTCTGCATTAATATCAAAATTTCTGTGAAAAACTATAACTGTCAAAGAGTTTTGATTGTCATATTTAGTAGAATTAGATGGATAATTTTTTAAATTGACGTAGTTGACAATTATTTGAAACAATGGGTGTGAGCGAGAGTTGTTTCTAATTATCAATGACATAGGTTAAGATACAAAGTTTTTTGTGATGTTTTGCTATAGTCCGTATATATAAAAGGAAATTTTTGGAGTAAATGAGAGATTCTTCAGTAGATGAAAATAAAGTAATTGTCCTGATGAGGAGTGAGATTTAGCACTCGAAACGTTGATAAAAGTGAATGGATTTTTTGCGTTAATTCATTGTGGACGTTAGAATAGCCGAGAACCGCAAAATAGCCTGGAGAAAGAGGAGAAATTTGGATTCAAATATTTTTCTATGTTTGTTTACTATTTTTAGTGAGATTCTTAAATGGATGGCTAGCAATGGACGATTTACTCGGTCTGTATAAAAATAACACGCCAATCACAAACGCAATTTTTCCATTGGGAGAGTTAACACCAAAAAAATCGTGCCACTCCTCGCACGCACTGAAATATCACATTGTCTCCTCATAGCTTTCTTGTATGACTTTTCCTCACTTATTGAATTACGAACTCTATAAATATTTGATCTCTTGTCGAGCCTCATCACACTGAGAGAAAAATCTGAAGTTCGATTTACAATAAGAAAATAGTTGAGGCAGTTTTGGTGAACGATAGGATTTTTTTTGTATGCGGCACATAACATTATAGTAACTTCACAAGTGTAATTTTTGCAAATCAAAATGCAGTTAAACTAACCAAAGTTCAAAAGTAACCACGTCAAATCTATCGTGAGTAGAACTACAAAATAGTTGCAATGACTACATTCCATTGTAGTAATCACTTCTCCGGCCATAGTTACCGTAACCCATGCAAAATTATTGAGGACTTTTTGACTATAGTTCGATGGTGATGGAATATAGTCAGAAGAATCATATTTTTCTCTCAGTGCGGAGCGTGCGATGTTGCCCGATCAAAATTCGACTGTTACCACTGCAGTCACCGGTCCTCCATTATTGGTGAACATTTTCTTTCATTATTGCTTTTGAAACCAGAAAAGTACGCCATAACACTTCTAATTTAATGAGAAAAGTCATTTGTAACATGAATGATTTATTTAGTCAATTTTATTTTTATTTTCAATTGAGTTGTCTACTTGATAAGTTAAACATACTTAAATATCATTTTTTCGTGCGCGCATTTTATCCTGTTTTTTTCATTCAAAATTACTGTGTTAAATAGTAAAAAAGAAATTTCACATAGCAAAAATTTACTTGAAATAGATCAAATTTTAAAGTTGTTCCGGGATGGTCCTGGATTATTATGTTCACATGGTAATTTTTCATTTTATATTCTTTCCGTATAATAGAATTTCGCGTGCGTGACACATCACACGAACAGAGAACGCAACACGATGACCGCCTGAGTTGCCTCATGTCGCCTCATATCAAAAGACCGAGGTCAGAAGAAATCATTGTGTCGTCTTAAATCTCGACATCCTCGATCTCGTTTGTCTCGTATCGCGCGGCTACACTACCACGTGGATTTCCGTTAAGTACAGAGGGAGATAGATAGAATCACCTGGAGGTACATCAGAAGGCATTGGAAAGTGCGAAAATAAGCTTTGTGATGGATGGAAACTCATTACTATAGAGAACTGTCGGGGTACAAACAACAAAGAGCCTGTTGATTAATTACGATCCTGGCTTTTTACTCTAACGAGTAACGATACGAGATATTCCGTTATGGTAACAATGTTTTGATAATTACGAGCCTAGAAATGGCATGTGCTTCTGTAGATTCCGTAATGGAATTAACATTCTGATTTAGATATTTGCTTGTCAAATTTATGAAATACATTGTACATTCAGCATCGCGAGAAAGGCTCCGCTGTCCTAGCATTGTCTACACATAATTTACAGCACAAACTTTGAGGTTGCGGGAAAATTTCAACTAAATGTTCCATACTCTGTGGAGTAACCTGCAACTTTCATTTAGTATGCGACCAGATATTGGACATTGTAGTACTATAAACATGATTTTTATAGTACGGTAAAGTCTAAAATTTTTCAATCATTCATTATTGAAGTCCGTAATAAAAGGAATTAATTTTCCATTATCTAATGATTCTGGACTGTTAGAAATTGTTTGTAATTTCATGGAAGATATGATAGTAATTCTCGTGAGAGTGACATTGAATCGAGTTTAAGGAAAAAATGATTATGAAATTTCATGTTTTGGTATAATTCACGGAAATTCATGAGTTTTCAGTGGTAGTAAGATGGAAATTTCACAACTTGATTGAATTTACAATTAAAAATGAACTTTCAAAAACAAAATGAAATGAAATTTCCATTTTTCCCTGATTTTTTCCAGTTTTCTGATTTTGATGAATTTTCACGGAATAATTAATGGTATTTCTTGGATACATATCTATGAGAAAGTCACTAAAATTCAGCACCAAAAACGTACTGAGGTTCAGTGAGAAATGTCCTTCAATCCAGAATCTTAGTACTGAAAACAACAACCATTGAAAACTGAAACGAAAAACCCTGGGTTCTTAAAATAAGAACCGTTAGATGTACGGAAATATTATGTCTGGCGATTAAAGAAAGGAGTGGGGGTTGTGTAATTATTGACGATTCGAACGATCAAACGTATTTAAAAAACCATTTAAAAAATGCCATATTTCAAAATATTAGCTTCCCGACTAATTTTAATTTTGTAATAAATACGTCACTATTTCAATTCAATATTTTTATCACATGGTAAACGTAATGCCATAAGAAAATTCAAAGATTTACTACAACTTTAGTAATTCATGAAAGCAGCAATGAACAAACGCTTTAATTCCAGAGACGAAATCACGGGTAAATCCCTGGAAATGCTTGTCGTCGGCAGAAGTAATGAGGCCTTTATCCCAACTCCTAACGTGGCGTAACGCTAATTAACTATTCTGAACATTCGATATAGCGTTTCCCCTCGTATTTTCCCATTTTAACCATTTCCAATGTTATTTTCCTCGTTGTTATTGTAATTTGAAACATGTACAACAATCAAATATTCCATTGATTTTCAGTTCAAATAATCTGGAAATCAATCGAATTCTCAATTTTTCATTTCAATTATCCTGCGAAAATTCAGAAAAAACAGAAAAATTCAGGGAAAAATTAAAAATTCATGTCACTTTGTTCCTGAATATTCATGTTCCACTGAAAATTCAATCAAGTTGTGAACTATCCATCTCACTCCTGCTGAAAACTCCTGAATTTCCGTGAATTCTACTTAAAACTTGACATCTCATAACCATTTTTTCCCTAAATCCGATTCAATAACGCTCTCATGAGATTTACTATAATATCTTCCATGAGATTTCAAAAAATTTCTAACAATGATCAGCAGTACTGGAAGTATCTTTGGACCTACCTATTCCATATTAAGGGAGCTATTTTAGCAAGTTTCCTCGCCCCTATTTCATGTTAATTACACCAATTAGCCTAGAGGATCAAGCTCCGAAGCCAGTACTCTTCCTCGTGTTGGAATTTGTGTAGAAGCAACCGAGAGCGTCTGCATAGGCGGTCTCACGCCACGGACGTCATATGTCTCTGTAATGACGTATAGAATTCAGGACTTGTAACATCCACTTGGTGATGGGAGTTAATTTCCAATGTTCAGTCAAAGCTTGCAGTGCTACGTGTGGTGCCTGTTCAATTTCGCTTTGGATCGAATTGTGATATTGGGTAACGTGATACGTATCCTCCGGGCTTCGATAATCCAACATTCTGTTGCGCAGATTCGTACATGGTATTAACAGGATTGCGAATACGAGAAACCTCTGTAATTGTCATATTACATGAACAACTATCCTTTTTGTGGAAAATCCCCCAATTACTGTTGGTATTCTATCATGGAAAAAAATACACCTATATTGATAACGGAATCAAGTATATGCATAAACCTGAATCAATAACCTGAATAAAATCCCATTGATCCGAGAATTTCAATGCCAGGATGATTCTTTCGTATTAGAGCAGGTTGTATCAAATTCTCTCAAGTGTAATATAAGGGTCCGGCACTAAGTTTCAGATTATCCTATCGTAAAGAGGAGAAAGGAAATCTATCTCGAAATATCTCGAAAATCTCGAGTAAGCGTAAGACTGAAACCGAAGCGCCACTACATGAAGAGATGAGAAGGCGCGTGCGCAGCACGGGCGGCCAATCTCGTAAGGGTAAAAAAATAGAGGTGAAAAATGAGGGTCGCAATATTAGGGTAACAAAATAGGGTCAGAATATAAAAGTAAGTAAGTGAGTGAGTGTCAGGCAATGAAGGTCTAAAAATATAAGAGCTAAAAATGGTGATCAAGAATAATGTATGGTACATTTCACCAATTACAAACTGATCATTCGGCTGTAACATTTTAATCATTCCCTACATTTCTCCAGTTATCAGTAGCATAGAAAAGAACTTCCTCCTGAATTTTTCGTTACAATATCATATAATGTATATGATATGTTCCTAACTAGATGGGCCATTTACTTTGAAACAATAATTTTGTCTGCTACTCCTACCTAGTCCTCTTCACGGAGCTAACGAGCACAACGTTTTGAATGAACCATTACTCTAATGTTGTCTCACTCCTAATTAAGCCTTGGACTATATTTATCAAAGAATCTTCAAATTAAACAATACACATTCTCTTCTAAATAACCAGCTGAATTAATCCCAACATCTTGTTGTTATTCATGGAGTTGACTCACCCGAGTGGTTCAAGCTTAAGTACAATACCCTCAACCGCATAGCAGCTTTACAATACCAACCAACGATTATGTACTACCCGGCATTGTTGGTCATTGTACTTGGATGATAGTGGTGCTTCGAGAGGTGGGGTCCCTTCATATCGGCCATCGTAAATTATTGAAATGACCGGGAAGCTCTTTCGTTTGCTTACGAGAACAATGCCGCACATTCCAAATATTTTCCACTGCATCGGATGCACATTCACATATTCCATCCATTTATTTTTTCTACTGCAGTTTTGATACGCTTTTATTTACTTGTTCATTTTTTCGGCGCCCTCTATTCTCCAGCTCCATCGATTTGTGAAATATGGAACAAATTGGCATCGTTTTCACTCACTAAATTCCAATATAAACCTCCAACGGTGAGCTTGCATTTCAATTTCATGTTTTTTATACAGCAATTTTCAAATTTTTCAGAGATAACTGAATTTACCCCGGTGACCATTGTTCATTCAATTGTTATTTGTCAGTGTTCGATAGATTGGAATTTTACTTTATTCCCTCGTTTTTTTTTTTTTTGATTCCACTCAATTTATTGCGAAACGGACGGAGTAAATCACCAGTGTCAACAAAATTTCAGACAAGAGTATTTGAGTACCTCTAAAATCTTCGATTCGAGTGGGGAAAAAGGTCATGAGATAGTGCATTCGAGATGAGAATACATTGAAACTGGTGTAGATTCACTGGGGATAAAGTAGCACACCCAGCATCAGGAAATAAAAGAAATAAAAGCGGCCCCTTACTTCGACGAGTTCAGATGTTCAATGGAACTTCATCAAGACGACGAATGGGATTCTAACAGCCAACGAAATGACAAGGGACCACGTAGGGGAAGGGGGAGAGGCGGTTGTTCAAGTGGCGCTTGAAAATTCGATGAAAATCGCAAATGGGAACTTCACCTATAGAATCACATCTCTTTTCTCCTCAATTTTTATTTCTTTTCACATATATTCTTGCAGAAAAAAAAGCATACAAATGTCAGTGAGCAGTAGAGAGAAGGGAGAGGAAGTGAAAGATTTTTCTAGTCTTTCTCCGACGAAAATCGTATTTTTCAGATATTGTTTTCGATTGAACGCGCCCGAGAAATGATAGAAGCGAAATCGAATAATGTCGTTTTTTTGTCATTCAATAAGAATGAAAAAAAGTGAATAAAGTTGGAGAGATGGTGGCAGACGTGGTCTGGATGAGGTAGTTGGCCTTCTGGGTGCTTTTTTAATAAACGCGAGATAACACTCCAGGGATTGTAAAGGGCAGAGTGAAAGCTTGATGCCTAGCGAGTGTTGAAGCTCATAAAAATATGATGAATCGACCATCTTGGAATACGTGATGGCGAGGTACAAGTCATGGCACCAACCAAAGGGTAGCCGGTGAAAGAGGGAGAAATGGGTGGAAGGTTATCAAGCCATTAAGAAGTGCAGTGAAGCCATTTCGTCGAGTACTCGTAAATTCACGAGTGATCATAAAAATCAGATCACTGAGAATTTTGTGGACGGTAATGTCTTTGGAACGAGGGCTTCACAAAAAGGATAGAGTGGGGACCGGGTGAAGGTAAAGCTAATAAAATTCGATAGTCCGGTAGGCTGTATTGAATAATCAGTGAAAGTTTACGTTCAATTTTAAATATATATATTTTTTAGTTAACTTTCCGACCGGAAGGTAGGAAGTTATTATAATGGCCCCAAAAATTGAATTTGAAATTCCCATGATTTCTCCACACTTCTTGGCTTCTAGAATCATCCTGATACGTTTTTGAAGACATGTCTGTATGCGTGTGCGTGGAACGATATCTTCTGAACAAATGACCCAATTCAAAAAAGTTTTTTTGAGTCGATGCGTGTTAATGTGACTCACAACTGATTAGATTATGCAGACCATCGCCTCAGCGGTTCGTTAGTTATTCACATAAAACTTGGGAAAAAATCTAAAAAAGTGTTTTCTTTGAAAATTCAATAATTTTACCGAGAATAATAATGGAAAACTCGTCGCCAAGGACGTTGGTCCTGCTTTTACTCATTTGTTATTTCATAGAGAATTTTTATTCGATTTAGAAATATTTTCCTCATAGATATCTGATTGTGCCCTATGGCTATTCATTTGACATTTCTGACTTGGCTTTTTCTTCATTTTTTTGACTGAGTCCCAGATGATGACCCTTGGCGTACTCAGCCCCAATACTCGAAGCCTGAATGAGGCCTGAATTAAGGCGTGTTAACAGCCTCATTAATCACCCTAATTTTATCCTGAATTGAACGATGAAACGAAACCAATCCGAGGCCTGAGCCACTGAGTCTCGCCAACCCCGGTCTCACCTAGGTGAATTCCATACTCGACACGTATAAAATAGCGAGTTTTGTAATCGCACTTGTCAAGAACGAAATTTACGCATAAGTGACGTAATTCATTCTAAATTGCGATGCCCGTTGAATAGTGCTGGAGCAGAGCGTATTTTGAGCGCCACTCAACAGTACAGAGTAATGTAACCATCACTTTACACACGATGTGGTGGAAAAAAGGTGATCGAAAAATGGATCACTCAGACGGTTTGTCTCGTTTTTCATTTTTTATCCTGTGGGGGATGGAATGAATTGGATTTGTTTCATATTTTCTCTGTCAATTTAATAAATTTTCCATGGCTAGGAGTTTTGTCTGTTGTTTTTATTGTCTGTTGTTTTCTCTCGTTATGCACTTTATTTCGCGTCAGCAGAATTCAATTAATATAGTGGAAATTTGGTGCTTTCATTGCAGGTGGTTCCTTGCATCCAAAAAAGTTCGTCACGTTTTCAAAAAACAATTATTTGCACTTCGCTGATTCATTCATTTTGATGCCCCGATTCCTTTGGTGTTTGCGCGTAAAGAAGAATTTTCCCGCCTGTATGTATCATCCGCAGCGAGTAATAGTAGATTAGCGAGGGTTGGAGTATGGGGTTGGAGGTATACAGTGGGGAAAGCAGTGTACGGAGATACCGGGGAAGCAAGACCCAGAGCAATGAGGAAAAGGCCATTCAGTCTGGAGTATATCCTCGAAGGTCCGTTGCGATCGTTTAATTATTCAAACTTCGTTAGATAGAGTGATTGTCTTCTGATTGAACGATGCGTTGTTCGAATAAATTAGAGCGTTACGCTGTCATTTTTCTTTGCTCAGTGTAATAAAGTTTTAACGACAGAGAACAGATCATTTCTGTCTTTTACTACCTCATTTCAATAAAATTGTGTATCACATATTTATTCAATCAATTGGCTGGGGAAATTTGTCACTGGTGATTCGAAATTTTTCTATTATTGACAACTTAACAAATTTTTACTGATTTGATTTTTTGGAATGAGGTGAAGATAAAATATTTGTTTTTTGTCACGGAAAGTTTAAGATCACGTATAGTAACATATTGTGCGCCAAGACATATTTGCGAACCGTCATGTTTACCCTACCTGAAGATTAACGATAACATCTGTGGATTAACGATATCCAAGTACTTTGACTATTTTTTCTCCACTGAAATGCTCTTCTACTTTCGGAGTCGAACATCAGAGGTTTTATTTGGGCCCCATTGGACCGTAAGTTTCCGGACATTTTACAATGATTTTACTATTTGAACTGTTCAGGTCTGAATTTGAATCTCGATATTGAACCGTTAGAAAACATTTTAACAATCTGTAAAAAAAATTAGAAAGTTTACTTTTGCAGGAAAATTAATTGAATAATTTAAAAATTGCAATTTCTGAAAATTACGAGCATTTATCTGTGAAATTTGCCTCCAAAGCCCATGAATTAGTACTAGCAAACAAAAGGAAGATTCTCAAATCTCATCGAGATTTTCCAAATTTTTTAACAAATTTCATGTCAAAAGTTATCGATATTTGTACAAATCGAAGCACATTAATTTTCAGAAGCGGATGATGAAGATCAATCTAAGGAAAATAACTTTGGGCCGGAAATTTGTTGAAAAATTACGAGGAAACGGTGGTCTTTTGTAACCCCTTAAGAGTAGATCATCTCGGAAATTTTGGACGTCATATCGTCTCGGTATCGGTTCCGTCGGAAAGGGTAAAAGAAAACTTCTTAAACGTACTTTACATTCAGATTTTTCTGGCTGCTCACAAGGGTCAGGACTCGTGAAGGCCAATCATTATACGGGTTATGCCTAACGGAGGTCAAACGTCATAAGAATCATAACTCGGAAGAGTCAAACAATTTAGGCAAACAGGACAATCTCAATAATTGCAAGGGATAACTGTGAGACACAAACGTGAGAATTATCGGGGTCAATTCAGAGTGGAAGGCACGTCAATCAGAACAATCGAACGATTGCGAGGGTTAAACAGAAGAGCCTTCTGATCATTTCGCTAGATTTATGATTCTTCGACCCTTGTGATTATCCTCCCTCTCTCTGTTACTCGACTCTTCTGATCGTTTCATCCGAGAACGAAGGTGTGGAACGAACATAAATTCCCTTCATTAATGTAAAAATGAATGCCGTAAGAAGAGCGATTCTGGTTGAATTTGCCAATTTGTTTCGTCAACCTTCTGTATTGTCACAGCTCACTGAATAATTTTATCCCTGTTTTCTCGCATTTTCAAGATGTCCCAAGATAAGAACTACGAGTACTCATGTTGATATTTATTTCCGCGGATCCCCTTTGTTATTTATTTTCGTTATTTCTTTCATGATATGAGAGGTATAGTTCTGAGGGTCCCTCCCATGTCTGATCTCCCTCACGTATATTCATTGCACTCTCGAACCATATGCAGATAGCGTCTCTTTAGAGTGGCTTGTGTAAACCAATTTTTTCTTCATGTTTCGTTTACAGCAAAAAAATGGGAGGAACCCCCGGGGGAATCGACGATATGCTCGACCACTGGAAAGGGATCCTACTCCCGGGGAATGATGTCTCTCAATATTCAGTTTCAATAGTCAACTATGGACTGATACAACCCAACCATTTCCCATCCCTTTATTTTATTCTCCTACGTTCTTTCCGGAGAACTTCCTCCTCGGTTTCTATTATAAAATGTTCTTTTATAGACCTTACAAATTACCTCGATCGATAATAGATTGAATCCCCGAATGAAATTGAAAAAAAAACCTGGAAAACTCAACCATTTCTTTACAGAAATTGTTGTACGGTTCTTATTGCAAGAAAAAACCCTGAAAATTCGTTTTCTGAGTTCAATAGATTGACGTGACATGCATCGACATCTCCCTGAACCCTCGTGCGACTTTCCTGGCGTTCGGTGAAAATCAATCAGATTACCTCTCTAGAGTGACCGAGTAGACAGCAATAAAATAAATCATTCAAGCACAGAAAAAAACCTCGAATCTGCAAGATGGAATAATTGATAGTTGACTTTCATAAATAGGAATAATCTTCGTGGTTGTTCATACGATGTGTGGAAACCCGCTCGCTTTCTTTTGGCACTAGGGGAGCTGCTGCATGTACCACCCACCTAAGCGAAATGAGTCGTTTTTTCCAGCCCCGCTCTTTACAAGGAGTGATAAATGGTTAGAATGGGTTCTTCGAGGTGTTTACTCGAAGATGTAAAGAAAACAGATTTTTTATTAACATTAAACATATTTAATTATGTAATTCAATTGCCATCGGCTAGTGAGCGATGGAATCGAACTTTGCGGGTAATACCGCCCGGCATGCGTCCAATACCGCCACCTTGTTTTGATGACTTTTTTTTAGCAATGCAGACCAAACAAGATGCTGTGATAATTTTGAGAAAGATTTCACGTGAATAATAATAAATTATCCTGAAATTACCCAATTCACATTAAAGAGGGATTCACGTTAAAGAGGGATTTTTACATTAAAGAAGGAAATTTATGTAGCGTTTCACATCTTTGTGACGTCATAGGAAATGATTGGATTGGATTTGGATGAGGTAGGAGGGGAACCGGGATTATTCTCAATGTGAATAACCAGAAAATTTTTAACTGAGAAAATGGATAGTCCAGACCGGGGTATGAACCCGGGACCTTCCGATTATGCACTGAGTCGGTGTTCTAGCTGCAGAGTCTAGCAGCCCTATAGAAACCCTGGGCGGCATTACCCACAAACGCGGAGGCTGATAAAATAGCCAGTAATAACTGATGAAGATATTTTTCTGCTATCGAAAAGGTCGCAATGAATGTGCAAATGTATAGCAAACATATATTTCGCGCTCCATTCAGTTACGGATCAACTTGCACATTTCCAAAAAAATTCTAATTCTGGGGTCGAAATATTTTAAGAATTCGGTAGGAAATGATTTGAATTTTTTAACGATGTTTTCCCCGCAAAAATTGACAATTTCTGTTAAAATTACTTATTGTTATCAAATATTTGCATAATAAAAAAAAATTTTTTTTTCCTCAGCCAATCTTGAGAAAAACGGGTGGGCGGTATTACCCTCTGAGCGGTACAGGCACCATCTCCCCTACTAGTGCCTGCGGCCGTCGGCTCTCGACTGCTCGAAAATGCTCAAATACAAACACCAAAGTCACATGTACGTTGCTGAGCACCTGTGTGTGGCCCAACTTGATTTTCTAGTCTCGTATTTCATAGCTTTCTGCCGCGGCTGTGGTGCTGGTCCGCCCCGTGACTTTGCGACCCCCACCGAAATCGTTGCCGCTTCACGCCATCCTTCTTCCCGTATTCCTCTCCCGTACTTCAGAGGCAAAAAAAGAAAAAAATAGGAAATAAAAATAAAAAAATAAAAAATAAAATGCAATGAAAATAGAAAACCGAAAAGTAGGGAAAACACGAACTCTTCCCGTTATCGATCATGACTGTGTGACAGGTACCTGTCCAACGAAAAAAAATTCCGGGCGTTCATTATTATTTCTCCCACTTGGAGCCATACACCACTCGGTTATTTCCGCAGGCGTCACGGATGTCTATTCACTCTGAAGTTAGTGAGGAAAATAAAGAGGGAGAGACCATTTTTGAAAGGAAGATGAGGGTTATGACGGATATGCTCAGTCCGGTTGTTTCATATTTAGAACGATGAAGTTGACTCGTCGTCATGACTCGTCGTTCAATGACTCTTTTTAGGGTCTTTTTTTTTCATTTCTGAAGGTTTTTGGTATTACCTCTGCTTTTGTTTTTAGTTTCACATTCGACATCAATTATTACACGCAAAATGCTTCAAACTTTGGGTAATATCATACGCATGAGTTTATTCAATACTTCTGCTCATCGAAATCAAATGAAAATATATTTTTTTATTGCAATGTACGTAAGCGAACAGTAAATATATTCGACAGTAGAGAGATATTTGTCATGAAAAGTAAATATATCTTATACCGTGGATTGAAATTTTATGAACATACATTGCAATTTGCATACAATGGATACAAAAGCTAGAATGAATCAACCGAGTCAGAAATACAAAACAGAGATTTATGAATTATCGAATAATTTCTGTTTGGAGGGCAAATAAAGAAAATTACATTTTTGAGTGTCGAAAATTATGCTCAAATATAACGGGCCGCGCTGGGGTCACTGATCGAGTGATCGAGGATTAAACATGCAAAAATATACTTTTGCAATCAACATTTTTTTTTCTTCATCCCGGTGGCTTGGCGCAGTGGGTAAGTTCGTTGCCTCACATGCGAAAGGTTCCGAGTTCAAATCCCGGCCGGGTAGAATGGTGCGATTTAACCATTTAAAGTCTTGATCATCGTCACAGTATACCCTAACCGGGGCGAAGCGATGTAAAATAACGATTAAAAAAAAATTGTCTCCTGAACACAGAGAAAGAAGTAAATAGACTTCAGAATAAAGTTTCTAGATTCTAACAACCACGGTTTCTGACCTTTATTTTGTTAGAATTTAGAAAATATTTTCTGAGTTCCAGAAAAAAATCGTTTGAAGTCAATCATCAAAAATGCGATTAATTTCAAAATAAAATATTCTAGATTTTAGAAAAAATAGTTTTTTAAATCTAGGAATGCTTTTTTAATTTTGGGGGGAGGGGTGTTGTATATACAGGGATTCATTTGGGAAGAGATTATACATGTGGAAGGGATTATACATGTGGAAGGGAGGAAGGGTTATCGGGGATAGCGGAGTTTTATTCGGGGAGGTCTCATATATAGGCGAATTTTCAATCCATGGGAAGAGGGTTTTATATAAAATAATCTATGTATAGGGGGGTTTTGTAGGAGGGAGGTTTTGTAAGAGCGGGCTTTTCTGTTAGGCGGTTTTGTAAAAGGGGGGTTTTATTATTGGAGAGAGATTTTTGTATAGAGGGGTTATATTTTACGTGAGTGGGGTTTTATTACGGGGAGAATGTTTCATGCGGGGAAGGCGGTATATAAAAAGGGGGCTTTAGTGTGTAGGGGGGGGNGGAGGGGTAATTAAAAGGAAGTTTTAGTCATGCAGAGGGGGTTTTATACGGTGGCATTATTTTATGAGAGGGAGGTTACTAAGGGCGCGTTTTATTAAGTGAAGGGGTTCCATGTTGGGAGTTTTACATATGGGGTGAGGTTGTAAGAGGGGGGTAGTCATTAAGGCGGAGGGATTTTTATGTGGGGGGTTTCATTGTGGGGAGGCGGTTTCGTGTGGGGACTCCGCACATTTGTGCATATCTCCCCATGTACGGGCCACTTATGTCTTTAGAACACTTCGACCGCGATTCTTGAGTTCAACGTCAAAATTTCTAAAAATAAGAAAAATTCAGCAGTGGCTTTAGAACATTTTTCGTTCTCCAGAACACTTCCCAAATTCATTAATGTTTATCATCTAAGGAAGGATAAGCGGTAAGAAAAGGAATTTCTGGGATCTGGAAACTCCTTGATAAAGTTAATCAACATTTTCCTCGGTGCATTCCATTTGTAATGGTTCCTAATAATCTGGAATTTTCTACACTCTACACTGTCAGAAAATTACTCTTGAAATTTCAAATAAAAAAATTTTAAATTTTTAACAATGCCAAATTTTCATGAAATTTATCTTCATTTTGTTACTGAAACAAAACTGGGGAAACTTCTTTCAATATTCAATGAAATTCTAATTTCTCGGTCCACACGACAACGAAAATGATTGAAATTAATAAAAAATCAGGCAATTATTTTACGGAATTCTCAATTTATTGAAAATTCAATTGAATTTTAATATCGAATTTTCCAGATGAATGGGAAATTTCATGAACGATGTGATCTTAAATTGAATTGAACCCCCCAACATTGAGAATTCATTTGGATTCGTTACTAAAAATTGACCAAATTTCTAACAGTGTACAGAATTTTTGGAATGTACTGCATAATTCACATTGATAAAAATCACAAAGGCAGAACTACCTTTCTTCAAAATACATTTCCATCGTAATATTAGATATTCCAGACAATAAACTTGGCAGTTATGAGCCCCCAAATGTATTTCATTGTGTATGCCGTTGTGAAGACCAAAGACCTTGAAGGGTGACTGTGGCGTGTGCGTTAGTACCCATCGACAGAGACATTTCGGATAGATAATACCTGGCTGGGCTGTAAACGCTGGGTAATGGTTTGAAGGACTCCGTAGCGACATTCGTGTCCCATTTATCCGTCACCTAGGTGACAATGTATTTGAGACCGTGAGTGAAAAAAAAATCGAGAAAATCCAGAAGAGAACGTTGAAATGAGACCAGTAGGATAGATGTGAATGTGGGTTGCGAAACAAACTGAGTTTCGTCCCTTTCGAGAAGCGCAATTATAACAGATTGCAAGAGAGGAACTCTGCACCAATGGAATTCGTGAGTATATCCGGCAATTACGTACCTCAGAACCGCAAAAGGAACAACGTGATAATCAACATCAATTAGTTCGTTCGAATAATTTTCCCTTGATTAGAGTTTATATTGCTTTTATTCCGGGAAAGAAAATAATGAATTAAAATCGAATTGCAAGAGTTTCTTGAAGGAGGAAAACTGCAGAGTGCAATTAAACATTTTCTTCGATACCTCGAGAAAATCGTTCCTCCGATGGACAATTAATTGCATTGGATTTTTTATTTTTATTTTTTAATTGGAGTCAAAAGGTGAAGCAAGTGGACAATTCTATTTTAAATAAATTAACAATTTATTTAAACTCTGGTAGGAGTCTCCCTTGGTTGGAGATCATCTTTAAAATCATTTGCACTATATTTCGGCCCCCACTCCTGCACTCGGACCCCATTACACAAATATGAATATCGTTAAGAAAACGTTCACATAAAATGTAAAAAACTATTCATTTCATCTTTTATTTTCGTTTAGTCAATTATTTATTTCATTTTTTATTTGCGTTAATCTATACTGATATTCGTATTCGAGAAAGTTCTTTACTAGTCTACTATCTCCATATCACTTATCAATTGATTCGATGTGTCTAGTTTATTGTCTAGATTTAATTTCAGAAGTAAAAGTTGAGGGTCCACGATCTCCCATATATCCACGGTAGAAACTACCTTGGATCCACGGGAAAACGTCCCGTATATCCACGGTCAAAGTTACCGTGGAGCGTGTGAATAGATACTGCCAATACCAAATTATTTGCATTTTTAATGACGACTTTGTAAAGAACGCGATCCTAAAATGTATGGACAAATATCCACTCTTTTAAGAAGTTATTTGGAAAGTGAATTTATTGAGTTTATCCCCTTTCATTTAAAATAATTCCTACTACTAACTGTTATCAATTTTTCTGAGCCATGACCAATTCCATTTTGTTGTCGATTTTTTGAGTGATCGCTGAAAAATCGATTTTTGAAAAAATATCAATTGTTGCGAATCTGTATGAAAAATGGGATTCTAATTAATATCAATGAATAGAGCTTATTAATGTCTATATTCATGTAGAACCATTGTCAAGAGTCAGGATTGATAACAAATATGGTTGAACTGCATTAGAAATAAAAGTGGATAAAATATAAAGTCATTTAGATAAAAGTCCTATAGACTTGTCGTATCGATAATTACTACATACGCTCTCGATCTTCTCTCTAGCTTTTCTCACCGACCACTGACTCATTTCGAAACATTTTCATCTCAGCATATTCTAATTTCTTTCTTCGTTACATCACACTCTCACACCAACACTCTCTCTGCGCACTCTTTCTCACACACAATACTCTTTCATTCCGTCACCCAAACCACACGCAATGCCAAAACTCTGTCTAACATAAACATTCTTATTTTTCCAAACTGTCAATCGACCTAAACAGTTTCCATTTCACACTTCAATTGTAAAAACTCACTTTCAAACTTATTGTCTCTATTTAGTCTTTCAAATATTCTTGATTGCTTTTTGGCATCATACATCCACTCAACTACACGCTCACTATTCTCATCTCGTGCTTCACTTATTCACTTTTCGAAAAAGCAAAACACAAAACACACTGATCCCACATTCATAAAAAAATTTATGAAATTTCATTGATCCTTTATAAGAAAATTTCAAATCAAAAAATGACGAAAAAAACACATACAGACACCATCTAAAAATCGCATTCTCGGACTTTTTAGCCCATATTTAGTTACCCGAACACAAAAAATTGGAAAATTAAATTTGAGTAATTACAAAGCTTCCATTCAGAAGCAAAACACAACTGTTGACAATATTTTCTCCTCTCAACAGTTCAAACGACTCTTTATAACGTTATAAAAACGAGAATTACCATTTTTCTTTAATGCTCGAGTCTACAAGTTTGTAATTAATTCAATGACAATGTGCATTTTGCGTCTGGAACTCTCCACATAAACAACTCGTTTGGACTTGGCTCGTTTAGTCAGGAGGGGTTGGTTCGATTATGGAAATTCATGCAATCACGGTTGTTCCTTGGGGTAGAGAGAGTGTAGGGCTGAGTGGGCCAAGTAATTCCGAATGAGTAAGTGACTGGGAAGCCCACAACCGCTCCTTTAGGTTGCATACACTTTCCCAAAGTTTTCGTTAACCGCAACGAAAATGAAACTTGCACTTTTCAAAAGATTTTTTCTTTTGTTCGTTTCCACACTCTCTTGAGTCTTTTTTGCTCTTGCTGAATTTCAGACTGCTTTTTGGCCAGTGGGATTTACTCGTTGTTGCTCGTTAAAAAGTTTTCGTCACTGTAGAGATTTTGAGGCTTATTTCTTAATTTACTTTTTTTTTCAAGGGGTTTCACCCCTTGGTGAAACTTTTATCGCATAACAATTCCCCTTCATTTTCTTCAAGACGTTCCGTGACAAAAATGATGAGGGAGTGGGCGCGCACTGACTAATGATCGTTCACATGAACAATATAAAGTGGAGTGGAGATACGATAGATATAGGAATTACTCTACCCCTGAAAACGTCGTCAAGATTAATCTGTTCATGGAGACAAACGAACAATTGACTAATTATCCCAATTTGTTTCCCTAACGCATTTGTGTTTCTGTTGGTAGAATGCACCTACTGGGAGACATTGGTGTTTGTTTCCAGGAGGTGGTTGCTTACTTAGTTCTAGGCCGGCGTCCACTGAAAATTACAGGGGGGAAACAGTCGCGTACACCCATTTTGTCACCATAAACTCCCATTAGCTTTTACGCCTTCAGTGAGGTTTTCACACGAAAATAAAGCCAATGATGTGAAAGGACGAGAAAGGAATGGTACTTCGGATTTATGATTTGGGGACGACAGGATGAATGGCCCCTTGTTGTCTTATTTTTCGCCCATTTCATTCTTCGTTTAAAGGTAGTATGGTCCTCAAGTTTGATGAATTGGCTTTCAAAGCAAAAAGGAATTTATTATTCTTTATCTCTTTATATAATAAAAAAAAGGGGGGGGATTCAGCGGACACTGAAATATGGGGAGTGCCCATATGGGAGGTGTCATTGGGGGGATGTCCAGTGATTTCACCAAATCTGTATATGAAATGTTGTCCCATAAAATTTTCGAAATTCTGTTTTATTTTCGTCTGACATTCGATTCCATTTAGGAGAAAGTCTCAGCTACCACTTTTAAAGGTGGTGGGTGAACTTTTTGTGGGTTCAGCTTTGGTCAAATTGAAATTCCGTCGATAAAACCTTCCGGTTGTTGTCTTTTCTAAGAATAGGAGTAAAAGAATGGCATCGGGGAATCAGCAGTAGAGTGAGATTTTCTCATGCGTGTATTGGTAAATTCATTAATGCTTTGACGGAAGAGAGAAGGAAAACTGAGGTTGTCATTGAGTAGTGGAATTCAGGACATGGTATAACATCTCGCAAACGCTAACTGGACAATGGGCAAACTACTAGCGTAGAGTATTTGATGAGGATTGCTTCGAATATTGTGCCTTAAATGATTGATCATTTGTTATATTTCTTTGTATTGTGGCTATGAATAGTTGCGTTATTTATTTTCTCATGCTTATGAATTTGTGTCAAATCACTTGTTATGGAGCCTTGATGTGGATTACTCTCGATACGATATTTACAAATTTAGTATTGTGCTTTGTTTTTCTTTAATTTTACTATTTTTGTTCGTGGGTATTCATTAAAGCATTATTAATGCTCTATTTTTGTATTTTTTGTATTATTTCCTTGGAGTTTTAAAATTTTTTTTTCAAGTTTTTCGAAGTTCAAGTTTCTTCAATTAATTTTTTTACCAAGTTGTTTTGACGAAGATTTATGGCGGAGCTTTCTTGACCAAGTTTTTTTTAATGGAAGGTTTCCGAAAATTGTGGAAATAAGATCTTAACCTACAGAGAATCTTCTGAGATTAGGCAATCATCTGAATATCCGTACAATTTTCCAAGCTGTAATGATTCTGTCTAGTATACATATACCCACAGATTCTGAAAATCTCTAGAAATTAAAACAAACTTCTCGATCAATTTCCTTTTACACTGTTAGAAAAAAAAAAAAAATTTCACGGACAGTTGACTACTAACTTTGAGGACAGTGACACTTAATATAATTTAGGGAGAAAACAATCATGAAATTTCAGGTTTCACAGAATTTTAAGCTGCATAAAGACCAGAATTCCTTAATTTATTTGAATTTCCAATCTAATATGAATATTCAGTGCCGAATTACATTGAGTTACCAAATTACAGTGAAATCTGAAATTTCATTATTTTTTGCCCTCAAAATCGCATTCAGTGTCACTAGCCTGAAAATTCAAGAATAAATTTACCGGAATTTTCTGGTTTTGTATTCACTTCCAGGGAAAAATGGCACTGAAATTTACAGTTCTCTTTAATTTTTCCCCGAAATTCTGAATTTTCAATGACGAAATTCTTTGAAATTGCAGTGGTAATTAAATTCGATAAAAATTTCCAAAAAGTGTACCGGGAAATTCAGACGAAAATTTTTAACAGTGTATGATTGATGTAATCCAAAGTGCTTCGATAATATTTCCAAATTTTCTAGTATATATCGTCTGAAAGTCAATTTCAGTTTGGAAAAAATTGGACAGCCATGAAGCAAGCCAGGAAACGGACAGTTATACGAATAACAATTTAATTGGTCCCCAGAGAAAAAATTTAATTCCATTTGCAAAACGGAATATCGCTCCACTACCTCAAATTCCATTCACTGGGGGCTAGAAGCTTTGAAAAAAGTTCATGGTCATCAAAGAAATTGAAAAAAAATGTAACCACTCAATATAAACGAAATCGACAAACGAATATCAATGAAGCTCTAACAATTTACTCGTCTGTATCCCAATTTTTCAGTGTAATGGAAAAAAATCTCCACACCTAAGTAACAGAATCCATGTCGAACAGATGAGTAGACAAGAATAGAAATTCTTTGACCATCCAAATATTTAAATGTTCCAGCAAAAACATACAAAGCGTTTTTGCGGACAATAGTGTACGGATGTTCATCGAAAAACCGTAACAGTTTCGGGAGGATTTTCTGTACCCTATACTCTCACCAACCCTCCCTCTCCCCTCCCCGCGCCTTTTCCGTTGTCCCGTAACCTTTTTTTCCAGTTTCCAGTGATCGCTCAATTGCGCACGCTGTTGGGTTTTCAAAGTCCTATTCGTTCGTTTTTCTTGTTTCGTTATTCTTTCCTTCTCTTTTTTTTCAACCACTTTCGTATTTTTTTCCACACTCTCCCGGGCTGTACGTAGATGACGAGGGCCACTGCATCCAAATCGACCATATCAGTGATTCGACGGATGTTGCGTTTCATCTATATTGGTTTGTATTTAACAGTCACAGCCGGCATTCGTCCGTGCCTGGGCCAAACCCCAACGGTGGTTGCTGTATGTGTATGTTTAGTGTGCCATTGCATTTTATGTTGCTTCCCAGTGAAAAGGGTGAAGAGGAGGTGCAGGTAGGGGTGTGAATGGCAGATATTTTGCTGAAGCATAAAGAGGGTTTAGCGCGGTCAAAACGCACTATTGCGCAGAACGATAAATACGGAGGTGCGTTTTAATGATAATCGTGAAGTGCATTGACCATTTGCTGTAAACCCTACCGGGAGTTGACTGCAAATGCTGCTTTGATTGCACTGACTATTTACGTAGACCAGGATTCAACAAACTTTTGTGGACAGTCCGTTATTGTCCAGTATTTAGTAGATTTTTGGTTGTTGTGAACAGACCGCGGAGGGGGGACACTTTGACAGTAATTCGCCAACTGCTGCAATTTTTATAAGTTACGGAATAGTAAAAAACCTGATCTGGAATGAGCATACAAAGTGAAAAATGAGAAGCTTTTTCTCTGAGTGTCACTCAACCATTTTTTTTATCATTATCAACTTCCCGATAGAAAAAGTTATTGTATACAATAACTCATCGATCGACTCATCGATGAGTCAACTTTTCAGACATGAGAAATATCTTAAAAATTAATGTTTGAATGGACTTTTCCGTCTGAATCAGGTGAGATATCTTAATAGTGAAATGTTTGCATCGCTCATCAATAACTGAATTTCAGACACAGAAAATAATTGAAAATAAATACCTGGAATTTTTCAGCCACAAAAAATGTCTACCATCATTTTCAGACGGAAACGGTGGTTGAAATTTTCAGACATCAGTCAGATTTTCAAACACTTTTGAAGATTGAGACGTTTTTTATCATCTGACATCTTAAATTCAGATAGCTGTCAGACACCTGGTTTTTGTAGTGTAATCACTTCGAAAATCGATTTTCGATTTTTCATTTTATATCGCTTTCACTGAGTTAGATCGCACCTTTTTATCGAAAATTCATTTGTAATTATGACACAACGATAAACTGATTGGCGAATTCAGGATTCATTCTGATCATTAGAGATCTTTGCTTTTTTTTATGCAACTCAGTCACTTAATTACTCACCGTTTCTCCATTATAAGCAAACGGAAATTATTCCTCAGTTATTCGAGAATACAGATCGATACCAAAGTATAACACAATTATTGAACCCTCGTAGTTTTCAATATCCGGTCGTCTGTGATCTCCACAATCCGTCCGGAAAATGTCTCGGAGAAGCGCTTAACGGATTCCTAGGATATCCTCCTTCTCCTATAATTCTTTCGTATTTTTGCATATATCTTGACTTTAGATGTTATATCCGTCACGAAATTGACACAAGTGAATCAATATTTCTCAAACGAAAATCCTTGAAATATTCACAGACGCGACTTCGTACCAAAATTCAAGTTTTTCAATTTGAAAAAACTTATTCAAAGAGAACAGGCCAATTGTTGGACGGTTAAGAGAAATTCCAGATTTGTGGTACGATAAAAAATAAACGAATTACCTTAATGGGGATATGATGGTTTCCATACCTTCAAGAATGTTTTAATTAGCAGAAAAAAACTATTTGAAGTGAAAATGACAAAACAAAAAATAATTAAATTCAGAAATGTCAATGCAGCCAAAACCTCTAATTTCTGGATGATTGAACTGACGAATTTTGAACGATTACAAAACTTCCATTCGGAAGCAAAAACATGAAAACAATAAATACTTGAAGATTCAGGATTCCTCAACGCGATTTGAGTGAGTTCATTTGTGATAAAATCATACTTGAGTACAAGAATATTTTTCTTACTGTTCATTTGTCTGAGTGATGAATTGACGTGTTGAGATCAAATTACTATGTGATAATTAGTCCTGTCTCCATATTCCGTCATTGAATAATAAAACGAAAAGGTTGAGAAGAAATTCTATTGAATAATAAAATGACATAATATTTATAAAGGATGTACAATGAACGGTGTCACGATAAATGGATAAACGGTCAACGTGAAACGTAAGTGGACCGTGTAATGAGGGTTTTCCCGGTTCCACAACTCTGTTCGCTCAACGATATATACTGTACACTCGAGTTTTAATCATCCCCTCGTCCATGCTTCGTCGCTCGAGTGTAAGTAGCCGGCCTGCTTCCCTGCATCGAGGGCCACGTCGTCTACAATATTAATTTTATATTACATCAGATGAGATAATACATTATTCCACAATTCTGACATTAGAAAGTGAAAGAAAGTCAAGACTAAAGATGGAAAAACGAAATAAACAGAATGCAAGAGACGAGCAAAAATAGGAGTAAATTCTACCTCTCATTTTCTTTTTTATTTCAAGTGAAAACATATTTTTCATGAACACAAAGGGGCAATGGGGATGGTTATAACCGTGAGGGGAATGCCTGGCAGTGAGCAACAGGGGGACGATAACAAATACTTTGGGAGTGTGGTAGTGAGTGAGGCCTGTGAAGCGAAAATTGGGACGCACTAGAGCGTGTTAGCATCAAAGAAAATCAGGCAAATTCATGGATCTATGACATGCATATCAGGGATAATTAGTGGGAAGCAGGAAATTCACCGTGATAATAATACGACGTTGATGGGACGCGCATGAAGCAACGCTAAAGGGAACTAGTACTACAATACTCAGAGATATTTTTTGCAATGGGACTTGTGATACTTCAGCATTCACTAAAATTCCTCTGTAATAAAATTGGTGGAACGTTGTTGTCACCTATTTATTTCGCAAAGTTATATCTCTCTATATTATAAAAATCCAAATCGACTTCTGATGATGAAAATTTGGTACTCGAAATTGAGACTCCAAAATTAAGGGTCATGGGGATTAGAATAAGGATCACGAGGGTCATAATGAGGCTTATGAGGATTAAAATAATGGTCACGAGGGTCAGAATAAGGGTCACAAGCGTTAAAATAAGAGTCGAGAGAAACAGAATAAGGGTCGCAAGGGTCAGAATAAGGGTCCAAATATTGGTTACCAAGGGTGAGATTAAGGGCCATTTGATAAAGCACAGATTAAGAGATATTTGGGTCAGATGAAGGGTCCAAATAAAGGTAACAAGGGTCAGATTAAAGGTCTAAACAAGCATTACAAAGATCGAATTAAAGGTCACAAGGATCAGAGTAAGTGTTCAGATAAGGGTCATGAGGTCAGAAACTAAAGGTCACCAGGGTCAAAATAAGGGACGCGGGGGTATAATGACGATAAACAGATAAACAGATTTTGAAACGGCCCATTCTGCCCCGCTCTCCCTCGTTCATTGAACTTCATTCACCGTGATTTCAATTACTCCATTGCCTTTGAAATCACTGATTTCGAATCTATGAAATCATTCGAAGTCAATTGCAGTCGCGAAATCATGTCGCGATCCACTTGAAGTCAGCGACTTGGTTTCTTCCCGAAATCACTGAAATCTGTCTCGAAATCACTGACATCAACCCGGAAATCATGTGAAGCCGATCTCATTTCGAAATCAGAGTGTCACTCAATCAGAGAGTGAGTACTCTCCAACGCCTTGAATAAAGCCTCACTTAAAAATGTGCAAACCAGCAATGCGACCAGATTTAGGTCAAGTTCAACTTGATTCAAGTAAGTTCTGCAATTCAGTTCAACTTCAATCAAACAGGCATAATTACTTGAGAAGGTTCGAAACACCAAGCCCGAAATCTGGATTGATGCACTCCGAGTCGCACTACTTTTTTTGGGTATAGAAAGAAAAATTCTTATCTTACTGATTATCGGAAGAAATTTCAAATATTATGCTACATCACACTATAGTAATATTACAGTATTTTTTGTAGGAAAAAATCACTTATTAATCACACATTTTCATTAATTTTGTTGTCATGATCCCTTGAGGAGTTTTGAAAGTCTTTGGTTGATGGAAATAACTATCCAGCGACTTTTGATATATCATGGGGTACCTGAAAAACTAAAAAAATAATTCGAACCCCACCCATTTTACCCCGTACGTCAGGCGAAAATGTAGTTTTTCGTGTTTTTGGCTTTGAAATGCTCCTCGCAGTACAATGTTCATTCGATTTAAACTTTTTTTTTCAAAATGTTCATTAGATTCCATAGAATAAAACTAGGTATTTGTTTTCGATTATCTCAATTAGATGATGGAAAAATTAAATTTTTTCAGGTTACTCGTTTTTTTAAATTTGTTTCATACTGTGTAGTTGAAGAAAAACGACAAATGAGAACATCCTATTGACAGATAAATTGAGATTAGGTTTTATCAACCATCATTAACACATTCCTCGATTTGGGTAAAGGAGAAGACGAACGACTGCAATGCGCAGGCAAATTTCACCCTTCCTCCTCATGAAGAATGCTAATGGTCAATGTTCACCCGAATCAAATCCCGAGCACTTAAATCTTTTTCATTGCATATACGTCTTTTCAATCTTGCAGAAGAATCGCCAGATTAAAAGAGCGAGTTTTTTTCGTTCTAATTAATTTGAGAAAAACCCTCAAAGGTAATTCATGCATGATGAAAAAGAATTGTATCTCAATTTCCCCTAACATTGAAGCCAAAAATATATCTTTTCGTGTCGTTTGATGTTGAAAATTCATATAGCTCTGTGCGAAGATATAATCAAGTTTCCTCTCCAAATGACGAAAAAAGAAGAAAAAAATTTGTCGAGAGAATATCATCCTGCAGGTGATTCTATCACAAAAGTAATGACAAAACTCTTCTTAATTAAGTTATACAAAATTCAGAAAAAAATCTGCATGAGAAAATCCGGAATCGAATTACCTTGGGGAGTCTGAAGAGAAATTATTTAATTATATTCTTTGGTCATCTCTATAAAATTAGACTTTTATTTTGATTTAAACAAAATTTATTTTCACACATGGAAAAAAGCTTTTACGTGTCTTCATTTTCCCTCATGAGTTACCAGCTGAGATAATAGAAAACTAAGCGAATCATTCTCAGTTCAATTCTTCGTCAACTTTTTCAAATAATACCCAAGACGATCACCCGAGGCAGTCAACCCTGACTCAATCAGAGAATCCACTGTTTTCTATGTATCTATTAAACGATCCAACGAAAAGAGAAACTCGTGCGATTCATAACTTCTGGCGAAATGTAAACAAATAAATTGAAAAAACTCTGATGTAACAACTATAAATTATCTATGAATGCCTACGAGACTCCACCGTGTATGAGATTTCTAGGTAGGAATTGACAATGTAAATTAGGCTCATTAAGCCTTAAACCAAGGCTCGAAAATTCTCCATCAGGGCTGGAGCCGAAGCTTGAATCAGCCCTCATTCAACCCCGGAATAATAATTTGAATTGAGGCTTAATCTCTAAGGCTGGAACAAGACTTAATGCAAAGGCCTGGTCCAAGCCCTGAATTCAGAAATTTTTCAAAGCTCAATCGTGCTTCTTTCCAACTAATTAAATTATTATTTATAGGGATCTCTGTGAATGATTTCTGATTCTTTTATTAGCCGTTTTGGTGATTTCAAGAACTCCATCAAAATGACTGGGGTAGGACTGTTACTAACGGTTGATAATCCGTTAAGCGTCAATTGTGATGATTGATCAACTAACAATGGATTTAAAAATTATTATCATTATTATTTTCTATTAGTTATTTGTACTGAATCATTATCCGCACATCTCTAATTGAAATACAATGAAATTGAACATTCGCAAAATGGCTCCTACTCGGCATCCGGGGTCATTCGGATCCGTAGTCCAGCGCGCTTCCACTAGGCTATCTGAAACGTCTTATGACAAGATATATTTTTCAAGTGTAAAAATATACCGTGGTGTCCTTTTGTTTATCGATGAATGAAACTATTACAAATTGAACAAAAAAATCGATCCGATGTATTAATTAATTCAAAATTCATCATACAATTAATTATAATTATGCAACCTCCTGCTCAAAGGGCTACCACGAGCCTGGTTTGGGCTGAGCTGGGATGATGTGACGGATATTTATGACTATCTTTGTGGAGGGGATAACAATGTTTTCACCATCATTAATTGATAGTCATTATTCCACCAATTACGATAATGGTTTGAAAGTACACGTAGACTCTATTCGTCAGGAGTGGTTAACCCCTGCATGAGCCATGACGTACTCAGCCTTAATGCTCAAAGCCTGCATTAGACCTGAATTGAGCCTCTTAGATGGCTTTATGAATCACTCTCATTTCAGCCCCATATCGACAATGAGAACTAGACTGAGAAAAAAAATTATTTTTGCCAAATATCCATTCACTTGAGAGGAGTATTCATTTTCTCAAAACCAACCAAAACATTTCCAGGCAATTCTCATTAGGTTTAAATTATGACAATTATATTGCTCTAGAAGATGATCATGTTAGTTATGACCTTGAGGGAACTCCTTCAATGATTACAGTGGTTACTCCCTAACATTTCGGTTCCCTAACATTTCAGTCGGAGAGGTTGACTTCCCCCCACTATCGACAACGTAAATGTGTTTGGGTAAATCTGTGTGTCCCTCTGCGGGACGGGGCTGCGCAGTAAACTAACTTTCGGCGTGTGAGAGTGAAACAGGCAGATTCTTTTTCTCTGTTTATCTCTTTCCTAGCTCCGCTTCCATCGGAAGAGTAAGCAGGGCTTCCCGAACATTTAATTCCTTGAATTCTGCCCTCAGAGACTGAAATGTTTATTTTCATTTTATTGTATTTTATTTATTACTGTATACAGAACCAACAGCCCACAGGCCAACTAGGGCAACTATAGGGTCAAAAGAACACATTAGATATTTAACAGAATATTACATATTTAGAGAATACGAGTTTCAAAAATAAATAACATATATAAATCAAGAAGAGGATGATAAAATTAGATGTACAAAAATTGAGAAGAAAAAATTCAGATAAGTCGGTTGTAGCCCGACCATGACAATCATGGATGAAATGTTAGGGAGAAACCGCTGTATAACCATAAAAAAATTAATCGAAATTCTTCCCTGTAGAAAATAAGAAATTTAGGAAAAATGAATAATCATTGGCGTATGTCATGTGCAACCTAGTCATCCTCGAGAGCAACATGATTGTCATAATTGAAATCTAATCAGGCTCCCCTGTGAATGACGGAGAAATACGATTTTTAAAGAATGAATGCTTCTCTCAGGTAAAGGAATATTTAACAAAACTAATTTTTTTCCTCAGTGTCAGGCTTGAGCTGCGAAGCCTCACCAAATCATAATTCATACAAGCTTATCCCAATCGTCAGCTTTGGTAATTCTTACCTGGGTGGTATTGATCTTTAACAGAGAATGAATTGAATTGAAAACGAAATTGAATCACTCGAGATGAAAAATCACATTCAGATTTATCCCTGAACTGAGATGTCTCCTAACCCGTGCGTTCGATACAACTTTAATTATCTCCCCTTCACACATATGCATATAACTGGACCGTTGTGAGCGTTCTACCCTGAAATTGGTTACCTGCGAATACTCCGGAACCTAAACTCAATTCATTAGTAATCAATGTCATCCACCCTGGATGTTCAACCATCCAGTTGAGACGTGTTAATCAGTCATAGAAGTGAGAAGTGAGGGATTTGTTTATACGATACTTCCGTTCACGAGTACCAAAGAGGGACCTATCCCCACTGCTTTTAAGAGCATAGACTAATCAACTCACTAATCGTCAATTCGAGTGTAAGCTTTCGTTTTCAGAGCCTTAACTTAAATGTTTCATGAACTTCCTCACAGCACTACACACAAGCTAAATACAGATATAAATATTCATGTTAAACCCGCAAGCACGGCAAAACTGAATGTTTTAAAACGCTTTCACCAGTAGATGTCGAACCGTAAAAAGTATTTTATGCATTAATCAGGATTCGAAGATCAGAAAAATAATCAAAAATACTATGTTCTGTTGTTGTTTACTTCCTGCCTTTCTCGGGTTGGCATTAAGTTAAGGCTTCGTCATTCGTATCTCGAAAAGAGAATGAGGTAAATTCAAGCGGACTATCGTTTTCTCATAAAAGAATTAATAAATGATATGAACAACGAAAATATCCTCTGACCTGTGCAAATAACTCATTTTCGGACTGTCAAAGCAAAGAGTAGGATTGACTTCGGCTAGTAACTTATACTACTCTTACTTTTAGGAGTATCTCCTCAATTTCCAACGAATTGTTAGCCCTCAAAACATTGCGTTTACCAATGCAAATGATAAACTTCTTCCAAACTCTCCCATTCTACACCCTTCCCTGATCATTTCCATAATCCAATGAATATTTTCTTTCTGTTACAGAGAGTAGCCACCATTACATGGATACTGAATCAATCAAAAACTTCGTCACCCAAAGACAACCGCCCTCCAAGTGAATTAAGTGCATTGTGAAGTCGACAAATCAGTGACAATCCCTCGAGAGTTTTCTCTCCGTCAAAACATGTGAAAAACAAAATCCAAGGAATGAAGGGGTTCAAAGTGATTGGTGTGACCGAGAATTGAACCAATGAATTCAATCATTGAGCAATGGCTGATTCGGATGAAGCAGTGAGGAGAATTCTCCGGCACCTACTGACAAATTTAACCAGTGGAATAATTACAACCGAAACAGCACAGCATTTGAGCCAGGGCGCTCGTATTTACCAGGGTAACCTGGTACCAGTGCCATCACCATCACCACCCACCATGGTAGCCGGTGCGATTAGCGATAGCGTGACAATTCCAACTAATCCGTCCATGGCACTAACCAGTCCCGCGGTTACGAGCACAGCTAAGCCGGACCAACATGTCTATAATTCCACGGGTTACCTGGTTGAACAGGACGAGCTTGAATACAGTGAGTAATAAAACAACAACTACTGCCATCTTTAAACTCGTCTAACCCCAATTTCCTTGGAAGATCTCCTTCCACCAAAGCTTGAGTTACCTCTCGTTAAGTCGAATCGTTGAGACAGACTCCACTGCTTTTCTTTCTTCTCCTTTCTTTTTCTTCGTTTCATTGTCCCTCCTTTGTTATTCGTGAGGCTTTCTTTTGTTCTATAAACTCTCGCATTCGGGGCACGATGGGAAAGAGAAAATCCTCAATCTTTAGTCGAATTAAACAAGTTCGGTACAAGTAGCTCTACGAATTAACTGGAGGGGTCGACGCTACAACAATTCGGTTAATTTCGTTATTATACGTATAATCCGCAAGTTTCTGATTGGGTAGACAAGGTAAAGTGGATGAGGATTTAGATGAGGAGATATTGGCAATGTAGTAATGATAGATCAATATAAGCCGAAACTTTCTGTGATGTTACGAAATATAGAACATCCGATAAATATCTAATGATAAAACGCAAAAACAGTATATTTTTTCACGTCAATCCGATCAACAATTTACCAGAAAAATTAAAAAAACGTGAATTTTGGCGAAAAGGGTGTAATATATTCTTAAGCGAGTATCGTCTTAGCACCGGATGATAAAACTGAGACCATACGAGACGAGATTGAGACCAGTCTTGGTATTGTGGGTAGCGCTAATTCTTTCACCCAGTCTAGAAATTCAAAGAGATCGCATGCTTGGAACAAAGTATCTCGATTATGTCGAGGGTCAAAATTAATGATTGTCAAAGGGATGACAAAACTTTTTCCCTTGTAATTACTCCAATTCTTCGTGTAACGAGGATACTCGTGTTCATAGCAATCAAGCTGCTTGTAACAGTAATTACTATCCTCCTTTCATACCACAACACAATAACCATCATAGCACAATAATTTTACTGCATATTTTGTCAAACGCCACTTCCGACCTTCACCGTACATCAGGCATTATGTTCAAACTGGTCAATATCGAATGTTTGCCAATCCAGTGGTTTCCCACACATTTCTCTTTCAACCCAATACCAAGAAAATGTGAAACTGATTCTACGGATTTGTTGACTCGTGCTTCATTCAGATGATACTGACTGGGATATCAAAGAGAATCAAATTCAACGGATATTCCTCGAAGTATCAAAGACAGAAGGAAAACTTGCGGTTCTTTTCAATTTCTCTTATCTGCCCTCCAATCTCTCTTACATTTTTGTTCTTTCTGTGTCTTTTTTTCCACTTTTTACGTCTTTTAACACTTTGGTCTTATGTAACTACAGACGCTATCCTACCCGCCCCGATTCTTGTTTTTTTCCCTGCGGGCGATTCAATCACACAGAAGAACACTCGTCGCAGCACTGACTCTCTTTGAAATCTGTACCGATCTGAAGGGGAGAGGGGTTTCCATTTGCTACGCTCTTTCCCACTGCGAGCAAGGAAATCGAAAAGCTGCGTGCTCCTGCTCCATTCCACCCGCCACCATATTCCAAGTGTTTCGATACGGGAGCTCCTTATTGGTTCCGCTCAAGTTGCCTTCTCGCCTTTAGAGCTGAAAAAACTTTGTCCTCGTACTTGTCCTCTGTTTTTTTCCTCTAGCCTTTAGAAAGGGTTTGAAGGTAAAATAAAAGGGCAAACCGTGCCTCCTTTAGTCACAGTATTACAACGAATTGGTTTGCTACTTTGGCAATCTTTTTCTTTTGTCTGGAAACTCGAGACAAAGTTAAAATCTCTGTTACCACTTTTCAGTGAAGTTTGTGTAGAGTCCTTTTTTTCTGAGTAAACAGGGGGAATTTTTGTGAGTGAGCTGACTGCGGATTTACCGGCGTCATTGCTAGGGTCTCGTGTTTCATAAGGTTCCCATTAGACTCGTCGTTATGAGAGGTAATAGGGCGCCCGGAAATCGTTTATTACAGTTTTAGTTCCTCAATTGCTTGGGAAATTTCCGATTCACAGTAATATGAATGAAGCTTGCACTCTCGCCAACACTTGAGATTGTTCCAAAAAAAGTTTCTAGGAAGTGATATTGGGTTCGAATATTTCAGAAATACCATCACTGAAAGTAGGAAATTTCTGTAAATTTTGAAGTAACACATTTTATGAGAGTATTGGTTTATGGAATATTTTCCACTGCGTAGAATATATGGGAGATATCAAATTGATCAGCAAAGTTTCCGGAAGTATAGTCATCAGTCTCGGAAAATGGAATTTCTAGAATAAGCAATTTGCCTTTAAATTTGCAGACGTCATTTCCAAATGGACCATGTACAATTTACAACTCTATTAAACCCATTGGAACTGACAATGCTTCAATGGCTAGAAATAGCAGCAAATGGGAATGAGGATGAGGGGTGGATGAAGATATTTCGCAGTGAATTGACCAGTTCAAATGGGTATCCAACCACTCCGAGTCTCTTCAAACCTCTATTTCTGGGTCTTTTGACCCTCTAGAGTGAATCTTCACCGCCATCCCTTCACCCCACTCCAGTCTGACCACTCCGTAGAATTCTCCACTGGCATACTAAGCAGCGACCAGTGTGTACATTCGATAGAAGTGTGTACATCCCTCGACCCAAAAACTAAAAACATCCCGTTACTGTTCGTTACTACAGTCTCGTTTAATTTCTTTGACCCGTTATTGTCGTATTTACGTTGGCCGTTAAAAGTACAACCACTACAGGACGCTTATACAATGGTTTCATTAGATCCCGGCCTCGTTTCATTCCGATGATTTATGATAATTTTCAACCATAAAATTCCCCGCTCTCTCTCCACGTTCATACCTATTCTTTCCAGCGATCCCTGGGATTTTACAAAATAATGAGATTTCATTTTTCTTCCATTTTCTTCTCTCCTCCATGAAAATCGGTTATTCCTTTATCTATATTCTCTGGGAAATTCTGGTCTTTGAGTACTTCGCACCCGCTTTCACATTTAGACTCGTACACCAACAGAAGTTTTATGGAAACGTCTGCATATAAACGTCGTCGATCAGTGATAACTCTTTCTCTCTTTTTTCATCACATGTGGAATCGATGAGTAGTTTTTTCCACCCTTTTGCATTTGAACCTCGGATGCGCCACGAACATCTTATCCCTGTATACCGTACGAGGTGCTCGATTCTTCAGACCGTAAAGTACACGCGAGGGGCTACGATGTAACGAGATTTATGATAATGCAATCTGTCTTTAGTGTCGCGAAAAGCCCCAACGGGCGATTGCTGGGTTATTGCTATGTACACGAGCAGTGACATCATCTTGCGCGTTTACCAAACGTGTTACTGAGCATATGCGTAAGTTCATCGATAATCAGATTTTATAAGGTTCAGGATGGTGAAAGTGCTGTATTGAGTGATTTATAGATTTTGAAGGTGCTGGGAAAAATGGAGTATTGATTTTTATGATGATGCTTTTTCTCTGTTTCAATCTTCCCCTTGTATAAAGCAATCAAATGACCCGAGTCGAATAATTGGACCTGACAAATTCTACTTAGGTCTCTCCGTTCAGAACTGGATAGGTCTTGGGAAGCCTCTTCCCAAGTGCTTCCGAGACCTTTCTACCTCTGGTTATATCCCATTTCAGCACTTGTTAGGTGTAAGCAGCACTTGCATTCAGACTGTCCAAATCCTTGCCGGTCCCCGTAATTCTATGGGCCTATATTAAATCTGCGTTCATATCCCTATTTACTCATGCGTTATTGAAATAAAAAATGCAATTATTGTTTTTTTTTTAATCTCGAAAATCGACATTTCACGGGAGGGTGGAGGGGAGATGCATGTATGCGGAGGCTTGACATTTTTATCCAACAAGCGGAGAAGGTTGCAGAATCTATTCTAGCCACTCTTGCCCCTCCGCTTGCATGCATTGTCCAAATAAAAAAAGAAAGTGTTAACAAATCTGACCCTTGTTCCAAGTAAAAACCGAAAATCTGACCCTGTGGCCGCCGGTGAAAATTTTTTTTTTCAGTTTTCACTTTTTCCACATACTTTTGAGAGTTCTGAATAGCCCGTCGCTTAAATAGTTGGAATCAACGTTCACCCAGATCCGATCAATTAGCCCCTCATGTATAGATATTCCAAATTTTTATTTTTTTCCTCATTGAAGTAGTTTTGAAGAAAATTGCGAGCTAATAAAAAACATTTGCTAGTTGGTACTTTTTTTAAAATAAATTTTTGAAAAATCACCCCTGAAAAAAAAAGGAAAAGAAAACAATAAATACTTGAAGATTAACGGTTCTTCTACGCGATTTGAGTGAGTTTTACGGCAAAATCATACTTGAGTACAAGAATATTTTAAAGCATGAGACCTTTCTCAAACATCTAATCCAAATTTGATCAGAGCAATTGTAGACCCACTGCTCATTTTGAGATCAGGCAGACCAAAAGTTGCAAAACTAGGTTGGGGTAAAAACCGACCAGGATGATTGGTTTTTGCCCGCTGAATACGACTTTTAGGCCTTTAACCAAGGATCTATGGGTAAATCAGACCAAAAATCCACCAAATTTTTCGACTCGGGCAACTGACAGTATATGAAGATCCATAAAACCCATAAAAGACCTCCGTTATGGGAGTACAAAAAACTCGGATGAAAAGCCAGGCAGGATAATAGCACTGTCGCCAATATTTATGGTTGTACAACATGAAACTCTTCTATACTGGACTTTGCCAATCTGGTCGTTAAATTTTACTGTGTTTGGTAGTCCCTGACCGGCTCTTTTGTGTCATCATGTTACGATAAATTGTTCTCTACGATATTGAATTTAGAACAACGAGTCCCGCAATGAATACAGGAAAACTTTATTGCTTTAGAAAAAAAAATACTATCAGAAATCTTATTGATGAGACTTTTATCCCGGGCACACTTTAGTATCCAGATTGAAGCTATACATGGACGTCGATTGATCCAGTTGGGTTGTTACTTCGTAGCCCCAGTGAATCCCCAGAATTTGGGGAACCCTCCTGTCTCCACTGTCAAACCCTCAGTTTCTTGTTATCCCAACAAGGACCAGGGGATTGATAAATTTCCTCCTATGATCGAATACAAGAACTACTTTATTTCTAATACGTGGGGAGCAAACAAATCGTGCCAAGAGATTGTGAGGATTCAAGTGAGTACTTGTGTTGGAAATAAATAAACGATGCAACGAAGATAAAATGCTCTCAATTTTTTGAAAGCGTTTTCATATTCAGCTCATGACTGTCATCAAACTCCGAGAGCTGGATTATATGAAAATAGAAACCAGCCATTTTTTTCTACTCGAAAAAATTACATCTCAAATCAAGACACTTTCGTCGTTTTATTTAAGAAGTTGTGTTCCCAAATTGAGATGAATAAGATCTTTAGTCCTTTTAAGTGCCTTAAACCCGGCTCAGCTGGTGGCGCCAAAGTTTTTTTTTCTATGCGGCACATAACATTATAGTAACTTCACAAGCGTAATTTTTGCAAATCAAAATGCAGTTAAACTAACCAAAGTTCAAAAGTAACCACGACAAATCTATCGTGAGCAGAACTATAAAATAGTTGCAATGACTACATTCCAGTGTAGTGATTACTTCTCCGGCCATAGTTACCGTAACCCATGAACAATTGTTGAGGACTTTTTGACTATAATTCGTTTAGCCTATTCTCAAATTGAAATCGTACGTTCGACTTCAACAAGTCGCATACGGCCCATAAGGCGTACCACGAGTCGCATGCGACCTATTGAAATCGAACGCACGATTTCAACTCGAGAATGGACTCCCTGGACTCTAACGCGTAATGGCTATCGTATGGCTGACGCAATTCATTCGAGACGACTAGACTGATGTTTTCAGCTACGCACATAGTTACAGGATAACACCGGGGTGTTTGAAAATATAACGACAGCGCCATCTTTCAAACAGCGACATAAGAATGAACCCCAAGTTGTAACTAGAAAGTCAGCAGTTGTAAATGAAAAATGAATCCAGTAAACGATAAGTCACTATTCATTTACTATCGTAAAAGGTACAAAAAGTATCACTTTATGCACAAAAATCTGTAAACGAAAAGGGACTTTTCCATGCACGTGTTTCAAAAAATCTTTTTTTCGTGTCATTATCTGCTTTATCGGAAAGAAACGGCTCGGTCTTGGTTATTAATATTCATGGACAGAAATATCAATGTGTACATCAACTTTGATATGGATGTGCTAAGGAAAATTTTTCTTCCGCATTTCTTGGAAATGAGGAAGACAATTCTCTAGACAAATACAACTTCCATAAAAAACTTTTAAAAAAATACGGAAACCAATGAAAACAAGTCATGTTAAGCTCAATAAAAAATCAGTAAAGATTGAAACAACATCATTGCCTAATATCAATCTAATCTTCCATGTTCTGACCCGCGCCAAGAACGTTGCTTCTGTCTTTACTGATTTTTTATTGAGCCCTGACTTGGCTTATTTTCATTGGTTTCTGTATTTTTTTTTCAAGTTTTTTATGGAAGTTGTATTTTCCTAGAATATTGTCTTCCTCATTTCAGAAAAAAACGAAGAAAAATTTTCCTTGCCACAGTGTCTTTTACAAAAATAGTTATTTTTGTTTTTTTTTCACCATGTTTCTCTTCTAATTGCATTTTACTCCATCACAGAGATTACAAATGTGAAATATTTTCAAATTCCCTCTGACATCAACTGTCTCTAGCAGAAAATCCCAGGTAAAAATAACAATGCCAACTGGTAGAAAGAAAAGAATTCTTCTTCAATCCTCCAGTCTTCTTGCTTCTCTCTACACCTCCAGAGCCGAGTGAATCGTTGTATTGACACGCTGCATAGGGCTGTTATTTCCCACGGCTGATCCTCCGTGTAAATATCCAACGATACTGCTTGCAACCCCGCTGGAGCCCAGCCTCACGCTGTGTTATCACAGATAATAGGGTGTGATGATACGAAAGGAATTGGTACCGCATGCCTTCACTGGGAAGCGACGTCACGATATACCCCATGAGTACATTGTTGAATAGTTCGGAGGTATCCTTTGTGAGCGCCATTTCCTATTACGTTTCGTGGCATCTCAATGACTCATAAAGCGTTCCGGTCTCTACCCTTCATGGAGGTAGAAGACCTTACCAAGTCAGGATGAAAATTGCAACGATACAGGAATGTTGTGGAGTGAGCGCAACCTTTGATGGTGTGATTCGCACAAATGGCTGAATTGGGTATTCCAAGTGATCCCCAGTACAAGCTTCACTGAATGTACCAGTATACCACTTTATCATCATTCTCTGGTTTTGCTAACGCTCTTGGTTTGAGGTTCATACGTTGAATCTCAGGGGTGAGGGAAAATCTCGCTGTCTGACGTTCAAGTAAATTCATTGAGTCACTGTTCCTGGGGACATGCCACTTCCTGTAGAGACAAATGAACCTATGGATCTTGCACCGCCACCATTTGTCGTACTCAGGATGCTTTATCAAGGGATGCTGGTGAAGGATCATGCGGCTGGTTACGATTTTTCACATCGACATTTTTGTTTCACCATTCTTCCGCATGAAGTTTCTTTACATTTTACTCAAGGAAAGAAATCAATATTTTTGTATTTTGAACGCTGATGCTTAACCTGACTTTACAAAGTTTTATAACCAACGATTCCCTCAAGAAAATACTCATCCATCGTCAACCTAAATCCCGAAAACTCAACGGCAACCGTTCAAATGTTAAAGTACCAAACCTCCTTGTACTATCCCGTGTTGTACAATATCCCCTGATCTCACGGTGAATTTCCTCGACTCTCGGCATCCACTCACTCACCTGCACTTACTCCCCTTCCGCATTGGATATTACTCCTGTAAAAACATGCAACACCGATAGCATGATTTACGATGGAAGATTGACGTTAGATATTTGAAAACACGTGTTGAAATAATACATAGAACATTTCATGATTTATGGGACATATGAACGCTGAATTTCCGATATATCACAGTGGGATAAAAATTTTCCCATTTTCATATGCATGTATTCAGGACCAATATGGAAGGGACAGAAAATATTATTATTAAAACGCACGATACGTCTGTGACACAGAATATTTTCTCCAACATTGCCTCTACCTTTCTCGATGTATACATTTTACAATGGGAACAATTGTATTTCACTCTTGCCGGAGGGCAATGAATCGTTTCAAGTGGAAAACTGCTGGCATCCAGGAAGGACCGTTGTCTCTCACCGTCGGCGGGCAACTGAGATTGTGACAAATCCCAGTGTCTTCCAGGTATCCAACCCTCCCACAGTCCAAAGATGGCTCAAGCACAAGTACTCCTTGAGAAATATTTATGGTATGGTCTGTCTCACCGATAAAGCCTCAAGACAAAGTACAACCATACCCTCCCAGGCGTCTCATCTCCGTCATACTACATCCCAGGGATGGAACAAGGTGCCTTCATAACGCACATCCGATTGCATTCTGACTCGATTCTTTTCGTTATTCCCGAGGCCGTCCTCGAATCACTGAGTCTCAGCGTTAAATCCATCGTGTGGGTGTCTCCCAGAATGGTGTCAGAACGTAGGATATTGACTTGGACCCTACTCCAGGGGATAGCTATGTCCTGTCCGATTTTATACAGCAGTAGATAATTTCACTGGTTGTCAACTGCCGTAGAACATGGGAATATCAAGGATTCTCATCGTCATTCTGTGCAAGAGAAGAATTTTCTCAGCCATTCTCGTGACATTTGGATTAAATAGAAACATTGAAAAAAAAACAAGCAGGGATTCGAGCCTATTCGACAGAAGGCATGTGACCGTTACTTTTTGCGGTATTAGTCTTTTTTTTGTTTTGTCTGCCAATTTCATTGGTATTGGCCAATTTTTCGATTTTCTAATTTTGATTGCAAATGGTCTAGAATGTTATGAAACGTCAAGAAATTATATTTTTAGGTTCATGTCTGTATTTATATATCCGACAAGTTGGGTTTTTGATGATTAATTTTTACAAAATTCAACATAAATACGATGAAATTTGTAGATAAAAATCTGACATTTTGGCTCATTGAGGCTATTATTGAGCTCAAGTTTTAGCTCGATCGATCCAGTAGTTCCTGAGATCGAACAACTTGTTTAAATTTAGTTTTTACTCAATATCTCCAAAACTACTGCACCGATTTCAATTTATTTTTCAAAATACTCGTCTCGATGGCCTCTATGTAAATCAATCAGAATATACAAACTCGATAATACAGTTTGGAGATATTGCCGTTCTTCCGGTTTTCATGAAAAATCTTGTACGTACAATAACTCGAGAAAAAAAAGAGATAGCTAGTGGAAATTCAGTATGATTCTAGCTCTTAAATACTAGGCTGGTATTTTGAATGGGCGCAATCGGTCGAGTGGTTGCTGAGATATGCAACCTTTTGTGTAAATATATTTCTTCACATATGTCATGAGCTACTTGACGGATTTTTTTTTTCAAAATACTCGTCGCGGCAGCCACTATCTGGATCAATCAAAATATATACATATACATATATCCGTGCATACCAACCCGAGTGGAATTTTTTTTAGTCAAGTCTTGATCAGACACTGATCAGGTTACTTTATCAGATTCTGATCAGGTATGTAACGCTATAATTTTGGATTTTCCACTAGGAAACGAGATATCTCCGTTTTTTTGTTTTAAAATTTTTTCACTCTTGCACGCACGATAACTTGAAAAATAGGGATTAAGTTGAAGTTTGGGGTGATTATAGCTTCTACAATACTGATGCTTGATATTTTGGATAGGCGCAACCGGCCGAGCAGTTTCGGAGATATTTAACCTTTTGTATAAATCTTTTTCATTAAACGGTTGAATATTTTCTTGTAGAGACCCGGTAGCATGTGGCTACCGTTGTATGCCGGTCACAAGGATAGGAAATTGTTGCGGATCCATTTAAAAGCTTACTACCAATAGAATTGGTAACAATAAAACAAAAAAAGAGACTAATGGCGCACAAAGTAACGGTCACATGCATTTTCTAAAAATTAATCGCCATAAATCCTAGTTCTCACATACAGATATGTCTCTCACAGAGATGTATCTCACGTACAGATATGATCCTAAAAACATAATTTCTTCACATTTCATGACATTCCAGGTCATTTGCAGTCAGAATTAGAAAATCGAAAAATCGGTCAAATGCAAGACTTTTATTCGGAAGCAAAAACATACCTTCTATTTTGAAATTAGGATTTTTTTCCATCAATTCCGTGGGTTTCAGCAATAAGACAAGCTCCCTTATCCTTCCAGCAGCATTTTCTCCTATTGACATTTTCATCCACCATCTCTCCTCTGTCCTCAACATTTCCATTACACGTATTGTATTGATCCTCGTCTTCGGATAACATTTTCGACGGTACACCCATTCGCCTATCTGGGAACTCATACACTGTATTCATTCTGATGCTTGCAAGTTCCCGGGGGGCACGAATGAAGAGTATTTCACCCTTGTGGGAAGCTGAGGTGACTGAAAATTCTCCATTGCCCCGGGCAACTTCATTTTCCTCGTCCACTTTATCCCACTTTTTCTCATCCAATGTCATTCGTTCTTGGTGTACTAGCCTAGGGTCATCTTTACTCCATGTACCACCTTTTTTTGGTCCAATATCAACGGGTTCACAGGCGCAGGTAGAAGAGAGAACGTCGGGCTGAGTTGATGGATTTATATTTGGCTGGATTGAAGGGGGATTGATTTTCATTTCGAGTGAATTATTGTAACTTTACGAGGGGGAGTAAACGAGTGGAAGTAATTAAAAAGATTTTCCAGTTTTTTTTCATGTGTTGGTAAATTTTTGAGGAAAGTACACTGTTAGATTATTACTCTTGAAATTTCAAGTGAAAAAGTTTGAAATTGTTAATGACGACAAAGTTACATGAAATTTTTGTGTATTTCTTCATTGACAAATCACTTAATTTCTTGAATATTCAAGCAATTCTCGATTTTCAGGTCCATACGGCACTGAAGAACCTTGAAAATGTTGAAAATTCAGACAACTTTTCTGAATTCTCAATCTATTGAAAATTGAATTGTATGTGATGTTCAATTTCCTCGATGAGTTTAGAAATTCAAGCTTTCATTGAAAAATTACTGATTATTCAACATTTTACTCAAAGATTACTCAAAGCAACTCAAATGTTCCAGTCTTATTTATATTGAATCAATCAATTCCAACGACTCTATAACGTTGACCCATTGATACACCATGAATTTCCCAAAAGTCATTACGAATTCTAAATTTATATTGAACTTTTCCTGTTGACTTTAGATTATTCTTCAAGAGAAATACTTCGGGGTTGAGCAGCTCTAGATAAATCAAATAATTACTCCGAAAATACTGAGAATATTGAAACTCATGGATATGAAATGGATTCATCTTTGGTCGTTAAAATTTCAATTACAGATCATTGAGATGATTCCGCCTGAGCTAATGCGCTTCGAGATGAATGGAGAAATGGATTAAATTACATTTGGCGTGGATTTAGGATAGATAAACGTAGCACCGTGAAATTGCTCCGGATTTACGTGAAGGGAGGGAATGGTGTAGTAGAACTGTTGAAACGTGCAAACGATTCATGTTATATAATACATACATCCGGATATTCAGTGAGCCTCTCGTCGGCGTCCAAATGATCGTACAGAAATCCGTGCATGACCCAAAACCACTTGGCCACTGGTCGAACCATTCTGCCACCATTACCACCACTGAGTCGCTCATTCTTCCAGTGAACGTCTACCTGCATCTCTCGTAGATTCGACACATAAGCGCATCGAAGCTCCCGTAGTATCGATAGTACATCGCTGACCGACGCGTTCGGCATGCAAAGGCCCTATGAATAAAAATTACTTTTTCGATATTCTATGTTTATACGGGAATAACCAGTTTCGTGTACTATCGAGCTTGGAAAACGAAACCGTAAAGCCCTGAAAACTCACTCCACTCTTTGTACTCTTTTGATAACTCTATACATTCCTTATGCTGTACAGTCCGGGGGTGGAGGCTGACGGTAATGGTTGATAGATTGAGATGATCGATTGAGGATGTTTAAATTTTTTGGAGGGTTAGAGACAGTCTTTAACGTAAATTTTGTTGATTAAATTCTTCGATAAATTTTTTTAATGTTTGAGATTTTATTTACATATATATATTTTTTTTATTCATAGTTCTTTCCTGCTATCATTACGGTTTTATAGACTCCCCATGTCTCCATTCATCTGACTTGCCTCCCACTTCTCTCTTCTGATTTTTATCTGCATTAACATGGGCCGTCTTACTCTTAACTGTACCCCATGCGGGCTAGGACTGCACGGGAAACCATGCAAAAACCTCAGTCGTACAGCCGGCCGATTGTGCAGAGTCCTAATGTACCCTGTCACACTGACTAGAGGGGCACATTAAGCCACTACACCCTGTCTACCTTCCGCATTTTTTGAGCGAGGGTGTTCCTAAGGGTCACCCATCCAAGTGCTAACCATGCTAAACTCAGCTGCACTCGGATGTCCGCCGGAGCCATAACCATTACGGTCGGCTGTTTGAGATTTTATATTTACCATTGTTGTGGAGGTTCTCATTGCGCAAGAAATTTCAACAATTTTATGGTATTTGAATCTATCTAACCCATACAATAAATTTTATCAACTTTTATTCCTGAGAGTTGAAAAAAAATTGTGAAACAGTAATTTACCTCAAGGATTTGAAAATAACTGTGATATCTTTCTTGCAGATTGTGATAATCTTCATGCTCGCGATCCCACAAATTGGGATGCTTTCCAAACAACTCGGTAACCCTATACAAATCCACATCTGACCACTCGTCCATATTTTCCACCTTTTCTATCACAATTGTCACCGAAATAATGTGACATTTTCAATGGATTTTCACGATATTCATTTCCCGAGTCACTTGAAGTCTACACGTGTACAATTTCGATTTTCCGAGACGTGGGCTGTTGCGTGCCCGCCATGCCGAGTGATATTAGCCACGGATTTGAGTGAAACTGACGGGGACAGTTGACAACCGCGGAGGAGAATCTCTCTAACCGCACATGACAGTGCGGTAGTACACTCAACGTCTGTCATGACACGTTTTCGTATTCACGAAGAGTGATAAATGTGTAATGTCAGCGCAATATGCATTATTTAATTAACATACGTATTTTTGTTTCCTCATCCATCCCTTCTAGAATACCCGCAAAACTTGTGATTATTAAAACCTTAGCCCGAGGGCTATCCTCATGTTTATGATGAAAAAATTCGCATAACAGAGACTTTCTCTGGTGAACGTAATGAATTCTATTTTCCTAAATTAATTCTTCTTTAAAAAAAAAGCTGAAATAATGTGTTTCCTCAACCCCTTCGACGGGAAAAACGCCCTCCTGTATACAAACAGGAAATCCACAATACTTGATTACGTTGACTCCACCAGAAATATCTCTCAATTTCTATTTTCTTCATTCATGCATGCAACCATGAGAATTTACCCGGAAGCGCTTCCAATTGCGTATGTACCTGTTCATTCCCTTTCCTACCATCTATACATCTCTCAACCCAAAAAGCTCGGTGCGTTCGTCGGCTTTGTTTACCATATACAATCTTGCGCGTGTTGCACCGGTTGCCGGGTCGCACTGAGAGTTTGGGTTTTGCCTGTGCAAGCAGGTATTTTCCGGGTCACCGACCATGCATCCCTCTCCTCCTGCACTCTGTCCTTCTCCCTCTCCTTCCATCTTGGCTCGTGTGGTCTCCTTCAACGCACTGACAGAGAGGCAACCAGCGACTGTGTACCAACAATTTTTACTGGTACTCTGCACGTCCCACCACCCATGTACAATGTTCAACACCCCTCGCCCTTTCACCTGTATACTATTTCTCCTTGTTAAAGAAATCCCCTCGGAGAATCGTACTCTTCACCACAAAAAAAAAATGAAACTCCATTCTCTCTCCTTTCTTTGGATTAATAAATAAACCACAGAAACGATCAAAAATAAACAACGCGTCATGTGCCGGTTACAGATTTTTTTTTTGTTTCAAATTGTATTAAAAAAATTTTGACGGAAAATAAAGGGAAATACACGTCGTGTCCCAGTTTAACGTCATGGGCATATGTATGTTTTTTTCTTTTTGTATTTGGAAAAAAAACATTTTTTTGATGCGCGACTCCTTTTCCTAGAAAATGTACTAACTTTTTGTCGCAGTATTAGGGAAGTATCTACAGAATCGTGCACTTGATGTTTTTCTAATAATTGAGAAAATCTTATCCCCTACAAAAACAATCGCAAACAGACCATGTGCAGGATTCGGTGGATATTTTATCTAATACTGTGATGGAAAACTGGTACATTTTGTAGGAAAAGATGTTGCACATCAAAAAGTCCTTTTTTTCGAATACAAAAAGGAAAATAAAACATCCTCATGCCAATGGCACTTTTTTTTACTTTTGATAATTTTTGTGGTTTTATTTCTTTTACGTCAACGTGACATTCTAATATTTTTAAACTTTCTTTGTTTATGTTCTAATAAATTCAAAAGTATATTTTCTATAAGATTTGATTTGAAAATGTCAGTTTGTCCAAGTCCTTTCGACAAGATGTTAAATTCCCACAATGTTTCGTTCAACAACGTAAATAATGTAATTATTTTAAATTCCAGGTATTCTTGCTGCATTCTCGGACATGCAGACGGTATTCCTGGCATGTTTTGCCACCCTGGTTCCCCTCATCGTTGCTGTTGCAATTGTATTTGGCGTCAGGTAAAATGATCATCCTATTTCGCAGAATAAAATATCAATCTAATTTCACACCTCAAAGAGCAGTCCACCGATAATTGACAATTGTACATGACATTTACGACCACAAAAGCTTTTCCATAAACCTTCTCCGATAACGTCCGACGTATCTACGAGCTGTCCACTTAAGCTTGTGACTCTATCGATCAGCCGGGATTACGACTGAAATCATTTCAAGAGTCTCACCTGTTATTTCTTTATTCTCCATTATCTGTTTGAGTTAAGAGAAAAGAGGGCAACGTTATAGATTGAGAGTAACTTTCAGGGGGCTAAAGTGCATTGGAAAGGGAAAAAGTTTCTCTAAGCAGGAGGAACGATACTTGGATTTTACACCTCTTTGGACCAGTTCTTATCACGCGAGGGCGATGTAGGTCAGCTTACACACATGTACGTACATCGTTTTTCTCGTTGAACGCGTTCACTCTGTGTCGAATAATAGGAGAAAAGAATTCACGTTGCAGTCGGTCGCCATCAGGGGATTAGTGTCCAACGTGCCCCAACCTCTCAACAACATTATCTCACCTTCAATCCTTCGCATTCATCTCTGTCGAGATTTCTCCTCCGCTCCTTTAAACACCGGGTACACCATTCAACCCCACAGATTTAACAATTGTCATAAGTCAACAGAAAGCTGCATCGGTGAGGGGAAACGGTAACTCCATATATTCGCCCAAAGATCGAGGAGAGTGGGAGTTCTCTAGACCATAGTGACATTGATTAATGTCGCAATTCAATGTACGCTGCATTCTCTCTCTCTCTCTCTCTCTCTCTCTCTCTCTCTCACTCTCTGTGCAGTACTGGGTTAAACTGGGATGCGAGTATTTCCGCAGGAATAGTTCGTCAGGCTTTCTCACTTTGTACATCTAACACCCACGTGCTATAAATTTCTACGTTGATGGATCGAGATATCGATGGTTACAATATAAACGGAGATCCTTCAGTCTGGGGTAGTTGTGTTAGTTCTTTTGGGTAACGAAAAGTGGAGAGGAAGTTTCGGGGAATTCACCTGGGTGACGATGACGGGAGATATAAATCTGGTAGTGTCGGGTGTGGAACGGAATTTTTGAGGATTCGAGTGGAATGAATGACAGATAGAACTTTAGAGGGAATCAATTCTAGGGGATTTCAATTGCATTGTAGAAATTTGGAGGAATCTTTATTAATTGAGGGCGAAGGTTTCATGAAGGAAAACCAAATTACTTCGGAGATAGTGAATGTGTAGTGGAGAACAAGCTAAGACGGAACTTCTTTACAATGATAGAAGGATTATTTTAAGGTTAACAAACTGATGCGTTTGAGTGTTCCAAAGTCCGCTTATTATGGTAGTTAATACGTAGGGGAGTTGGTGCATGCACCCCCACCTAAGGGAAATGAGTCATTCTTTCCAGCCCCGCTCGTTACAAGCAGTCATAACCGGTTAGAATGGGTTCTTCGAGGTGTTTACTCGCAGATGTGAAGAGGACAGATTTGTTATTAATATTAAATATATTTAATTATGTAATTCAATTGCCATCTGCCAGTGGGCGATGGAATCGAACTTTGAGGGTAATACCGCCCGGCATGCGTCCAATACCGCCCACCTTGTTTTCATGACGTTCTTGAGCAATGCAGACCAACTGTTATAATTTTTCCTATTTTCATCCTTCGTTTCCATTCTTTGGCTCCATTTTGAGAAAGAATTCATGTGAATAGTAATAAATTATCCTGAATTTACCCGGTGTTCGAGGGGCCACCGACTACTCCAAACAATTGAGCTGTCAGTAGACCGCCCTCTAGCTGCAGTCTAGCAGCCCTATAGAAATCCTGGGCGGCATTACCCACAAACTCTGGGCGGAATTACCTTCCAACACGGAGGCTGATAAAATAGCCAATAATGACTGATGAAGACAGTTTTCTGTTATCGAAAAGGTCGCAATGGATGTGGAAATGGATAACGAACATAGATTACGCACTCCATTCAATTATGGGCCAACTTGAAAATTTGAAAAATCTTAAATTCTGTGGTCGAAATATTTTAAGAATTCAGTACGAAGTGATTTGGATTTTTTAAATAATTTTTCCACGAGAGAAAATTGAAAATTTCTGTTGAAATTACTTGTTGTTATCAAATATTTACATAATAAAAAATAAATTTCTTTCGCAATCAATCCTGAGAAAAAAGGGTGGACGGTATTATCCGCTGAACGATACAGGCACCAGCTCCCCTATATCGTTCCGCTTTTTCTATCAGTGTGTGACGCTCATTGCAGTAGCATTTTCAAGTGTTGACTATAATCTTACAATGAGTAGACGAGTCAGCGACAATTTTACCCTCCAACTCAAGCCCGGGAGATATTCAGATGTTGAAATTGGTCAAAACTTCGTGAACTAAATCACAGATTCGTAAACTCATTATAAAGTTGCTTCATTGAAATAGCGTTTTCCAATTGTGGATGAAATCGTTATCGAATTACGATAAATCTTCCACGTGACACGGAACACATGCCCTCTCATCAGCATAACGATGACAAGCAATGAAACGTAGCTCACATTCCCATATGAGATCCCATTTGAAAAACTTTTCCATTTTATGTGCATCATTCTAATTAGTCACACAGATACGCTTCTGCATGGGTTCCATTTTATAGGCTATCACCCTCACGGTGTCGTAGTTATATTAGGCGGAAGCATATGAGAGTCTACTCCCTAAATTAGACGTAATGAAATTTGGCAGAGAACCTAAATTATTATGCTGAATATTTGCATCAAATTACTTCCATCTATGTTCTTAATGAAAATCAATTCAATGGCAATCACACTTGTCAGGAAGTACTTTTTGTTATATGTATTGTGCGATATTTTATGATACTGGTGAGAAAAAGGCGGTTCTTTGCGCGCGAAGTGTGCAAAGTGGCGCTCTTTTTCCACTTGTTTCATGAAAAATCATTCTCCATTACAGAAAAATTATACTAATATTGAGGAATCATTCATGTTCACTGGGATAATTTTTGATGAAATGCAAGGTAAATTTTACTTGTGGCATAGGAACGAACCCCAAGTTGTAACTAGAAAGTCAGCTGTGGTAAACGAAAAGTGAATCCCGTAAACGAAAACTCCCTTTTCGTTTACTATCCTAAAAGTTACGAAAAGTGCCACTTTATGCCCGAAAATCTATAAACGAAAAGGGACTTACCCTCACGTTCAGTAAAATTTCACGGGCCAACGGAGAAAAATTCACTATTTGTCCCGCACTTCTTCCCCAATGTAGGGTGCAAACGTACTAGAAATCGAGTTCGCTCCACGATTATGTCCCCTGTTCGGTAACTTTTCTCTAACTTTTTTCTCCGTGTCGGAAAAATATTCATTTCATACCCCAAACTAGGAATTCTTTGCAAAAATAGTGAAAAAATTCTGATGAATATCACTGCCAATTATAAACTCGTTATATATATCACGGACATGAATGACCCATTCATGGGGACGAAGGGCTAAATGAAATTTGAGTGTGAGCCGCTCTTGCCGGATTAATTGAGGAAATTTTTCATCAAGATACGGAATCTAGTTACGTATGATGGAAACAGCTCTAATATCGATGAAGGTAGCATACACCCTATGGATAGTGTCTCGTAACAAAATATATGAGCGCCTATTCGTCGTTTTCGTTTTTCACAGCACGGAGAGAAAAGTTGAAGATGAATAATATGCAAAATCTCGGCAAATTTTAGCATGCGAAATGTAACCGTAGAGCGACTTTCATTTTCACATTGGGATAATTGAGAAAGCCATATAACAGGAATATATGGTTTAATTTTTAGAAAACAAGCATTGGGAACCATTGGGAAGCATATACTACCAATGAAATCAGTAGAAATGAAAATAGTAGAAAAAAATGGGTGCAGAGTAGCAGTCGTATGCAATCCGTCAAATGCCTTCTGTCGCGCTGCTTGTTTAGACAAGAAATGAATATAAAAATATCTATTTGCCTTTAGAGACCCTGATTCCTAGGAAATATTGGTTTTTCAGAGTCATTTGTGGTTTGAGGTGATTAGCAAATCTGATCAAATTGCGGTTCAACGACACTTCTTGTCTATAAAACCCCTGTGACAGTGTCGATCCAAAAAACTTTCTTTTAATTCAATATATTCAGTGTTCCTGATTTAAAGAAAAGAAAAAAAGTACCAAATTTCTATCAGTGGTCCGTTTTGCCCTCCCGGTCCGTTTTTCCCTACCCTCCCCTACATTTAATTCTCCCTGATAAGGCCCAGGGTAGGCCGATGATGGCCCATTATTGGCCAAGTTGGCCCGGAACTGGCCAACATTAAGCCAGTTTTTGCCCATTTCTCATTGCCTACCGGGATCTGGGACGACGATTCAGTTCCTCTTCTTCAAAGTTTCTACGGATAATATTTAATATTGTAGTTGCTTCTTGAGTTTCCAATTAGTCGAAATATGAATCGACACCGTTAAAAACATTGAGTAACTCTAGAAATTCCTCTCAAGCATCTCATAATGAAACTAGACACCCGGAAGGATCATCCGTTTTTCCTCTCTACTTCTATAACTAGCGACGCCTCCAGGTAGGAAATGCCAGTGTTGGAAAGACAGGCCAAGTCTGGCATAAGCCTGGGCGCCCAAGCATGGTCCGAGGTTCGGCCATCCCTGGTGGCCAGGGCTTCAGTCACGGAGGAGGAGCACATAATCTATCCTTGGCTGAACCCAGCGGTGAATGGACCTCTAGTCGTTGGTGTAATTGTGAGCGTAAAATTTTAAGGGTGTAATCGTAACGATAAAATTGCCCAGATCACGAAGAAAATTAGAATGAAAGGAACTGTCACGAAGAGAAGAAGAATCGTTATTAAAAATTAATCATCATTTTGATAGTCATCATTTTGATAATCATCATTACGGTTATTCATTATCGAATTAATGTATCAGTCAAACTAAAGTTGAATCACTCAATATGGGTAAGCTGAATAATAAAACGTTCAGGCCGAAGAAAATCTAGGCAGAATTAAATTAGTATAAACATAACTTGAATTTTGAAGATAAAATCTCAAGTAAATCTAAACGAAAGTTGATATAAATAGAAATATTCTGGTTGAGTTGGTGCTCAATTGGCAGTCTAGTATTATTGGTAGCAATTAATTCAGAAGTAGCAAAATAACGCAAGATCTTATGAGCAAATAAATTTTTCGAGACTAGAGAGAAGACTAAAATGGAGAAAAAAAATTTAAAGACATTGGAAAAAAATAAATAAACATTTTCTGCCTAACAAGAAAATCATCGTCAGTGTCAAACTTTTGTGATGAATAATTAATGTTTCTGGGTGCCCAGAATGTACGGGATGCCCTAATGAAATGAGCAACTATTGTTTGAGAAAATAATTGCAGAAAGAATTTGATAGATTATTTTTCACAATCGCATTTCGACCAATCAGAACGCAGTATTTGAGGTTACCGGACAGTTTTATTTCGGATATTTCCTCCTAGCTTTTCAATATTTCCCAGGAGCTCTCAATTTTTTCAACTCGTTTCACATCGAATCTTGTATTTGACAGTCTACGGAAATCGGGTTATTCTATCAACATAACGTATTTAAATCTTCCCTAATTCACCTCCCACTGCGCTCCGATCGGCCAAAATCCGATTGGAAAAAATAATTCGACAAATACTCCTCGAGCTTCAAAATTGATCGGGCATTTCCCCCAAGGGTATCAAGTTTTGCAGAAAAATCCCTCGCGCAAGCTCGGCATTTTTTAACCTGCAAAACTTGATACCCTCCTTTATTTGCAACGAAGTTGTCAGGAAATAGCAGATAAATTTGAAACTTTTGAGGTATTACTACTGATTTTTGTCAAAAAACAGTGCCAAGAAAAAGTTTGATTTGGTTCTTACTGGGAATTAGAAATTTTTGAAAAATACAAAGAAATGAAAAAGAAATTCAAGTCAGCAATGTCGAATGAACGAACATAGTGCACAATTAAATTTCGATGAGAAAGGTAGTTTGACATCGAATAAGCATTTTTTAAATAATTTTTCTCTCTTCAGACACGCGTGGAGAAAATACAGACACAGAAGAAACGGAAGTGATCTTCCCTGGTACAGAGGCGTATGCTCCCGAGGTGATACACCAGACTCCCTCCACCATCGTCCACACTCTGGCAGCATAACAATTCAACCAGCGACCAGAATTCTCTCAGCTCAAGACGTAAGTCTTGCAACCCAATAATTTAATTCTTGGAAATGCACATGCACCCCTCAACCCACGTCCTTCAAAACACAGTGAACCTCTGGGCCTGGTAATTCTCCAAATCTGCGAGACTCGTGCGATATTGTGGACCGTAAAAGTGACGATTCTGGTAGTAGTTACGTGTACGTTGAATCGAGTTACCAGGTGAGGCAGTTGCAATATTAGGGGAGACGTGCGGTTGGGATAGTTTCGAGTTTGGAAATTGGTTTCTCTCGTCGGAAGGAAACTCGTAGTGCTACTACTGCTGCACCCCTCTCTGTGTTTCCTCGTTCCCTCTTCGCGCCTTTTAACCTGGCTGCTTTCTTGCCTTCTACATCCATCCTATACCAGGTCTTACTATCATTGAGAGATAAACTTTTAACGCGAAACGCTCTATTAAATTACTTAACTCTAAGTCGACCAATTTTTATCTGTAGTTTAATCCCAAGTGTTTCAATCTAATCGATCCAACAATTGAGTTGAAACAATTTTCAGACTTATCCAATAAAGTATTCTCGCTTAATTAGATCGGATATGTAAAAGTCGGGAAACTAGTCGAGCAGAATTTCTATTACTTTAATATCACAATCGTGATAGGTTGGCTGTACATGTATTTGAAGTTCTTTCAGACTCGTATATTATTAAAGCTGCTAGCGCAGATGAACGGGGTTTTCCAGCAAAGATATTTGAGAAATATTCTTGAACGAATTTCATGATTTTATGACTGTGTAGTGTATAGACAACGGGACTGAATTGATTTCAAGTTCTACAAAAAATTTTTGGGAAAAATACTCGAGTTGAAACCGAAAAAATTCTAATAAAAGTATAAAAAATGAACTATTATCGCGTGATTGACACGCAACACAATTCGTCAATTGTTTCTCTCTATAATATAAAAATCCAAATCGACTTTTGGTGATGAAAATTTGGTAATCGCAACTAAGACTCCAAATTAAGGGTCATGAGGGTCAGGATAAAGGTCATGAGGATTAGAATAAGGGTCCCGAGGATCATAATAAGCTCACCAAGTATCAGATTAAGGGTCACAAGGGTCAGATGAAGGGTCGCAAGGGTCAGAATAGGGGGTCACGAGGGTCATTTAGGTCAGATTAGGGGTCATGAAACTTATATTGAGGGTCAGAAATGAAGGGTAAATTTGATACTGCAAATTAAGAACCCAAAATTAAGGGTCAGAAATGAAGGGTCAAAATAAGGGTCACTAGAGGTATAATGAGGGTCACGAGAGTTAGATTAAGGGTCAAAAGGATCAGAATAAGGATCATGCGTGTCATATGAGGGTCATAAGTGAGGTATTTGGAGGTTGGCGAGACGAGTGGGCACCGGACGTAGAATCATATGTAAATATTGAAAGGCAATGGATAGGATATAGCATTCCTCTTTTATATTAGATGTAATTGACTCTAATGACCGAAACAAAAGCCGAAGGAAGACGAATAATGATGATTAGAATCGCTTTCCCATTAAAAAAACATCACATGGAGACCATTAATCAATGAGTAACACCAAAAACTATCCCTTGAGACGCCAACGATTCCATCATTTTCTCTGTAACTGATTTCCCAAGTGTTCATATTAAAGAGTAATGAAGAGAAAAGGTTAGTGTCAAGGCAAAGCTGCGGTATCCTACAGGGTGCCAGTTGCTATAGCATTCCAGAAAGTTACTGCAGGCATATCTACTAAGCGGTGAATAAAGACCTGAGCTTAGAAACACTGAGGTCATTTACGTCCAATGGACCCTTGGCATATATTGTTTGATATTTAGTGGAATTTAATCACCAATTATGTGATTATTATGATTTCCAATTTCGGAATATGGAATTAGATTTAAAATACATTCATTCATGAAATTTATATTTTTTGTTGAGAATTCGAGAGAATGGCGTTCATTTTATTATCATAGAAATTCTGATGACAACTTGAATTTTATGATTCAATATGAAACTTGAACATCACATCATATTTGATTCTTAATGAAGTGTAATTTCAGAATGATTGCCACTCGTATTTTGATGATTTACAGGGATTTTTATGATCACATCAATTTGAAGTTCAACCCTAGATTGGTCACCATATGCAGGTAATGCTGTAGTGCGTCGTTCTTCTTCATCTGCCATTGACTGGCTATACTGAGAGAAAAAAATGTATTCTGTCAAAAAATTATATGTTCCATGCGAGAATAGTTGATGGAGTAAAACAGATATACTTGAGGGAAATGAACCAACTTGATAAAAGGAAATTTGCGATCTTTCACAAAATTTTTTTTTTTCAATTTTTCAACATCTCTAGAATTTATTCATTTATTATACCATATTCATGCATCTGATCACAATGGGAAATTGTTTTCAAATTTAAGTATAATAACTGCATGAAAATGTTCAATTTTGTGAAATGGAATTCAATTTAAAGTCAAATTAACCATGACAGTCCTCATTCATCTCGAAAATGCATTAAAAGTGAGCTTATCATATGGAACATTTATTGACATTTCAATAAAAGCATTAATTTACGAATTCATTCTGATAATTGAATATTACGTATCATTGAATTTTCAGTTGATTGATAATTTGGAAACATAGGTACTTAAATGTTCAATGTTTTCAGTCTTTTTGTATTGTCATGTGGCTTTAAAAATTGAGCCAACGATTACGAGGGTCAACTGGGAAAGGCGCAGGTAAGACAATCACAACGGTCTAATGATCATGAGGGTTAGACAAAGGAACAGAGAGGAAAATCGTCAAGGGTCTACGGGAGACATGATCCTCACAAGGTATGACCCTTGCCATGTATAAACCTTGCAACGTTGGCCCTTTGTGAGATATGACCGTTGCGACGTTGGACTCTCGCGAGGTAGGAAACTTGTGAGATATGACTCGTACGATATTTGACCCTTGCGAGGAATTATCTTTGCAAAGTATGACCCTCGTGACGTTTGACGCTTGCAAGGTATGACCCTTATGAATTTTAACCCTTGCAAGGCATGACCCTTCCGACTGACAACCCTTGTGAAATTCAGCCACGAGCATTTCTGTACTGATAGTTGGGTGATGGGGTTTTCTACCAGTTATTTACCTTTTTACCATGGAAAGGTAAATTGCCAGTATTCTACTATATACCGGGGAAAACTCCGATTTTTAGTAAACGACCCAACTTTGGCAGTCACCAATGAAATTTTTGAAATCACCAGATTCGTCACCGGTGGACAAGAGAATTTTCGTCACTAGTCAGCCCTCTCGAAACACCAGATCTGGTGACAAAATCACCAACTTGGCAACACTGTTCGTAATTTCGAGGGTTATTTAGAGTGGATTCCGACATCAATTTCCATTTAAGCACTTCAAGGAGAAAGCCAAGTTCGATGATGGGTCTCTCTCCATCTTTTTTACCCGCGACTTCGATAGTTCGATCTAGAAAAGAGAAAAGAAGTTGGTAGGATCGTTGAACGCGATGAGCGCGGGAGGGTGGGGAAATGGGTGGAGGACTCGATAACACTGTTCCTCCATTACCGCGAGAATAACCGTTGGATCATGGCTGCACTGGTCGAGAGTCGATTCTCGGAAATCCCTGAGAGTAGCCATAGATCGCTTGAAATAACAACAAACTGAATAGTTGTATTAACTTCGTGTAAATCCAGGAACAAACGTAAATAAATATTTTGGATATATTTGGTATTTTCGTGGGACGAGAGAGGCCAAAACATTTTCGTTTGTAGATATTGGATTATGGCCAGTGGAGTGATAGAAGCCTGGAGCCTCCTCTTTGATCCATACTACAAATAAAACGGAAATACAGCAGTATGCGAATGGATTAATGCTGAAAGTTTTAGTACGAAAACAAAGTTTAATTCATCCTCGTTATACCTAGCAGATACGCCTGTGGCTACTTCAGTCTGTGGGATTATAATGCATGTTGCTAATTCGTAGAATGGTTCTCCTGGATTCTCCATTATAAGATAGGGAGGGCGGTACGATTGCCCTCGAGAGTGCTAACGAGCTTTTGTCCTCGAGACCATCAAGGCATCACTAAGCATTCTCGATATTATTAGTTAATCGTGAACGGGATTAATTATTGTGGGATTCAAATCAATGAATCAGTAATTTAAATTTTGAAGCAATTCAAATTGTCGGGTAATTTTGTTCACGAAAGGGGTATTCCCCCCTCCAGCTCAGCTGGGGCAATTTCCTCCCTTCATAAATTCCAATTTTTATTAGGAAAGTTTATGAATTGATAAACAAATCACAATAATTGGAATTTTAGTAATTAATAATCCATCATTTTGAAGTAGCGTTCTGACCCAAATATGGCCCAAAATTCGAGCCTCCATTTTGTGAAGACTTCAGCTCACAATTTTATTTTTAATGGATAAATATAATAAATAGACAGAGTTTTGCAATTCAGCGAAAATTCATCTAGTATTCTTTTTTTTTCTATCAAGAATCACTGCAACTTTCTTGAAATTTTCATTTGACATTCGAGGCACAATGATGCACTCAAGACGGTGATAGTTAATAGTAAATAAATTGATTGAATGAGTTTCGCTCATTTTCACGGTGAAATTCCCCGGGAACTTCTTTCCCTCCATATCTTCACGGATACGACTTCAGCAAAACACCACTTGAACAAAGGTAAAGAATTAATCCACTCTGCATCCAGCTAAGTATTTCTCAAAGTAATTTGCGGAGTTATTGTCCCTAACAAATCCCAGAGAAGTTTCTTCAGTACATCTCCAGAGAGCGTAGCACTAATCTTGAGAGCTATCTCCTCACAATACCAGATGCTGTCTACCGACTATTCGCTCGTTGCATGATTATTTGAAACAAGTGCCACCTGGTGCATCGACCAATGTAGTTGTTATCAAGTTTTCAATTCAACTTCATATGTTCCTCACCCCCTCACATGCCTCCCCAAACCCCCTACCACCAACTCCATTCAATCTCCAACAGAAAAAAAGATAAATGTCATTGGAAATGACATTTTCATTGTATCTGATTGCAATAAGCTTTTTTCCCACAGTATCTTCTACAGATTCAGTTGAATCTACGGAAGTAACTTTTTTTGCAGTTTACAAGAAAATAGAAATAGCGACAAGAGAGGGTAAGGCAGAGGGGCGGATGATAAATGGACGATAGAGTAATTGCGTTATACGCAGAAGTGTACGGCCAGTAGATTCAAAATTACGTATCACGAGAAATAGCACAAGCGTACAAAATTGTGCTCCCGGTGCGATTAAAAAAGTTGAAGGACTTTATTGTTCATTCTCATCTTTTTTTACTTCCATTTTTTAATTCCAATTTTTTCTTTTTCAACTGAAACTGGTTGAAAGCACTTGGAGGGTAACTCCATAGAATGAGAGAACGTACGCTAGTACAAACGTGTTCACAGTGACAACGGGAAAAAGAGAAGGGGGGCGAGGTGATGATGAAGCCATGCATATAGAAAACCATTTCAACATTAATTAACGTCTGTTCGAACGAATAATTGAAAGCTTTATAACGGGGTTGAAAGCCTTACTAAAGGGAAACTTTCAACTGTTACTTGAAAATTGCATTTCCAATTTGTTACTAATGGAATGTAATGTATTATATACAGCTTTTTATTCATACTACAATTTATTATGAATAAAGGCTAAACAGCAAAAAAAAGGTGTTTATCGTCCGGGAACAATCAAACATTTTTATTACATTTTTAAGGTAGAAGTTCCGCTTTAAAACCCCAGCAACTTTTTTTCGGTGACGGAAAGTCAATAAAGTTATTGCCCTGAGGAGATCTATGTCAAAAAGAATGGAAAAATAAATTTAAAAGACTTGGAAGAATGTTCCGCAATTAAAAAAGATTTTCCGAGGTTTCAGAAAGAAGTTGAGTTTATTTTTTTATAATCGATGCGAGTCCTTCCTTTTTCACTGCGAAACTTCTTTGCAGGATAATCGATACAAGACGTTCTTTTTCCTCAGAACTTTTTCTTCGCAAGTTTATCCAGACTCACACGATTGCCTTAGGAGGAAAAATTTACAAAAAAATAAAAGGTAGAAGAGAGATAGCACAGTGGAGAAGATTCGTGAAAGAATCCAAAAAATATAGTATACGATTTCACGAGATATATTCAAGAAAACGTTTTGAAAACTTTTTGAGTATGGAAGAATGGGTTATATCGTGCGATTCGTAGGGATCGGGATCGCGGGGCGAGGGATTGCGGGGGGGGGGAGGAGATGAAGCCAAAACTGAACGACTGCCAGAATTTTTTCATCACTTATCTCGAGATAGTAGAAAAATAAACAACTTCAATTGCCATGGATCAATTCTATCTCTGTTCAGAGACCAAGAAAATTATGTAGAATTTTCGAGATGCAATTACCGATGAAGGACGGCGGTATGAGCGGGGATGAGGGCGGAATATACTATCAGTTGATTTCCAGCGACAAATTGCCCGAATAATTCCAAGTGGAACGACAACGGTTTCTAGAATCCCCACACATCGTCATATGTAGACCGAAAACTGAATCCAGAGCCGACGAATGTCAGTGGCTTGCACTAGTTTCTAACCACCCACCCGCCGTCCGTTTCCGTTTCCACCATTCTGGAGAGGAAGCCAATTGGAATGAAATCCAATCACGTTTTCGGCTCTGTTCAGGGGCCTTGATTCTATCCTTTCATAGTTTCACGTTCAATACTATTGGAATTTCACGTTTGGAGGGTAAAATTTGTTACCGTGAAAAATGGGAATTTTTTGGTGGATTTTTTGGAGCAATTAATTCTAGTGAACTAATAATGGTAGTAAAAGGGGACTGAATCGGAATTCTCAGGCGAATTATTTGGGGAATACTTTGGGGTTGAAGAGGGTTGGGAGAATCTATGCGACAATTTCCTTCAGAATCTTTGAATTTGTTTGCTCCGAAAGGAAGCATTGTAAACGTTCAAATTTAAGTTTCGGATTTTTTGTGTTATATTCACCAATTATGATTCAAAAAGTCCAAAAATGAAATTTTTCGACCGTGTCCGTACATACGTGTGTATGTATGTATGTGTGTGGTTAAATATTTCTTCAATTGTTCACTAATGAATGAATGGAATTGAATCTTTTTTTTGAATTGTAGGTTTTGTTGAGTCCTAGCCATCGCCATTAATTAGAATGTAATTCATCGATTACTTTTTCTAATTTTTTAATTTTTTGATTCTTTCGAAAATCGGTTGTCCCACGATAACTAAGAAAAAAACTTCTGAATTGATTGAATGATGGCTTAAAAAATTTATTCGGATGTCCCTTTGACTGAGTTTGAAGATGAAGGCGATAGCAATAATTGTTATTTTTATTTATTCGAAAATTTTCAAAAATTTTGTATTGTTTGAAAATCACAATTTCGGAGATATTTTGCCTTATTGATTAGATTTGTATTGACTATGCACAGCTGAACGGTTCATTCTCAACATTTCGAAGATCGGAAACCTATTCACTGCTATTAATTACTCATTTTAACCTTGACGCGACTTCGATATTCGACATCAATTACGATGGAACTGAAATACTCCATCCAGATAAAGTAATTGATGTATTTATTTTAAAAAGTAGAATGAGGACAACTGCATTTGCATTGTCAAGTTAGATGACGCAAATAAAGCCCAGATCGTCCGGTCCATATTATTGGACTTTTATTTCTGTCTTTCATTGTTTAAATCTTGCTTTTTTTAGAATTTTCGGAATTTTTATTTGCTCGTCCTTTTAATTTGACATTATGACCCTTGTCAGGCGTAAATCCTCCACCTATCTTTTCCACTTGAAAAATCTGCACTATACGGATGAACGTCTGATTCCCTTAAAAATAAAATATAAAATATAAATATTTTAGAGAGTGATTTATTAAGTGTTCACCGAAAATTATTTTTTCGTGAGAAGACCCGGTAAACCGCGATTCTAACCTCGCGTCGTCGGTTTGATCGCGCTTTACGGGCCTTCTGATGAAAAATTGCATTCATCACACGGTCCAAAAGTATTTTCTGACGAATGTGATTATAGGCCTCGCCTTCGGCTCGGCCTACGAAGCCACATTCGTCAGGAAATACTTTGTGGACCTTGTGATGAAAATAAATATTCCTGCACTTGGTTGAGTGTGGGTGATCTGTGTCACCAAGTTACACATCCATTCAAATGAGTAGGGGAGGCGATACCTATTCCGCTCAGCAGGCAATACCGCTTACCTGATTGTGCCTACAACCACTTACTTTCACAACGGATAGGTTCCAGGTTCGATTCCTGGCCGGGTAGAATGGTGAGATCTAACCATTTTTAAAAGTCTTGATCAATCGCCATATAGTCTCATCAGACTCGAAGCGATANGGCAATACCGCTTACCTGATTGTGCCTACAACCACTTACTTTTCCCACACTGTCTCTCACTCAATCTGGGAACTCTACTATCAGTATGTAATTATCACGAAAATTTTCGTTTTTTCACCTATTTAAATGACAAAAATAGCGCCCCACGATTTTTTGGGCTTTACGATGTGATTTTTCTGGACCAGTACGTAAGGTTTTTCACTATGATAACAGCACTATGTTACACCACTATGATAACGGCATTATCCTCCCATAAAATTATGCTCAATCGCTTTGTAATTCTTTTTCACATGATTTGGCACCCAAATTTTCTTCTTTTCATCATTTATTCAATAATTAGAGAATGTTTTATCAAATTCGATGTCGCCAATGACCCACACGAAACATTAGCCCACACACCCAAAATGTGCTAAAACCCACCTAAATTAAAAACTTCCCTTGGTCTATTTTTTCCGGAATTCTTACGTAACATGGGAAGCTCTGCTATACAGCATAGTAATTATTACTATGTCCATAGGACCTATTACCATTCAGAAGCTTACCATGTCCCATCGTAACCACTCGTTCCATGCTAGCCATTACTATGTCCATAGTAATACTTACAAAACTTTGGTAACGTTTACTATGTCAGGATTCCAACATAGCAATCTTTACTATTTTATTTTCTCCGTGTAGCCAAAGAGTGTTACGCGACTGTAATTTTTAAGTGAAATCATGGTTTGGGATGCGAAAATTATCGTTATTTCGTAGGTAAGCGGTAGAGGCACCACGTTCCCTATCCAGCCCTTACGTTTATAATCCCACATAGCATAAGGTGTAATCCAAAAACACTCCATGTAGGATGCAACAAATAATTAAGGTCCATAGTTAAACAAAACCTCTGCAATTAATTAAACAACATCCCAAATGGTCTGTAATCATTCCAACACTTCAATTAAACTCTCCTGCCCCTATAAAAGAGTAATTCTTCCTCACCATCGTCTTCAGCCTTTATAGCAGAAAGACCCATACACAAGCAGAACATGGAACCGCACAGAAGAAAGAGTCGGAGTACTGCAGTGCCGTAGGGGTTCTCTCCACTAGTATGGCGTTGCGGTTGCAGTGGCTTAGTCGGTGCGCTCACACACTTGGGGGCCCGCAGGGTCTACCCCTACAATGACGAATCCCCTCCTTCCACCCTCTCACCCTTTACAACCACACTCAAATCCAGTTTCGTTTGAATGATGACAGACACAGTGCAGAATAACGCAAGTATTTCTATTCAAAGTGGAAACCGTTGAATCTCATTGCTGGCACTTTTCTGTTCTGTGTTCCATTACACAGGCTTTTTTTTTAACAAATCGTGCCATCAATTGACACGCTTTCATTCTATGTTGTTATTCATTCGCTTCATGTTTCAGTGGAGATATTTTTTAATTCTTTGAGTAATAATAACAAAAAGAAGACACGTGGAATTTACACTCGCGATGTATGGAGCAATGAGCAACGCTGCCAGCTGTTCGTGTACCCACAAGTTTGCGGTCATGGACCGAAGGCTGCTGCACACGTGAGGCTATCTGAACCCACTCCCTCTTTGTCCCATTGGGATACATGAAATTATCGTGTCAATTTGTTGTGGGATAAAAAAATACTGCACATTGAATTTTTTGTGGCGTACAAGTTTATGATTCATTTCCGAGCTTTTAATATCGAAAATGGAACGCAATATACTCTGAACTATCTGATTCACACGTTGGGATGATATTCCTTTTCATTCATTCCCTTTGTTTTGGGTTTTTCCAGAATTACTTTCTGTCTATTTTCTTGATTATTGTTGTTTTAAGGTTCTTTTGTGAGCTTTTATCTTCCACTATCAGGTCGGTAATTAGGGGAGGAATTATACTACGGCATTCACACGTCTCTGTGGAATAAAAGAGACCGTGAGGTAGAATATAAATGCAATGAAAGAGATGACTGACCTCTTCTCGCGAGGTATCGTGTGTATACCGGAATGAACGAGTGGAGAGAAATGCCGAGAACGATGAACAGGTCACGACATCATGGGAAAATGGAATGGAACTCTCTTCATATCTGATTCTGATAAGAGTATTTTTTAAAATACGAGAGAATTTTCCTGCATTTTTTCTCCCGCCCCAGAGAGTGTTTTATGTATTGATACATCTCATCAATTCTCTCACCCCAAAAATATCCAGAAGAAAATTTGTAATTTAAAGACGTAGAGATTTGACATTTCACGGTTTCTGGAAATTTATGTCTCCAGTATAACGATTCTGGGATGAAATTGTATTTCAGTATTAAAACGACACTCGACTGCCTCGAGAAAAGAAAATGGAAGAAATACGACTGGATAAAAAAGGAGTGGAGCAGCGAAAAATACAAGTTATCGCATCGTCTCCGTCTCCTTTCGAGGTATAACAGCATTCCGCACTAACGCTCTACGACCTCACTAGCATCCCGCACTCGAATGGGTGGTCCTCGGAGACCCCTTTTTGCCGTTGATGTGCACTTTTATTTCTCCTCAACGCCGATTTCTATTTCACGCCAAGTGAAACTATGAGACAACTGGGATGGCATTTCAGGTTGAAATAGCCAAGTCATTTGCATAAGGGAATAGGGGATAATGAATGTATGATCGAAGTAAATGTACATAAAGGGAATTCTGCGAAATTGCATAAAGGTCATAAATTCATGAAGTAAGAACACGATTCTGCTTTAAAAAGTTGCATGAATGCGACAGAAGGTTACATTGATGAGAATATGGTTTTAGACATCACGTATTCAAAAAAAAAAAACAAATTTGGTTGCACTGAGAAAATAATTGCTTTTGCCAAGTATATTTACTTGCCACAAGTAAATGTTTATAAATATCTGCATAAGACATGTGTAAATTTTCTTGTAGTTAGTAAATATACTTGGCAAAAGAAATTTTTTCTCAGTGTGGAGGTTATAGGGTCTATTCGGTCTTATCGAATGTCCAGTCGCTGATCTATTTCTGATGACATAATCAACTAAAGAACTGGCATATCGCCCCAAACAATAAATAACAAGTACTGAACTTTCCAATTCATTTCAAGTACAAGATCGTCATAATCGATACAAAAAAATCGATTGTTTATCATGCTCGACAATGCGCCTGAAGGCGATTTCAATGCATTTGAAATATATATATAACGCTTTTGCGATTCATTTTAGATACGATCGAACGAAATTCGTAAGCGGCTTATCCGATGGCGAATTGGGTATGCAAACCCGCGGGGATAACGTCACGGCAGCTGAAACCCCAAAATGAAACCTTGTTTTCTCTCTCTCTCTCCCTCTATAAATATATATATGTATATACTGTGGAGTTACAGACCGATTGTACCACTGAACTGGTGCAGGTTACACTACTGTACCAAGCCGCACCCGCACTGACCGAGCAATGCTGGTTGAATTACTCCCATATGCAAGAGACGAGAGAGGACGAGGTTTGCCTCTCGCTCGAGATATGTGCCAAACCCATAAGGCATGGGGGATCACCACACGACCAGATCATTAAGGCTTTCCGTACCTATAAACCGAACTGACATTTACCTGAGGCAAATTATTTGCCAAAAACTCTGGTGATGAGTTATGACGGACACCAATTAATTCAAAAATTCTATGAAAGAATAATCAAATTTGCAAGAAACTATTTTCCATATTGCTATAAAGAATATGTCTCCTTTGAAAAAAGAAAAATCTTTCCCTTAATTGAAATGTTTTTTTTTCTTACGAAGAAATTCAGTAGAAATTTGGCCTGAGGCAAATTATTTGCCAAAAACTCTGGTGATGAGTTATGACGGACACCAATTAATTCAAAAATTCTATGAAAGAATAATCAAATTTGCAAGAAACTATTTTCCATATTGCTATAAAGAATATGTCTCCTTCGAAAAAAGAAAAATCTTTCCCTTAATTGAAATGTTTTTTTTTCTTACGGAGAAATTCAGTAGAAATTTGGCCTGAGGCAAATTATTTGCCAAAAACTCTGGTGATGAGTTATGACGGACGCCAATTAATTCAAAAATTCTATGAAAGAATAATCAAATGTGCAAGAAACTATTTTCCATATTGCTATAAAGAATATGTCTCCTTCGAAAAAAGAAAAATCTTTCCCTTAATTGAAATGTTTTTTTTTTCTTACGAAGAAATTCAGTAGAAATTTGGCCCTATCGTCCACGATCCATCAAGCCATTATTATAATGAATTTACTTATTAGCCGTTAACCGGTCACGGACATCTCCAATGACCGCCTGATTCAATAATCAAACATGCATATGATACTGTAAAAAATAATTGCTGATGTAGGTATCTATATAGTTGCAATTAACCTCCACATGTATCGCCACATATAACATTAAATTTCTACCTGGTATGAAATACTATCGTTAACCCTCCATCACTCGCTCAATGAGCGCGGCGCCGTCCGTTTCCGTTTTTTTAATATTTTAGCGTGTTTCTCGACGCTTAAAAATTCTGAAAAAATTAGAGTTCCTAGTTCAATTCTTTTATTGAGTATTGGCGTCATCTATTTTTCCTCGGGAAATTTGTTTAGATAAAAAATGAAAAGAAACGTCCAACGGACTGAAAAGGGGCGCCGCGCCGCCCAGTGCGAGTGAGTCCTTGGCGACCCCTCGAGCGACAGTGCTGCTAGATTCACGGCCACACTTAGAATGCGCGCATAGTGGTAAGTGCCAAGGTGGCAACAGCGCGGTCGGTTTAACCCAGCGGCGACTGGGTTAACTACTGGCCAGTTTTTGACGAATATCTCGGAATCTAAAAGAGATAGAAAAATATTTGTCATAAACTATTTTGTGAACCTTAATTGACTGTACAAAGAAGGTCGTGACAAAATTTTTCCTATCTCTCTTAGATTCCGAGATATTCATCAAAAACTCGCCAAAAGTCAAAATCGACTTGATCCGGTTTACCGCTTCACTACTGAATGGTGTGGAGAGATTTTTCACGTTTAAAATACTGGGACCGAATGATCATAACTCGGGAGGGAGATGGCTTTGTTCGGAGAGGTGCTGGCGTACTTTAGCGTAAACATCCTCTCAGCAATCGATCCATTGGCGACGCAGATCTCGATGTAGTCTAAACAAATGATGAACCTGGGTTTGAGGTCCCCATAAGGAACAGGACCGTCGACAGTCTGCCCTGGGCCGTGGGCAAGAGCACTCTTCCGACTGAGATATGATTATTCAAATACCAAATTGTTTACATTTTTGATGACGACTTCGTAAAGAAGGCGATCCTACAATATCTGGGCAAATATCCACTCTTTTAAAAAGTTATTTGGGGAGTGAATTTATTGAGTTGATACCCTTTCATTCAAATACTTCCTACAATTGTCACTACTTTTTCAATTGGCTAAAATTTTTCCTATCCACAACAAACCAAAACTTTTCCCGTTCCTGTGAAGCAAATATCCTTATTAAATTCTTGAAAACAAGAGAATTGATCGCATCTGTTGTTCACTCGTTACCAAGCTCGTTAATGACGACAGAAAGTGTTATATTTATTCGAGTATTGGATTACAGAGTAATTGAGAGAGCCATCCTTATGGTTATAGAGTCGAGTATTTATAACCTGTCATCGCCGTCCGACCTCCATCAGCAGAATAATTTCACAACAAAAAATTCATTCCCCAATATCTACCATCATTTTTATTTACTCTTTGAGCAATTCATGTCTGCCCTCAGCCTTTCATCCGACGTAAATTCCCCGTAATAATTAATTGCAAAGAGCATAACTAATTTGTGCATAGAATTCTCCACGCTAAAACTTGCCCGAATAATAATATCCATCATGAAATTTCCATACAATACCTCCGTGCATCGGTTGAATTATCAACCGCAATAATAATAGCACAAAGGGATGCCCTGTATGTGGGCGCAATTGGACGTATGAGAAATGCCCCAATCGTTTCAACGTTTCCGGTTAGCCGCGTCTCGCGGGGATTTTCATCGGTAGCCCCAATGCTCACCATGTAGCGGTAAAACCCCAGAGTGGCTTATGAGATCCACTTTCAACCGTTGGACCATTGACGCCAGTCGTAATCCTTTCCCCTTCTACTTCTCGAATGAGATAAAAGGCTTTTTCCCAATATTTTTCCGCCTTCACTCATTCCCATTAGATACCATTCCACGTTTCAACGATTCGTCATGTACTTCGATGGATAGTCACTACTGAAATTCATTTATTTCCTCATTTCAGTTCATTTTTTCTCATGTTGACGCTGCAATAGATAGGCGGGAACTTTTTTCCCCCTTTACGTCTATTCTTTATTTACGTGGATAGCAATTAGTGAAGTTGGAAGGGTGAATTATTGGGGAAGCAATTACGGAACGAGAAGTTATTACAGCTCTCAAAGGTAAACGACGGTGTGGGGAATTATGTCATCATTTCACAAGCTGGTTCTTTTTTGAAATATAATTTTGAGTAAGCTTTCTTGTGGTTGATTACATTTGTAATTAAATTTTATGAATTTTAGTTTCACAGTGAAAATTGCTCATATTCAATGATTTTGCAACCGCTTGCCATTATCTGATAAAACTCCTTCCATGGGCCATACTGCGTCATTCGAATATCATTTAATTGAAATTTACACACAAAAAAACTTGAACGTAAATTACGTTTAAGAAGTCGTCTTATGCTTTCTGAAGCGTATTTTACGCTTGAAATTATAGCGTAAATTACAATTACATAAACGTAATTTACGATTTCGTATTCGCAAATTACGCTCTTTGTTGCCGTGAATTACAATGATTTTTTTCGTATTTTACAATTACTCATCCGTAATAGGAAACTTGCATGTTTTAAAAAAAATTTTCTTCCTCAAATATATGCCCCCAAGAACTCATATTTGATAAAGGAAACACACGGAAATAGTTTAATAATTATTTTTATCCACTTTTAATAATTGTCTCAAACATAATCCCCTCGATTTATTTTGGTTGAATGTCTCGTACTTTGAGAGGCTAGAATAACTCAATAGCGCTGGTAGTAGTCGCAAGGAGAACTTGATTCCGGTGAGTTGACGTCATGACCCCAAAAAAAGTGTCGAAAATTGATCCATTTTTAATCAGTTATTACGAAGGTTTTCCTTGCAAACTCCGTAACTTTCTGCCTCCAATTTTCTCCTCACTTCGCCCCTAGTGTCATCAAAGACCCATTCAACAAGATTATGGAAATACATCATTTTTTAAATTCTGTACTTTAAAAGTGCGACGCAAGTATGTAAATAGTGGCCTCGTTCCTTGAGACCCTCGAGCATGCTAACATCCTCGTAAAATGCAACACCTCCCGCCCTTAGCACTCCCTCTCCCTTTCGCCCTCCGCCGCCCTAAAAAAGCAGCATTTCTGATATAAATATTTAGCGAGCCTTTTTCCGGGTCCATTTAGAGTATAAAAGTTTCCCGAAAAGTCACTACAGAAGGAGAAAAAATATCAGTAACACATTCCTGCGGCTTTTCCCCAGCAAATGACGACAGCACACGGACGTCGTTTCCTCCTCCTCCTTCCTCGCCATCCCCTTCTTTTTACACACTTTGAGATAGTGGAAACGAAACCTCGAGCCCAGTTGGGTTGGGATTTTAGATATGCAGACATGTCGTCGCAAACGATCCTATTAAGGTTAATGGGCATAGTCCCCTCTCCCATCGGCTCCACTGGTTATACTTTTCCCGACTTGCAAAACAGTAATACGGACGGAGATTTGGCGAGAGAAGAAGGTTCTTTCAAACAAGAAGGCAGGTGGTAGCTGTGTCAAAAATATCTGCTACTTGGAACTGACGAACATTGCTTCACGCACCTGCAGGTCCTCGCGAAGTGTTTCACAGCATTTGAATTGATAATTCCTAAATAAGAAAGAAGCCAGACAATAGCCGTTCCTCATTCAAATCTTCGCATCACTATCGAAAAGGGCTTTTCAATACCTACTAAAATTGAAGCGAACTCTATTCATTGTATTGAAAATGTTTTCAGGATTCCACCAGATGCTTCACCCGATGCCACTTCAGTATCGTAAAACCTGTTGCTGAAGGCAGCTCATTAATTCCTCCTTTTTCCCAAAAAATGGCATCTCTGAAACACATAGTACAGTAGAGTATGGAGAACAGAACAGAACGGAACAAAGACGTAACATATTGTCATATCAAGACAGCAGCTGAAACAGAGGACGTGAAAGGGGCCTTGGTACGAATTTGTCCGGGAGGCGTTGAAAAACAAATGGCAACGGTGTCTCTCTGTTGAAGCTGTGCACAAGAAAAAATTCCCTAGAGCATTTTTCTCCTCCACGTCTGCTCTTCTTTCTACAGTCGCCTCCGTTCGACAATCAGTTGTTCTTTGACAATTTCGAAATGAAAGGCGAGGGAGACTGAACTTTTCCCCATAAATAGATGTAGAGACAAGTGTGAGAATCATTCTCGTATGTAGGGCACTGTCCAGAAAACGATATCCAGAGAGATAGAATAGATAAAATGGATTCCACTCATCTCGCTCGTCTTTTACGTTCAACAAAGTTCGTGACGTCTTTACCGTAACGCTTCCCCTTCATCTCCTTTTTATTTCTCTTTCTTGACTTAGCGCTGGACTCTACACACAGAGAACCTCCTCTGTTTTCCTTGAAAGACGCTTGCGTATCCCGGGGCATCCTCTTTCACTAATGCCTACTCTGACAGCGAAAGAAATAAAGAGAAGACGAGAGGAAAAAAAGGAGAGAGAAGAAATAGAGGAGTGTGTTTAGAGTGCGATGCTGTAAAACGGCCTGTAGAAGGAGTGAGCAGACACTTCATGGATCCGGCCGCGGAAGCTAGGAAGGAAGGGATGATACATTATACTTCATGATGGCTAAGGTCAGAGGGCAATCGGACGCGGTACACACTAGGGAACTGGTGGAAAACCCGGTGAAGCGGGGGGGGGGGGGAGAGAAGAAATATATACAACAAACCCAAGGAGAGCATGAGAAACTACCTAAGAACATTCTCAAGGAAAAATGTACCGAGTTTACGTTGAGAGTGAAACGAGATGGTTTTGGAGTAACCCAAGGACGTTAGGAGAGTCGTGCCAGTACTGAAACACGTAGTGGCTGTTAAAGTGATGATGACATCAGAGAAGTCTTTTGGGAGAGCTCTGGGTTCCTTGAAACGGGATACATTGAAAAACGAGATGAGAGGGGGAGATGGGCTTCTTGATGATAAATTATACACCTGCATGAAGGAAGGAGACGAAGTGAGAAGGTGAGATATGAAGGTTGTTCGTGGATTCAAACGCATCCCCTAGTCGGTTGATTGCGCTTTCAATAACGAATGGAGCAGAACATTTTCTATCAAAAATGTCCTTCTAAAATCTCAATGGATTATTATTACGATTGTGAGTATGAACGCACTTGAGAAGCATTTTTGGACATCGTCCAAGTGTCCTGACACACGAGAAGTGCTCTGAAGTGCTTATCAGACTTGGCGCCAAGACAAACGTACCGAGCACTCTGGCAACTGCTTCTACTACGATTGTGATCTTTACGATAGGAAATGTCTTTAATTGGGTACCTGCAAAATATCCCGAGGCGTATTGTCCTTTCCGTTCATCAGAAAATTGTCGAGAAGAGTGAAAAAAAAATGCTGGGTATAATAGGGAAATTGAATGAAAGTGAGGGATTTATGTTGGGATGGAATTTTCTTGGTTTCATGTGGTATGATGAATGAGTTGGTGGGACAATAACCACTGGGATCGGAGCGTTTCGGAGGGTGGTTGGTCGGACAGAGGTGCGCTTATACGACGACGAATTAATAACGTCCGTTGAAACGATGCAGTGCAAAATGCCCAGAGACCACAATTGTCCAGCTTTGCAATTACGTTGTCATGGGAACGACTGTGATGTTGGGTGAGGACTGAAAACCAGAAATTGTTGACTACAGCTGTGGAGTTGGAGTAGAAGAAAGGGTTCGAGGGATAAGGAGGAATGGGTTGGAGGGAAGTAGTTGCTAAAGGATCGTAGATCCAGTGCCTAGTCAGCTCCCGGAAGACCCTGGGACATCCCGTGTGTGCATCAACCGAGACATCTTGAAGGATAAAATGTACTTGCCAAGATTCTCACCGGGGGATTTCACACCGGAGGGCCAAGTATTCCCCGTTGAGTACTAGCAGCCGGGGAAAGGGAGCCTACTTTTTCCCCTTACGTATACGCTTTTCAATGCTCATGGTCTCGTTCGTCTATCCTGAATTTTTAATCCCTCATATTGCCTCTGCGTTTTATATCTTCCTCCTCTGAAATTTCCACCCCCACTTACCCTTTTAGTTTAATCCACGTGACGTGCTAATTCCGAGGATTTACATAAGTGCTCGAAGGCCCTGTGAAAATTTGATATGCCGAGAGACCACTTGCACGGCTATTGCCGGTTTAATCCCTTCGCTGGCCTCATCACTTGTCAAGAGTCTCGTTTTAACGCTGTACAATTGAAGACTGGGGCGATTTTTTGTTGGATTCTTTTTGAGATTGCCGGGGTAATTGGGTAGTTATCGTGGGAGTTGGTATAATTTGTAGACTATCCTATGTCGATAGGATGGGGCGAGAATTTAATGATTTAGATGACAACGAGGAAGAAACTTTCTTTACCAATAGAATATATCAGATTGATCGCCAATGTCAAAATTAGACCTTGAAAATTAGATTAGAATCTTAATTCTCATCAAATTCCAGTAAATGTGAAACGAAAAAAATACATAACGAGTGCTAATTCTGTGAAATAGTGAAAGTGATTGATAAAGAATATTTACCATTAAATGAATATATAATGTATTGATTATGCACAAAGAGATGCTTTCTCAGTGAAAGCAAATGTGCAGCAATCATCATTTGATATTTTCTTTCTGGTTACGTGCATTATTCGCTCTTGAGTTACTCGGAGTTACCTCGGAGTTACCTCGGAGAGAATTGAGTAGTAAAAATTACAATGGTCATGGGAGGAATTACTATGACCAAATAGTTGATGATTTTGACTATTTTATTTTCTCTATGTACGCCATGGCAATAGAAATTTCACCATCATAATTGATGTGTCCACATCAATTCCTAAGAACGCCTATGCATTAATAATACATTCTCCTATTATGAAATTTCTCGGACGAGACACTCGAGAAGTCTAATCGAGAAATATCCGGAGTGGAACTGGAGCACCTGTTCACACGCCTGAAAATGTTACCTCAGATAAGTGCACTTTTACAGCCTTCTGTAGGAATACCTTTACATCAAAAACCAAGAGCACAACCACTGTCGCGTCATTCCAAGCGTTGATCCCTTATCTGATCCCTGCATTTCAACCCTTAATCGGCAGTAAAGCCGACGATATAGTAGGTGGATCGTCTTCCTCGATTCTCTATCCTGTTTCTTCCTTTGGAATACTTCAAAGAGGAAAGAGAAAACATTTCAATCCACTCTTGTGAAAACTCTTCTCCAGGAAATTACTGTCAGGTACTTTAGAAAAAACTGGCAAAACTTTTTATTCTTTTAATGCCAAAAGTTGATAAATCATTTCTGAACAACTTTTATCGTGTAGTATTCTTTTAGTACCGCATAATTTAAACTTTACTTTTGTTGTCACTTTAGTAAAAGAAGTTTGAGGAAAGCGGTTTTATTTTAGACTTCATTTTCGCCAAAAGTAATCAAAGTTGGTGACGTCCACAATATAAAACACTTCAATTTCTCGTAAATTCCATTCTTTGCATCGTAAATACTTTTAATACATTAGAATTTCATTCATATCGGAGAAAAATCCGAAGAATCGTTAAAGCCAGAATAATACAGCTCACTGGAGACAATAACTCACTTAGATTCAGATACGATTGCAGATTAAAATCACTTGGGCAACACTCATCTGTAACTCGGTATCGATTTAGCGTCAGTTTTCATATTTCTGAGAGAAATTTATCAATCAAGACTAAGCTGTACGAATATGTGGTAATGGGGCGAGAGTAGGACCGTCTTTCCTCGTCAATAATTCGAGAATCATAGAATTTAATTTCCGAATTTTTCTCAGTTGGCCCTGATTCATCCAAATTGTTTTAGCTAAATCTTCCATACAATACACAGTGAAATGGTACACGGAGAGAAATGTTCCGTAAGAATTACGGAACTCACAATTCACTCACCGATTACGGAAATCGACTCAGAAAATTTAAGTGACGGTATCGTAATTTTTCACGGGAGATTCAGATAAAAATTACGGAACTCACAATTCACTCACCGATTACGGAAATCGACTCAGAAAATTTAAGTGACGGTATCGTAATTTTTCACGGGAGATTCAGATAAAAATTACGGAACTCACAATTCACTCACCGATTACGGAAATCGACTCAGAAAATTTAAGTGACGGTATCGTAATTTTTCCGTAAAATTTCCTATACCCACATTTCGCTCCGGAATTACGGAAAAGATACGTAATTTTTATTGAATATTTCTCTCCGTGTCTGAAAGTAGTGTTGTTTTCGTTTTATCCTTATTCTTTTCTCCCGTTTTATCGATTGACAGTTTTGCTTTTTACTGTCCCTATTTATTTTAATAAACGTCTTTTTTTAAGACCCAAGCGCGTTTCAATATGCTTTGGCAAACTATCTAGCAAATGGTGCCACATCGTAAAAACGTTGAGAAAAAATCAACCCTTCCTTAGGGTATTTACCCTTTTCTCTCTAGGGCCATGTACAGGGTGTAATGATCTATAAATTCAAGCTGTTTTATCTCCAAAGAAGGGTGAGGTCGCCTTAAGAAAAGGCCAAATACCCTAAGCAGAGGTTGGTTTGTCCTCATTGTTTTGCGGGTTTATCGATCAATGGTGCAAACATCTAGAATCTGCACTTTTTCGAATTCTCCTCGCATTGCGGCGTTGCCATCTACCATCCATAACATTCCCAACAGCTAAGTGCTATTATCTCACCTCCCCTATTTGTAACAATCATTGCAGAACATTCTTCATCGTGTAATATCACCTCGGTGCCGCGTAGATTGCAATTTATTTTCGCTGTCGTTGATGTGAAAAAAAACTTTGACTGAAGTTATTTTCCTTCAGTAGCGAAGTGGTACAATAAAGTGAGTTAACTTATCTTCAAGAGTGAGTTCCTCGTAAATATTGGTATCGTCATGTTCAACTTCTACTCTATGGTGGAGATGTCTTTGAATGTAAGCGGTAATAAGTGTTTTATTCCGTCGCAACGAAATATTTAATTTCAATTTCGTTTAAAATATTTATCAGGAATGTTTCAAGAGAGGCAAAAATGTGGCAAAAAATTGACGGGCAAAATGAGAGATAGTTAAACCCCTACACTGAGAGATAGTTTGCAAGTAAACAAGTTTGCAAACAAGTCTTGTTTGGGCTAACCAAATCGTGAGTTTATTTATTTATTTATTACTGTATACAGACTCAACAGCCCATAGGCCAATTATAGGGTCAAAAGAACACATTGGATATTTAACAGAATATTAGTTGAAAATTGTAATCGTAATTTTTCACAGGAGATTCAGATAATAATTACGGAATGCTCTGGAAAAATTCCGTGACAGTTTCGTAAAATTTCCTACCACGACTGGAACTAAATGTAATCTAGTAATGTAATAATAATGTTTTCTCGAAGACTGACACAATATGAAATAGAATAGAACATCAATTTATTTTATATGGCGTTTTAAGTCGTTGAAATTCGGAAATCTCCATGTCGAATAAGCCTCCTCTAGTTATAATGAACTACATGACTGTGACTGCAAACTGTCACAAACATATGTATTATCTCCCTTTCTATATTATAAGAAAATGGCGTGAAATGGACGGTGGGGGAAAAAGAAATGGTATGAAGCTAGATTAATATATGAGGGGGATTGGCATTGCCGATTATTTCGTAAAGCACCACGCAAAATATTCCTGAAGCTCCCATTTTATCCGATTTATCATAGTTTCCTCTAATCAAGCGATGATACTTTCTGTGTTCCCAGAGTGCAGCTTTACTGTTCATTTTTTGTTCATTGTCCATATTCTACCCCGCAATCCCTCTCGCCCCGCTATCTCATTTTATCCCGCTCTCCCCTATATACGAATTGTCGCATTTGAGTATTTCCCAGGTCTAAGATTTATAACACGGACAAAAATATAAAGATAAAAAAAATATAAATATAAAAATAATAGTTCGGAATCCGGTATATTATATACCGAAATTCGCAATAATATTCCGGAATCCCGGATATTTTATTCGAGATTTCGGACACATTGCCAGGGGTTTGCAGATTTGTCAGATGGTGAAGGGAGTGTCGTGAGATAATTTCTGATAATAAACTTTTGGTCGTTCGCAGGATTTGGCGTGGTGACATTTTTTTTCCATTTAAAAAAACCAGAAATTGAGATTTTCACCCTCTCAGTTCTCCTTCGTGCCATTTTCGGTGATTTACCGATTTTTCAGACGGTGAAGAGAGTGTCGTGAGCCATTTTTCAATAACAAACTTCTGGTCGTTCGGAGTATTTGGAGTGCAGACAGTTTCTTCCGTTTGAAAATACAAAAAATTAAGTTTTTCACCCTCGCAATACCCCTCTGTACTAATTCCATATGTTTGCCGATTTTTCAGAGGGTGAAGGGAGTGTTATGAGGCATTTTCCGTTAAAAAAACTTTTGGTCGTCTGGAGTATTTGGGGTTGAAATGTTTTTTTTTTCAATCGAAAATACAAAAAATTTAGTTTTTCGTAGAATCATCTGCATGGGAAATTTGCACCCCGTTTGTTGTTGGAAAATGTCTCACGACATTCTCTTCATCCTCTGAAAAATCGGCAAATCCCTGGGAATGGTACAAAGGGGTACATTGTTGTCTGTTAAATTGAATTCAATTTAACAGAAGAAAGTCTATGAAATTTCAAGTTTTCCTGAAAATTCAAGAACATTTCCGATTTATCAGTTGAAAAAGAGGAAAATTCCAAGGTATTTTCGAATGAATTTTTAACACGAACATGAAAATTCAATAAGAAATTTCCCTGTATTTTTAAGGAAATGAAAATTCAAGGGTATTTTTGCGTGATTTTCCCTCATTTCCATTAATTTTCATGGAACAATACACAATTGAAATACAATTGAAATTTACAATTTCCGTGGATTTTTCCATGAAAATCATGAATTTTCAATGACCAAAAGATGTTCTCTGAAATTTCAATGAAATTGTCACTTCTTCAGAGGGTGAACAACATAATTTTTCATATTTTCAAACGGAAAAAAATGTCTGCACCCCGAATACTCCGAACGACCCAAAGTTTGTAATCGGACCGTCTCACGACACTCCCTTCACCCTCTGAAAAATCAGCAAACGCCTGGGGATATCTCCGCAATCGAGAATAAAAAATCTCGGATTCCGGAATATAATATACCGGATTCAGAAATATTATTCCAGATTCTGGAATATAATATACTGAATTCCGGAATATTATATACTCAATTCAAGAATATTTTTTTCCCGTGTAATATTTCAGAGCCCCGAACACTGAGCCCTTCAGCCTGCTATTTACATTGAATAGAAACAAAAAAAAATCTGTATCTATGTCTGTAAGAAAGCTATTTTCGTGTTTCCATTCATCACGCATGAAACTGGGTCACTGTGATTTTCCTCGAGTACATCACTATTCTGCGAGGGAAACCCCTCACTATGTATTCTCCAGGCGAAAAATCTGAATATCTCGGAAAAAAAGGAATCCCAGACTCCAATGACACGTGTTTCCCAGTGGAGAATATTTCCGTGAACATAAGAAGCAAGCATTGCGCAACAGAACAGAAGAACTATGAATGAAGGGATTAGACACTGAATCAACGGCTCGCAAAGGTATTGTAAAAGAGGTAAACACGAGCACATATAGCTGAAATGAAGCAGAGTGTGAGTAAAGAAGAAAGGCTCCTACATTTTTGCAATATTTATTGTTCCTTCCTCTAACTTTTGTTCTTCTCTCGAGATTTTTATTTTTATTCGTTCTTGGCTGAAGAATTTTATATCGTGCGTTTTTCCTATGGCAAAAAGAATGGATGACAGTGCGATGGGCGGAAGAAAGATGGGAGTTGGGTATAGAGAGGAGAGCGAGAAGGTGAAGCGAATGTTTAAAAAAGTTTCTCCTTCGGAAAGACGGATATTGCATTTCCGAGTATTTTGCCTTGCCTCTTTCAACTTTTATCATCTGGACTTTTTTCGGTTTATAGTTCAACTGTGTGTTACTCCATTTCTTCAATCTTTGTCTTATTTTCCACTACATTTTTCTGTCATCCGCATCGCCGGGTATTTGGCTTGCATCAAAGAACCAAGGAAAATCGAATAATGAGAAGAGGAAATTCATTAAAAAAAATTCTCGTCCAGTTTGTATCCGGAGTCATTGGACCCTGATGCATACTCATGCTTTTACGACCACTCTCGATGGTATGATACCTGTCCCGTCCATCTAGATTTTACGGTGGTTTATCCGAGGACAACGAGGAAAATGAAGAATTACGATGGAGAACTGAGCAAAAAGTAGAAAATAAAAAAAAAGTGGCCGCATCGTAGATTCGTTTATCCTGATGTACCTCCACCGATGGTGGAGAGTTGAACATATACAGAAGAGTCAAAAATTCGGTGGAAAAAACGACAATGCAGTGGTCTCGTTCCTCGAATTTTCACATTTTCCCGAGGCTTCAGTGCCATTTAGATGGAGTGTTCCACGAGAATGAAAAATAAAAGAAAAAAACAAACGAGTCTCGATATATCGGCGTTTTTTTTCAGCGATTTTTTTTTCATCGACGCCTGTCACGATGGACAGATTTGAGTGCAATGTGTGACCACGCCCGATTTTCCGGCGTTTTGCGAGTCAACAGAGACCCGCAGTGCCTCCAGCGAAAATACTAGTGGGTAAAAAAGGGAGGAAACGAAATAAAAATCGAAGGATACGAAAAAGTAAAAAAGGGCAGGAAGCAAAAAATCCCCAGAGGGGGGTTAGGAAAAAAATGAAACGCAACGCGCTTTCAGTGGTGAGGTCACGGCTGTAGAATTAATTGGTCGTTTTCGTTGCGAGTTCCTCTCTCTGCTACACTGGTACATACACATCGGTACAGAGTGGGCCATAGCGCCCGGTTAATTGGAAAAACGTCTATTCCGATCGTTTGGACGATGAAAGAGAACCCATCGTTCCCCGCCTCTTCTCACTGAGAGTGTGCGCAACTTCAACGGCAAGGGATGGAGTTAATGAGAGTGGATTGCAAGCAGGAGGATAGGTTGAGAGTAGCTTGAGAAAAGTATCAAACTTCTTATTGCATCCGAGTACTCTAACGTAGACTGAGATTTCCACGTCTGATCTTTCTCCATTTCAGAAATTCTCTTCAATTATCTTGATTTCCGGTCTACCTGAACAATTTATCGTTCTTTCATCTTATGCAGTTCTTAAAATATTTTGATGCATAATGATGATTGCTGTTGGAATAGTAAAGCACGTTTATGCACATTTTCATAATTTATGTCATCTTAGCAAGTGTATTTGATTACAGTCTATTGTTTTGGAGTAGCGAAATATGATAATATATAGGATACCCCAATCTCATCGTACATATCATAAGGGTAGCTCGGAGGAGTCATTCGGAAATGAAAACTCTAATGAAGTTTTTTACTTCCATGCTTTGTTTATAAGTTCTTAATAACTTTTTTTTTTTATTATTTTTTTTTTTTTGTTTTAGTTCTTAATAACTTGATGCGAATTTGGGTGAGTATCAGAAAATGATGGAGTTTAATTTGAATGGAAAAACATAATTAGAACATAATTAGCATATGGACACGTATTACCCACACAAACATTCACCTTACTGTTGCAACCTCACTACTAGCCGAAGCGTACGATGTTGCCCGATCAAAAGTCGACTGTTACTACTGCAGTTACAAGTCCTCCATTATCTATGAACATTTTCTTGAATTATTGTTTTCGAGACCGGGAAAGTAGGCTATGACAGTTCTAAGTTGATGAGAAAAATAATTTGTAGCATGAATGTTTTATTTATTTAATTTAATTTTTATTTTCAACTGAGTTGTCCACTTGATGGGTTAAATATCCTCAAAACGGATAAAGAATTAACTAGAATCAAGTTGAATATTTTCTCAAATCACTATTTTTTTTTTATGCAACTTTGCTCTCCAAATTTTTATTATTCTTTCCAATCAAAATTTAGTTGCATAAATCTACTTATAAATTCTTTGTACCCATGTATTTTTGCTGAAGAGTCAAATGTGTTAATGAGCTATCTTCTGAGGGCTGTTAGACCGTACACCGCGATCAGGGGTTTAGCCATGCGGTTTCGTCCTCCAATAATAATCCATAAGAAAGGGTGCAACGCGTTGGGAGCAGAAGAAAGAGACGAAGGCCAAAATGCACAAGAGTATTACGTACAAAAGAGTCAGTGGGTGCACCTAAGTAGACCCACCAACTGAGGAGGCACAGAAAGCTAATTATCCGCTTCGCCTAACAACTTTACCGCACGATAAATAACCCCACCAGACATTATACCTTGGTACTAACCCCAATGTTTCGGTAGACGTTCTCCTCTGCCATGCTGAAAAATACTATAATGTCGTATTATTTTTTCTCGATTTTTGCTCGCTTCATTGCTTATTTTATCTCCGTATATTTATTCATTATTTTTCCTCTGTTTAGTTTAGTTTTGCTATTCACTGCTCTGTACTTTCCTAAATCAACTGGGGGTACGAACCGATGAATCTTCGTCCGGAATAAATCCTACCTCTGAGAATTTATTCCGGCTTGACTGCTCACGGAGGTACCATTATCAAACTTTCTACAAGCTACAAATACATCACCTTAAAACCTGTCAGGGAAAGGATACATTCCCGTATATGAGAATTACTTCATGCTCCTGTGGACGTGTTATTGAAAAAGGCGGTCTGAGTAAATCTGAAGGAGGAGGGTCAGACTTGTTTTGAGATTTGAACGACAGGAAATGAAATGAGTGAGAAGTGAGGGCCATTATCTAGCCGTTGGCAGAATCCCTGAGGATCCTGTTGGTCTATAAGTTTTCTGCTTCCTTTTTGCCTTGATCCCAGAGGTATACCTCTTGTCACCTAGCAAATGCCGGGAAGATAGTGTCGGTAAGAGGCTCGTCTTTCGACTTCGACAAAAGTTCACTGCTGATGGGACCATTGGTTGTGCCCCGGGTTTTGCGAGGGCGTGAAGTCAGGAGTGGTGATAATTCTAGGGATATTCATTAGTTACCATGAACTTTACAAGGGAGAGATTGCACGTAAAAAGAATTAGTAGACGTTTTTAAGAGAAATTGATCCTCTGGGGAATTAATTAAACGTTAAATGTTTTATGGGGTAATAATGAACTTTATCACCAGATTTTCTCGCCAAAATCATGGCAGAGTATCAAACCCTTAGCTAACTGGCCACAAGATTTGATAATAGGAGCGCTTTCACCAGATGCCATGAATTCTCCACTCTACAATCTTCGATAAACTTGATGTAATATCCATCAGCTTGTAGGCATGAGAATTCAATAACGCATATTTTCGGCAGCATTATACGAAGAATTTCCCACTGAAAATTCCATTCAATTGTTGGGGTGTACACTCATTAACCCAGTTTTCAAAACACCAGAGTTTATTGGCAGAGTCCATATACTTTTATTCCATTGGGAGTTGAAAATGCTTGAACGCATTGGGGATTTGTAAAACTGGAGGATATGGAGCATCAGGCAGATGGGTTTCCGTTCGCGAAAACAAATCGGGTTGCGGCTACTGTTGTTGGTGGGTGACAATGAGTCTTGCGGGGTTTGTGCATTAGATATGATGACGCACGTTCTATGATTCCATAAGCGTGACAAAGCGAGAAAAAAATTGATGGACAGTATCGACCGAAAAGGTTTTAGCAAAAAATGTGAACAACCCGAGTGGGAACTGAGATCAAGTTACTGCAAGAGACTGATCCACAGAACACACTGTTAAAAATTTTCGTCGGAATTTTCCGTATCAAATTCCAGAAATTTTTATCGTGTTCAAGTTACACTGAACTTCAGGAAATCTTGTCGTCGAAAAATCAAATATTGCATTGATTTTCTGTTCAAATGATCTGGAAATCAATAAAATACTTGATTTTTCAGTTTAATTATTATGTTAAAATTCAGAAAAATCCGGAAAATTCAGGGAAAAATTGAAAATTCATGTCATTTTGTCTATGAATATTCATGTTTCACTGAAAATTCAATCAAACTGTGAAATTTCCATCTCACTCCCACTGAAAACTCATGAATTTTTGTAAATTCTACTTAAGGATATTTATCAAAAATCGCAAGTATTCAAAGAAAATTGATGTTTTTTCACAGAAGAGATTAGGTGAAGTTATTCCCTTTATCTTGATAAAAATTTTAATCCGCCAATCCACATTTATTATTTAGAAACGGAGTGGACAAAATGCACCGAACGCATGTGTTAACATGCGCTTATATGGGATAGAATCTTTCAAATATTTCCTCTTTTCGCGCGGGCAACCCAAATTTTTTTCTGGCCATTCGGTTCACTATAGTTTTGTACATTACCTTCTATTTTTATTTCTATTTTTAGAATCTTATAATAAGTGAAATATAAATTTCAAAATAAATGCCATAAAAGCCCGTGTATAAGGAAAAATTTGTTTATTTATTTCTGGCAAGACTATTGCGATTAATTTTCAACATCAAAGAAGTTAGGTTCATATGCTCTGCTATCAGCCAAAAAAATTATAGAATTTTTCTTGAACATGAAAAAATATGATTTACTGAAAATGGTTAAACATCCTAAAACTAGAAATTTCATAATCAATTTTTCCCTAAATCCGACTCAATGTCACTCTCATGATAATTACTATCATATTTTCCATGAAATTTCATGGAAATTCCATGAAAATTGATGTTTCATCATATTATTATCGTTGATCATTGATGAATTTAGTAATGCAATGCCATGAATATTGCAGAACTAATGAGAATAAAAAAAAAAAGATTGACAGTTGATTACAATAAAAGATAGAAAGTAATCATGAAGACAAATTTCTCGCGAGTTTTCCACTCATGAGATCGAGACGAGACGATACTCTCCAAAGTCTCGTCTTGTCTCGTCTCGTGCACAGCTCTACAAACCCTTCATATTCCTTGGAAGATCTTCGTCTGACGGAGAACATGGGCAAGACAAAGAGCCCATAAATTTCATTGATTCAAAGGTGCAATGTCTCCAACTGAATCGCCTCCATCAACTTGCCATAATCGTCAGTAATTCTCGTCGATTCTATATTATCATACGCGTATGGCCGCAGCCATTGTGCTGAAACCATTGTGTTTTCGGATGAATCCCCCTCCTGCCCCTGTTTTTACACCAACCATCTCACTCTCTTCCGATTTATTCATGCAGTCTTCCTTCCTTCCTTTCTCTCTCCATCTCTTTTCTCTCCTCACCTCTCCTATCGGTCAATGCCCCAATCCTCGTTTGCGTTCCCCAATTGCGTTTGCACTTCCTAACACACCGCACCTACACCCCAGAAATTTGCGGGCTCAAGGTGTGCCACTAATGGCTCACCTCACACACACTGATATTCGTATCAGATTTTCGTCGGTTCAACGTGTCTCCCACTTTCCATCTATCCCAGTGTTACCCGAGGTGAGGATTTCCGTGTTTGCTTTTTTTTCATCACGTGGTATACTCATTTGTTTCGTCTCGTCGAAACCCTTTTTGTATCTTTTTTTCTCATTCCGCGCTTTTTTGGTCCCTTTTCAATGCCGATATCTCGTTAATCTCTACGCCGTGTTGATTGCTGCAGTGGCATGTCTCGATTAATTCAGGAACTAGCGTCAAGAACTGAAAACGAGATTCAAAAAAAGATGACGCGAAAGGTCTCGCCTCCCAAAGACGGATACTGTCGAATAATTGAATAAGATAGACCTCCAATCGCGTTAGTCATGAATTATTCAAATAGACAAAATATTTGTAGAATGCAGTTGCCGTTATAAAATTTCCATGATATTCCGATCGTCATCTTGGTGAACTTTTATTCATTCACAGTGAGTGAAGCTACAACGAGTACCACTCGGTATTGAGTACCAACAAAACGCAAAATACGGAGTGAGAAATGTCAATGAAATTCGAAGCATGTTTATTTAACACTTCTGTATTCCTGTCGAATACCTGGAGTAGGAATAGTTGGAAAGTACCGAACGAACACCTGTAAACTTTCTAAGGGGGTTTACGAAAATGATTCATGCTCTCAATTTTAACCAACAAAATAATAATGAACTTTGATAATAAAAATACAATCAAGGGACTGTATGCTCCGACGAGGTTTACTCTCATTACACTCCCATTACTGACTGCTCTTTTTCTCCTAATTCTTTTATGCGTAAGTCATAAGGCCCTACACAGCAAAACGAATGGCTGTGTAAATGAATTTCACACATCTTTTAGAGACACTTTTCAGACACTAAAAAAATCCGAATGAAATGAAAAATTGTCTGAATTTTAAACATGAATTAAAGTGCTTAGGCACCTGTTCGTCTGAAATTTAGACAAATTTTCATTTTATTTAGACGTTTTTTAGTGTCTGAGAAATGTCTACAAAAGGTGTGTGAAGTTCAGGCATTTATTTTGCTGTATACGAAGTAGTGAACCCTTAGAGTTTCACAGAAACTTGCTTGGAGTCTAATGATAAGATTTCGTAGTTGAATTTAATATTATTTCTTTGCATGAAGAGGAATTTAATTGTGAATTCTTGACTAAAACAATAATTTCATTATGGGCAGCGAAACCATGTGTTTCCAAGCGCCTTTTAACTTATTACCTTCCTTCACTTATTTAGACTGATGGGTTTGAATGAATTTAAGGGGTTTGAGGGTTGAACTTGTAAAATACGGAATGGTTAACTGGACCTTATATGTAAGAAAAGACACTACTCCCGATTTAAGGATGCAGTATCCCTATGGAATTCTGCTCGCTCATTATTCTACGATTATTCGAATAATCACATCGTATGTAACCGGCTTCCAAAAACTTGTTTTTCTTCATTTGTGTCGGTGGGAATTTGGAATTACTGTTTTTTTCAAATATGGGAACCCTATGAATATTTTCAAGCTTTATAATCTCATTTTAACGAGAAGAAATGAAAAATTGCAAACTTGGGCGGAACACGGAGAGAAATTTTTTAGAAAAATTCTAGTACGAGTACTGGAAAAAATCAGAATCCACCTGCTGTGAAAAATTGTGGTGCTGTTAAGGTAAAATTTCTTGGTATTTCTGTGAAATTTTCACAGAAATACGGGGAAAAATTCACGTTTTCCTCAATAAAATTTCTAGTGCCGCCACTGGAATTTTTTCCTGGCCGTCACTTTCCGCCTCTTTTCCCGTGCTAGCACTAGAATTTTTCTAAAAAATTCCTCTTCGTGAAGGAAATGAAAAATTTGAATTTTCTATGTCTCCGGAAAGTATTAAAATCGATATATTTTTTCGGTTAATGAAAGAATACCCATGAATTCGATTTCTGTCCTTGTCATTCAATAGAATAAATGACAAAAATTAAGAATTGGAAACTAAAAATTTTATGCGATGATTATTATGTAATGATTTCACGTGTTCCGAGCTTTGATAATTCTGTCATCGCCATTGGAGGTTATGGAGACATCCATCCCGCTCATGAAGCTCGCGTCAATGTGCACAATTTTTTAAATTCCAAAATTTTTCGGGTCTATGGAAAATCAGATTCACAAGAGATTAGGAAAACCCCCTATTTGACGAAGAAAAAATATGAAAAATTCCGTACATTCTTCATTTCTCCAATTCCTGCTAACCTTTTATCTCCAAAGGAATTCCAAATGTTGTAATTCTCAATGGTCTGAGGAAGAAAACAGCAAAGTGGAAGACCAGTACATAACCCTGTTGTTTTTTTCATCGTGTTGCGGCTTGTTTGTGATGTGAGTCCGACAGCCGCTGAGTAAGAATGCTCCAATAAATCAACAATATTGCTCTTCTGCCCTCTTGTTCCACTGTGTCCCGTTTTCCCCTAAGGAATACTATCTATTTTTCAATAAATGTAAAGAATGCATGAAAATCGTCGTGGTAGACCAAAATCTTCTTCAAGAACTACGGAAATTAAACTTTCATCATCAATGATGAGGTTGACCATAGTGTGAGGTAATTTTTATAATTTAATTCCCTCTATGTGATCAACATCGGGTTCTATCAATCATTCCAGCCTCACTCGAGTTTGAACTCAGACGGATATTGCCAAATGCCATGGTGCAATCAGAATGATCTCCACCGATCCGTGAATCCCTACCTCCGTCAAGTGCTTGAAAATGACCGGTAGTCGTGAAAGTGACGCCGGCTTTCAAACGATTCATGCCGTCACCAACTGAAAATCAACCGATTGAGGAACTCCATGAATTGAGTTGAAAGTCCCCAAAACCTCCACACATAACGCACGTCTCCCGTAGTGAATTTGGTTGTATGCATTCATTGGTCATGGGGCAATGCTCATTATCTAATAATTGCGATTACTCCGGATAACCGGTCCATGAATAGTTATCGGACCGAGCGGATATGCTAAACAGACAACTAAATTTGCCATCTGTAGGTATTGGACGATTTCAGAGGCTTTCGATGTATATATTCTCCATGCTCAAACTGGTGCGCCAGACCGTCTCACTTCAACAGGGGAATACATACACCTAGTGGGTTGCCTCGGTAACGCCAGAGAGGTATCGTTTGACCATTTCAGTACGCACATACTAGCTCTCATACCTAAAACCATTTGCATATATATGTTCAGATGTACGGATATATATATATTGTGGTGGTGTCTCTCTCAGACACGGAAATACACAGAAGTACACTTTATCAACGCTGCGTTAGAAATGGTTTATCGATTACATACATATCAACGATAAATTCAAGATATTCAAACAGCTCATGGAGCTATCAACGCGTCCTCGTCAAATGGATGAGCTTACCTGAGTGACCGGGAAAATAATTCTTGACTGATTCTGGTGTGTGTGTGTGTATCTCCATCAGTGGGAACGAATAAACACATAGGGGAGCTGGTGCATGTATCGCCCACCTAAAGGGAATGAGTCTTTTTTCCAGCCTCGCACTCTACAAGAAGTCATGAACGGTTAGAATGGGTTCTCCGAGGTGTTTACTGGAAGATGTGAAAAGGACAGATTTTTTATTAACACTAGACATATTTAATGATGTAATTCAATTGCCATCGGGCAGTGATGTTCATCATGATACCGATGGCATCACTGGTCGGTTCATGTACCGCCCACCTAAGGGAAATGAGTCTTTTTTTCCAGCCTCGCACTCTACAAGAAGTCATGAACGGTTAGAATAGGTTCTACTCGAGGTGTTTACTCGAAGATGTGAAAAGGACAGATTTTTTATTAACACTAAACAGATTTAATTATGTAATTCAATTGCCATCGGGCAGTGAGCGATGGAATCGAACTTTGAGGGTAATACCGTCCGACATGAGTCCAATACCGCCTTGTTTACCTTGATTTGATGACTTTTTTGAGCAATGCCCACCAACTGTTGTAATTTTTCCTGTTTTCATCTGTCGTTTCCATTCTTTGGCTCCACTTTAAGCAAGATTTCACGTAAATAATGATAAATTATCCTGAATTTCCCCGATGTTCCAGTAGCTATCGACTACCCCAAATAATCGAGTTGTCACTCGACCGCCCACAAACATGGAGGCTGTTAAAATAGCCTATAATGATTGATGAAGATATTTTTCTGCTATGGAAAAAGTGGCAATGGATGTGGAAATGTATAACGAACATATATTTCGCACTCCATTCCATTATACCCAAAAAATTTTCGATCGGTACAAAAAGTACTTGTTCCTCGAAGTTACAAAACAACTTGATGCAAGTATCATGCGTCAAATACCTGTGTACTGGTGAGAAGTACCTCAGTATTTGTCACAAGTACTGTTGTTACTTGGGACGAGTCAAAAAATTACGTGTACTAAGTACCTAGCTGGTTCTTTTCAAAACTACCAAATAAACTCAATATAAGTCGAGTATAAGATCTGAAAAATGTTTTTCTACCTCTCCTACCTCTACTCGTTTTGACTCAACCAATTGAGATGAAATCGAGTTAAACAAATCCCATTTTCATTAATTCAGAGTTTTTTTCTGGGGGAAACTGCGTCTAAATTCATTTTTTAAAAATGAATTTTTAAGATGAATGAGAAATTTCATGAACGCTTTCATTTGAAACTGAATTCAACCTCACAAAATTGAAAATTCAGCTGATGCTGACTGAAGTTTCAAGAAATTTCCAACAGTGTAGCAAGATTTCTCAAACGTAATTTAAAATTCGCATTAAAAGATCGATAAGATGGAGTCGGTTTCGTTTTCGAGGTCGAATACGTCTGAATTTTGTTAAACCTTGTAATTATCAGACGCCCCTATTGCACGAATAATAAACAATTTTTGCAATAATAACATCCATCATGCAGTCACCTGACCGATCGTATACTGTGTGATACATTACTGTTGACTCTCAATTTTTCATTCCTATCAAGTGTTGTTAGTCCTTCATAGCAATATCATTTTTCAATTGAAGTTGTTTTTCGGCTGGAAATGCACGATAGATCAATACAATTATTCGGTCTGTTCAAACCACTAAATTTTGATCGTTTCATGTTAATAGTCCCAGTTTACCAAAAGAATGGCAAAACGTCAAATCATTCGACCATGTCAATAGCTCTAAATGATGCTTGCCACTGCCAAAAGTCATTGACCTCTTTCCAATAGTTCTTGATACCCATTGATGGGCCATGGATTTGACACGTTTCACGACTCCATAACCAAAAGGCAGACATCAAAGCTCAAAGCTCAATAAATACACTACCCTCTCCCTCGCAGTCCATACATGAGCATTAATCGGGGCCACTGGCATTTCCAAGCCAGCCTTTTCCACAAACTGATTGCCATTAAATCCCCCGAAACATAACACAACTGTTCACCGATACATGTCTGTGAATTGATACCGCTCCACGCTATCATTCGAATAATCGAGAGAAAATATTGCAGTCAGGAGAAAAAAGGTATAGTGATGCCGTCGAGACTAGTCGAGAATGATTTTGAAGAGATCATCTCGGTCTGGAAAAACATGGAAAGTTTTGGAATCGTCGCAATCTCAAAAAACATTGGATCGGTGCATCTCGTCACTATTCCGGGAGGATTTATCTTGCCTCGACCTCGAGATTTTCGGTTCTTTAAGATCGCGAGACGAGACGAGACAGATATCGAGACATACATTTGAAAAACAGAAAATACTGAAACTCAAACGTGATGGATTCTTCCAAGTTCGTGACGAAATGCACCGATCCAATGTCCTTCGAGATTACGACGATTCCTAAACTTTCGATGGTTTTGCAGACCGTGATGATCTTTCTAAAATAATTCCCGTCTAGTCTCGACGGCATCACTAAAAAAGGAGGAATAAGTAAATTCTTTAAAACAAAAATGGCGGAGAGGAGCGATCACGTCGTAACACCTCTGCATCGAAACAAGCGCCGTAGCATCATCAAATGGTTTTGCTCCCTGCGGGCGTTATATGGGCGTTCCTAGAACAATGAATACGTTTAACGTTCTACCGTGGAAACGTGCACCAGGCCAACACAAATGTAGTAAGAAGTGATATACGATTTCCATTAGCCTCGTGTTAGCAGGTTTCCTTGCATCAGAATGACTCCTATATAACCTTGTTACGCGATACTTCGTAGGCAAACATAAATTGTCAGTATTTTTCTGCCATTCGATAAATTATAATTTCCTGAACCTATTTGTTAGGATTTTACTTGTAGAAATCAATTGAGATTTCCTTCATCATTAAGGAGATTTCATGTTTTCAGTAGAGAAAAATATGAAAATGCGGGAAATATTAAAATAAATTTGGTACTTTGCTGGAATTCTTTGATTATTGAAACACAGCTTGGGAGTGATGAAACCAGTATAGTCAAAAATAATACCTTTCTCAATCATGCAATCACCGCAGAAACCAATCATGTTATAATCAATCATTGGAACACTTTCGTTCCGCAGAAAATTGTCTGAGAAGGAAATCATTGTATTTTACATTGGACTAATTAATCCTCGGCAGTGACAGCAAAAATTAATTTTATGGAGCGAATTTTATTCGAACCTACCATCATTTGGTTGTGTATTTTCAAATAAAGATAGGACTGTTTTATTTGATTCAAGTAAATGTGTTTCAAGAAGAAATAATCGATATTCACGATGAAACAGAAATGAAACACAAATGATGTTGGATTCACATCCAAAAAGGATAAATCATTTACAATTAAGGATAAAATATTCCTTGTTGGAGATACTTTGTACCGAATGAATTCTGAATCATCCTTAAACTGAAAGAACAAAAACGTGTTCTAAAATAAATCTTGTTTGAACCAAGAAAACAGCAAGTTGACAAAAATGGTTTTTTACCAGTGCACGTGTGAGTGATATTATAGCCAAGATAGGGTACCTTCCAGAAGGAATAAAATACAGTAAAACGAGTTTAATTAATACTCATCGTTTTTTGAATGAACGTCAAATTATCATTGCAGTTTGCATTAACCAATGACACTTCCAGTGCAAAAGTCCCCGAAAGAAGTTCATCAGCTTTGGTAATTGAATTACAGAGACAGTCAGTAAGCAGTGAAACCGGAGAATCCGCCTAATGCACCTGAATTCTCAAGTGATACCCCAAGCTACTCGCTTCCAGTTCCTTTGATCCAATTGAATGCTCTTACCTAAGACAGGTGAACTAGACTAGTATTGATATATATGATGCCCCATCTAGGTCTTCTGCCGCTGTTCACCGCCGTTCAGCCTGAGTTCGTATCTGTACCATCATCCTTAGCAGCACCTGCATGACCGGAGGGATATGCACGTGTAATCCATGTCCTCCCCGCTACCGTCTCGTCCCTCTTTAATACAGCCCCGCTATCCTACCCTCTTGACGTTCTGCTGTAGTTACCTCATGTTTAACCGTATCATCCTCCAACGCCTCCTCAATAGCACATCAACCCTTGTATCCATCTCGTTGGAGGGGGATTGAAGGGTTTAACGATTCTATATTGCCTCGTCCGTGATGGACGTCATGGACAATGGGCTTCATTAGGTGATAATTAAGGTGAAGATTATTGGCGGATTAGCTCAGGGGTGTAACCTTGTTTCGACGGAGTGTTTGGAATTTCGAAAAGTCAGGCTTCTTTAGAATTTTTTCCAGACCTTCATCCATCTTCTTCGTGTTATGGTCGAATAATCAATCAGTAAGAAAAAACGGTTGAATAGAAATTTGGATATTAAAAACATTGGCTTCAATTATTTCCAATTCAATTAAATTAATAAAAAAATTAATTATTAATTATTGATTATTATTAGTTATTATTAATCAATTGCCTCAAGAAGGTAAGGCGTAGTTTAGAGTGGCATGGACCATAATACAACGTACCATCATAATTGCCGTAGGGTTAGGTTAGGTTTGGTTCGTCCATGCGCCGATCAGAAAAAATGACTCCCTTGTAACTAATATAGAACTTATAATAGCACTACCATATCATCGTTGAGTGGCGTAGCCTGTAGCGTGGTCGAGTTAGTAACCCATGCACACTACACCAAGCACTGGGTTCAAATCCCAGCCTCGTCAATTCCGATATTAAGTAAGGATAAAATCTGAGACTTAGCGCTTACGTCGCTATCCTTGTGAGTAACCCATCGTGGTGATGGATGAAACCAATACGTCCAGTGGTATGGTATAGACCCCCTACCTACCTAGGTGATGTGTTAGGTGTTGTATTATGGAAATAAATTCAAGTCTTTACATGGTGAGGTTAACTTCATTGGTTGTTTCATATAGAAACGTTGAAGGCCATATAGCATCCCTCCTTCTAACATATGTATATGTATGACCGTATTATGGCCGAATAATCAATTAGTAAGAAATAAAACGGCTGAATAGAAATTTGGATATAAAGGCCTCCATCATTGCTCAGTCTACGTTCTTGAATTGAATCGCGGAAATACTGCAGTTGATTTCAGAATTCTCTGGAGGTGCAAATTTCAGAAACCTGATCTACACAGAATAATATTTGCAATTTTTACTACACGCCAAATTAAAATATAAGTTTGAGGACAAGTTTGGAATTCTGAAGTGGAAGGATGAAAATTAGTTGAGGAAAAATAAAAACTTGATTTGAAAAATGATTGGTCAAGCAGACCTGTGATGGGAAGGACAATATCCGGATTTGAGAAGTGTAATAGAAAATTCAGAGGTTCAGAAAGTGGGTAGAAACGGAACGGTTGACTCGCGTCTAAGCCCTTACCCCGATTGCGGGGGGTCGGGAGTGAAAGCAGCTGAATGTTGTGATGGACCATCGAGAGGCGAGTGTAATAAAGGGCGATCACTGCAATTGAGGACGCGAATGTTTTGAGTGTGCTGCCATAAACAATTTAAAAATATAAGTTTGGTTTCAATGACGGGATTAGGACAGTCTGACGATGATCAAAATACTGAAAAGTATTGCTTACAAAATACATGAGGGTATTCGAGGATTATATCAATAAAACCATTCTATTTTCAAACGAACATATGGATAAACATTGATGGAGGGTCACAAGATCAAGGTTCAGATTGAGGGTCCAAATAAGGGTAACAAGGTTCAGAATAAGGATCATGGGGGTCATATGAAGATGATATGTGGGTCATAAGGTGGTTGGCGAGCGGAGCCAGCAGGGGGCGCAGCTTCCTAATGTCATAAAATTGAAGAATCACTATGATCTATTTAGTAGGAATAGGAGAGTAACATGTTAAAGCCATCATAATTTGGTCATGTGACAAATTGACATCTGTCATGTAACGGTCATATGACGTGTCACGTACCTGTCGTAAAAATTTTTGCACATAGCTAATCATATTATTTCAGATCACATGAATCATTATTGTTCTGTAGCCAATAACTCACTCCAATACTGATTCACTCACTACATGTTCTCAATAATTCCACAAAGTACTTTTTCTATATTCCCACGATTTACAACCCAATATTTCGCGAGTAAAATTCTTACAAAAGTTCTCATCCAATTTCAATGTATCCCAGACGTGATTCCCCAACAGTACTCATGAGATCTCAATTTTTTTATTCCCTCGTATTGGTAAAAAATAAAAATACCTCACCCTACTCAGCATGAAAAAGCAACAGGGAGACAACGCAACGAGATGAGTTTGTGGCAGGCGTGTTGGCGCGTGCGAGGCGTTCACGTAGCGCCTGTGAATGGAATACCAAATACATTTTCTCTCTTTTCAGCATAAACTGGTGTTGGTAATATGTAGCAGAGGCCCGGTCTGAAGGTTAATAGTCATACAGTTCCATCTCGTCCGTCTGCTGCCACGTTTGTGACAAGATTTCAGAGTAACGGTAGTACCAAGAGACGAAGGAAATTTTCCCCCAGGAAGTACCTATTTGGGTGAAGGGAACCAGGGGTGGAGTAAAGCGAGGAAGGACGGAGTAGGTTGAAGGAGGGAGGATGAAGAAGAGAGCCATCATATCTGCATGAAATTGTTGAGTGCTGTGTGCACATGCTCGAGTGACATTCTCTAAGGATGACAGGTGTCTTCAGTACAATGTTATGGAGGAGTTCCTAAGCTGACCGACAGAAGCGCCGCGCTGCATAATATTTCATCATTAGGGCTTTCGACTCCCTGAAAGTGGAAAGTTCCATTGACGATAATGGATTATCATCTCTGACGTTAGCAAGTTAACCATATCCCTATTAAAACTACATCCTCAGACAAAATTCACTTCTCTAAACACAATAGAACTCATCACCTTAAAACACGCCATTTATCCGATCTGACACTTCTTACTTCCTGTTTTTTCATCCGAACCTATAGAAGTATAACAGCAGAAGCAGTCAAAAGAAAGCAGACCAAAACAGGAAAATTTTTTGGCACGAGTTAAATAGTTTCCCCCATTGACTGCGTCCCCGAAATGAGTACAAATGCAGGCTGAAACAGCATTTAACATCACTGCTACAGTAGAATGAGGAAAAGAGTAGGTGGATTCAGAATGGACTGGTCCGATGAAAGAAAACGACGTGCCATTACTCTCACTGATCGCCATGAGATCCACCTCCCGGGGGTTGCTGGAGGCACACAGACTCAGAGGGGTGCCCAGTATCAAGGAAACTTTCTTTCTTTACCCCAAGAGCTATTCTACTTTCACATTACTGGAGGGGTTGTAGTGAGAGAGTTGGGAGAGGGGTTAAAAATCGTTAGCCCCTTATTTAAGCGTTCTATTCTCACACAGAGACAATGAATCATTAGTTTCAAGAAAAAATTTTCTGCATCCTAGAAACTGTAGTTTCCAACATGCATTTTTGTAGAATCTAAAAACTTTCTCCTAATTTTAAAAAAATGAGTGAAATGAGTCATCAATATTGTGATTAGTTCAAGGTGGTTTCTCGAGAAGTTTTCCTAATATTTACAAAAAGCAATTACAACAATTATTATTCTATTGAATTTCTATTGCAACATTCCATTAGTTTTTGGCTTATTCTATCGAAATGTTCAACACAAAATATTCTATAGACAAAGTCAAAAGAATTCGATTTTTCTATACAACTTATTCTATTGAGATATTTTCTATTGAATTTCCTCGGGTCAAATTTTCGATTTTTTTGTTTGATTTTCTTGATGAACAGAAAAGAAAAATGGAATGAAGAAAATTTAGGAACTTTGAATAGAATTGTAAATAGAATTATTGAATAATGATGTAATAGGAATATTGAATGGAATTGTCGGTTATAATACCCCGAGGCCGTCAAAATTATCGGAATATTTCCCGATAGCTTCGTTGGAAACAAATGAAAGTATCAAGTTTTGCAGGCTAAAAATCCCGAGTGCGCAGCACGAGGCAAAAAATTGGTTTTCCGAAAATATTTTGGAATCCAACGGGAATAGAGAAAATTTTGTCATTAGAAAATTTTCCGAACGTCACGATGAAAAAAAAAGTGGGGAACGACCCCAAATGAACGTTTGAAACGTTCTTTTTGAGTTTTCTACGCCGAAATACATAAATACATAAAAAACTGTAACTTTTTTTTAAAGCAGAGAAAATTTCCGACAGAATCTACAGATCATGACAGGGAAATGTCACTTTGCGACCGCCGGGGCGACAAATAATATAAACCGATAAATGATATACGATAGAAGTAAGTGATGTGTAAAATGACCCTTCGAAGGCTATTGCTAATGTATTATAAAAAATAGCTGTTATATGAAGTCAACAGCAAATTCCCACTTCTGTTTCCTTTCTTGTTTTTTCAATCGATTTGCTTCTTCTAAATTTCAAAAACTTGTTTCCCTGTGCAGGATATTCATGCTCTTTTCCTCTTCCCTCTCTTTTTACTTACCTTTGTGTGTCCATATTTCAGCCGATAAAGGTATAATGTAGTGGACGTCGTGATATTCGAGAGGTCCTTAGATACATAGAATATACATATACGTGTACATCACTTCGGGCTGGAGAAAAGTGCCCTCTGTGTACCCAATTCCTTCACGTCTTGGCAATGTGCTTTCTCTCCGCTCTACCATCGAAAAACGTGACAGCCTCCGGGTTGAAGTCCAGTACTCTTCTCTCCCTTCAATGGCATTGCTCACCTTCTCGAGATAGCCTTCGTCTTCAATTGATCGAAACTACCAGTTAGCACTCCAGGGGTTTTTAAGGTCGTAAAATAAATTTCAACAATGGAAAAAAATCGACTTTCATTTATTTAATTCTTTTTAGATTTGATCATTGATGAATAGCTGCTTATCAATTGGTTATCATTGTCGGCTCTGAATGATTTCTTGTTTTACAATGAATGATATTCCACTAAATAGATTAAACGAATAGCTACGGAATAAGAATTGATCATCAGTGGGCGTTTGGTTGGTTTGTCCAATTCTAGGTATCTTCCAGAAGGTGTTCTTCGGTAGGTCCACAGAACTGATTGACCACGAGTTTCTGATTTTTAGTAAAAATGTTTGAATTTCAAGGTGTCGTGATAGAATGTAATGAGCAAAGAATCGTGAAAATATATAATATTTCCCATTGTTCTAAGAATATTTCTGTTAAGAATCCGACTGAGGAATTCTAATTGTCAGTATTTTGACGGTTATTTGAAAGGAAGGACGACTATTTTTTCTTCAGCTTTTCTATTGTATAATTCAACATCAGAACTTTCATTGTAGGCCCATTTGCCCCTAAATTTCTGAACATTATACAATGATTTTATCATTTAAACTTTGTAGGTCTGAATTTGAATTTCGATATTGAACCGTTATAAAACATTTTAAAAATCTGAAAAAAATTAGTTTTCTTTCAGAGGAAGATTATTGAAATAATTAAAAAATTGCAATGTTTGAATAATTTATAAACAAACAATTTTTCAGCATCATTTGATCGGAATCGTAAAAAATTTATTCATATTCAGGATTTTACCAAAAATCAGTTTCATGCTTAAAAAATAATGTTGATAAACAACGAACGTTTAAAAGAATAATAATCCTGTGCAAAATGTCATTTGACTGACGCGGAATACTCATGATTTTTTTCAAATTTCTCTCATGCAAATTAATTGAAAAATTTGATGATTGACAATGGTTGAATCTATAGTGTGGTATGTACCAAACTATAAAAGATACTTGGAGACCTTAAACACCTCGTTACTTATCAAATTGTTGTCATCTCAGCTTTCTGAAATTCCTCTTCATGCATCTTTGCGACAGGTTGAAGAACTGCTAAGACCTCCGTTTTTCCGTGAGAAAAAGGGGACGCGAACAAAATTAGATTTGCGATTTCTTCGACTGAGAATGGAAAAAAAATATCGTGTTACATCACAATTTACGCAACCCTTTCCAGTAATTGTGTGATGCAATATTTAATTGACGGTACCTTAGCGTTCTTAAAAAAATAAAACGATCGATTGTTCATTACGTTTTTATAGCAATGCGATTATCCAAGATTCTTTTTCCCAATCCCTAGTCGCGAATCCGGATTTTCGTATCCGCAAGCTAAGTACTTATTCACTCGGCCACTCACCTCCTTTTCCTCACTTCAACCATGACATTAATAGAAGGAAACTGAACAGATAGAGGGAATAGAAATGGAAAATTGGTCATACGAGACCACTCACAATGAATATAAATCGTCAAAGGGAATAACCAGTGAAGTGAAAGACTATCTGAGGCCTTATTATACCGGCTTCATTGAGAGTACAGAAAGTACAATGTTGGAAGTGCGGTAACCGGACGGGTAGGAAGGAAACCACAGAGATCAAAAAGACGTATCTTGCCTCTGTGCTAGGAATATCTGGCTGGGTCACGGCGGATAATAGATAAGAAGGTACTCCTTCGAGAGGATCGACTGACACTTTAATCTCACGTAGAACACGTAATTCCGGGTCCTCCTATCCTCCTCTCTCGCTTCCCCTCGCTGTCTGCCTCCGTACACGTATACAGTAAAGAGGGCTGAGGATTCTCAGGCAATAGATCGTCGAGATCTCGTTCCTAGAAATTTTTTTTCCTCCCTTTTACTTTTTCTCCCACTTTTCCTTGTTATTTCATTCGAGTTTTCTGCATGGCCTGCCAACTGCTCAACCGCCGTCTGCATTTCAGACCATTTCTTTTCTACCCATTCTAACTCCTGAGAAACAGCCCCCCCACCGTTACGTATTTTGCATAGAATAGCACTCCCACCCACCCTTACCTAGCGTCGATGCACAACTGGTGGGAGGGGAAGGGATGTGCATCGTACACCGTTGCAACAGCGACAAAACGAGTTACCCGTCTTCGTTCTTCACTCCGTTTCGCTCCTCTTTCTGCTCACTGTTTCAGGGTCTGTGTCGTTCAACACCACCACTGATCTTGCGCTTTTCATTTTCTCTCGTGTAATGTGTATGTATATGTTGTGGGAGATGTGCCCTGAAGCAAAGTGGCTGCATCCAAATCCCAGTGGAATTTCCACCTGTTTTCCGAATTGTTAAGGCCGCAAGGGTTTTGGAAAAATTGACTTGGAATTTTTTAGTTTGAGAGGTAAATTTAAACAGATTTTTCGGAGTAATTAGATTTTTTTTATCTGTGGGATATGGACGGTGGAAATAGTATATTTAATTGACAAGATGTTTGTTTATGCTGATCAAAATTTTTTAATTTTCTCATGCCCAGTAATCGTGCAGCGAAATGTTTTTAGGTCTTCTTCACCCTATATCGGGACAAAAGTGCAAGACAGATAGTGAATATTTCTCCGTTGGCTCGGGAAAATTTCTTAAACGTGAGGTTAATTTGTGCCAAAACTGTAAAATTTACCCTGCATTCCATCAAAAATTGTCCCAGTGAACGTGAATGATTACACAATAAATTGAAATTTTTTTGTATTTTCGATAAATTTACAAAAAAAATTTGGCTGCAATTAGGAGCAATTCGACTGGAAAATATGGATGGATTTCGTACTGTCAATTTGCATTGAAAATTCTGAAGATAGGTAACAACTGGGACTGAGAATACCCTTAGTACGATGGCCAATCAAACGAATTCCAAATCCAACAGCAGTTAGAACTGAAAGTTAGTAATATAAATCAGTGAATAATATAAGAATGTACTTAAAATTGATATTAACGTTATTGAAAATATGATTGAAAAGAAAATGATCTGGTTATGAATTAACTTTCGTGAATTTGCTACTCAGTTAATAATCAGACCTTTCCCCCTTATTGATCGAACTTCGATATTGATACCGCTAAAGTTTACCATCACTGAAACTCAATAACAAATCACTCCTAGTTCCGAACACTGAAATTACCTTTCCTCTTGCGCAAAACCAATTTCCCCCATTTTTTCACATTAAGTCTGTCCAATCGTCTTCAATGAAAAACTTTTCAATACAATTTGTGATTTTTCCAGACAATTCGATTTATTTGGATACTTGAGACTACTTTCCTAGCTATCCACGCAATTATTATTGGGTTATCAAGTAAAGAGGCATGAGATAGACCATATAAGAGATAAAATGCTGTTTTCTGATCTCGTGAGGGCGCGAGTTTTTTGGAAAAATTGGTTTGAAATATTTTTCAAAAGATAAATTTGAACGCGTTTTTTTAAAGTAATTAAATTTTTTCAAATGAGAGGATATGAATACATTTTATACTACTAATCAATTATGTGAATGGAACTGGTATATCCAGTGAACAAGGTCTTTTTCCAGTCACGAACAGCTGCTTACACTGTTAAAAAAAGTTCACTAAATTTTCCGGAAAAAGACCTTGAATTCGGTTTAAGAGAAATAAGTCAGTGGAATTTTAAGTTTCTCTGGAAATTGAAGTAAAGTTCCAATGATTTAGGGGTCGAAAGACGGAAATATCACAATTTACATGAATTTTCAAGTGAAAATAAATATTCACTGCCAAAGTCCCTTAAATTTTCAGAACATTCCTAAAAACTTCTCGGAATTCTAGGAATTTTGAAGGAACTCCCTGAAAACTCTGGAATCTGGAATTCAAGGCGAAATTCCTATGAATTCTCCCGATTTCATTAATTTTCCCGGAATAATTGAACTGAAATTTACAACTCCCACGGATTTTTCCATGACATTACAAATTTTTAATTACAAAATTCCTTCATATTTCAGTGGAAATGTTACTTATTAAAAATTTTTCAAGACATACCGTACATTTCCCAGATAATTTTTTAACAATGTAATAGGTTGTAATAGAAATTTTGGGAGTATTTAAGGACTTGCAATAAAAAAAAGGGATTTTAGAGCAGAGGTTCAAAATGAGGTTAATCCGATGGATAATTAAAGGAATTTCAAAATCAACTCCATTTTAAATTGAAAATGGGTAATAAATCAGTAACTAGCCTAAAAATACAATTCAAGTTGATATTAACAACATAGAAAATGGCATTGAGAAAAAAACAATCATCATCTGATTATCAATCAACCTTCACTGTTAAAAATTGTTGTATGAATTTTCCGTGCCAAATTCCGAAAATTATCATGTTCAAGTTTCACTGAACTTTCAGGCAATCTTGTCATTGAAGAATCAAATATTCCATTGATTTTCTGTTCAAATGATCTGGAAATCAATAAAATATTTGATTGTTCAATTCAATTATTCTGTGAAAATTCAGAAGAATCCGGAAAATTCAAGGAAAAATTGAAAATTCATGTCGTTTTGTTTCTGAATATTCACGTCTCACTGAAAATTCAATTAAATTGTGAAATTTCCATCTCACTCCCACTGAAAACGGATAAATTTCTGTGAATTCTACTTGAAACTTGCAATTTCATAACCATTCTTTCCCTAAATTCGCTTCAATGTCACTCTCATAAGATTTACTATAATTTCGTACTGAATCATAATACTAAAACTTTTCCACCTTATTAATCACCCTTTGATATTGATACCGATGAAATTTCCCATCGCAGAACCTCAACAACAAATCACTCCCAGTTTCACCCACTGAAAACACTTTTTCTCCCGCACAAAGCCTATCCCCCATTTTTGCACGTTCACTATTTTCAATCCTCCCCAACGACAAACAATTTCGGACACAACTTGCGATTTTCCCAGTAACTCCGACTTATCTCGATACTTGAGACAACTCCCCCAACTATTCATCTAATTATTATCGAGTTGCGAAGCAAAGAGGCATGAGATAGTAAAAGTTACTAGGCCATAAGAGAGATAAGTGAGTGGGTTATATATTCCGCGTGCAACAATTTAATCCCTTCTAAAACTTTGTTGAATTTCTTAAAGACTCCTTAACGCCATTAATCCCACTTCACGCAAAATTTCACAGGTATTATATTTTCAAGTGCCTACGAGGGATTGTTGAATGCACTCGTGCTCGGACGAAAACTATGCATTGGGAATGCAAGAAGTTGTTTAGCATGTCGAAGGGGGGAAGAGAGTCTTTACTTCACATAAACGTGTACCGCAGTTTAAGGGATGATGGTATCTTTCCGACTAAAATTCCCACTTCAGTTGTACATGAAACCTATACACATTTGGAGACACTACGAAGGTGAGAGAGTTGAAGGAGACCACGAGTATTCTACCGTAAAGCTTCGTGTTGCTTCATGCAAGTGCGTCACTGCCTGCGGGTTAACATGAGAGTACATAACCACTACCAACTTCTACTCCCCCTCTCAGTCTACCGACGTCTTCCTTCTCAATTTTCAGGGAGAGACGTCGAGGATAATTCGTAACACCCAGCAGAATCCAATTTCCGATCTTACGCGTATTCATTTGTAGGTGCACACTCTGCCTACTAAATTCCCCATGGAATGAACGTCTGGAGTTATCTATACGTGAATTAACGGCTGAACGTGAGTCGGAGATATTTCTGATGGTGTGGGGGATATTTACAATTTCATTGACGATGAGTTAATGATTATGTGGTTCGTTACTTTTAATTGAATTTTAGTTACACATGTTGAATCCTTTGTAGTTTGATTCAGAGTATGATAATTTGATTCGGATGTATTTTGGCTAGACACAATCAACATTTGTATACAACAATTATCAATTCTTTCTATCAATTTCATTTCTCATTTTTTGCTTCCGAATGGAAGCCTTGTAATCGTTCCAATTTAAGTTATGGATGTTTTGTGTTACATGGACCCATTATGATCCAAAAAGTTCGAAAATGCAATTTTTAGACCGTGTCCGTACGTATTATGTATGTGTGTGGTAAATTTTTTCTTCAATTGTTTGCTAATGAAAGAATGAAATTGAAACTTTTTTTTTCAAATGTCGGTATTGTTGAGCCCTATCGATCGTCATTAATTAAAATTCAATGCATGGATTAGTTTTTTTCAATTTTGGAATTTTTTCAAAAATCGGTTGTCCCACGATAACTAAAAAAAATGTTCTGAATTTATTGAATGATGGCTTAAAAAAACGGTTTGGATGGCCCTTAAAAATATAAATAGAAATATAAATATTCAGAAAGAAAATGATATGAATTTTCAATTTTTCCACGAATTTTCCTGATTTTTTCTAATTTTCACGGAATAATTGAACAGAAAAATTAAGTATTTTATTGATTTTCAAATCATTCGAACAGAAAATAAATGGAATAGTTGACTTTTGAATGACAAGCTGCACTGAAATTTCAGTGGAAATTAGACGTGATAAAAATTTCCACGATTTGACACGGAAAATTCAGACGAAAATTTTTAACATTGTCTACCGACTCGCAATATTTATCAATAGTAAATTTTGAGTATGGTTCTCGATTACTATGTTCCCAGTGGAAAAAATAATTTTATATTTTTCCGTCTACTATAAAATTCAGAAAGTAATTTTCAACAGTGAAATATTTTAATTACCAAAGAATAGTATCTTTGGATGAATTTCTTCAAATTTCCTGCAAAATCCAACTAGTTCTGAGAACAGCTTTTTTTTTTTAAACATTGCCCGCAGGGGAAAAAATTGAAAAGTTAAGCAGAGCAGGACGTTTTCCTCCCCGGAAAAATCCGATTTTTGCTGTGTCAGGTCGAGAGGAGTTATCTATCTTCGTTTCCTTCTCTGGAGCCTCAACCAAACGTCAATTTCACGAACAGCCACACAGAGATGGATAACGTATGTTCGCGATTTACAGAAGAGTCAGTTTCTACCATTTTTTGTTTCCTCCAAAGGTAAAATTGTGGTGAAAAATGGACCGAGTTGATTCCTCCTCGCTGAGAAGGATTTTTCAGGAGGAGAAATTTATGTATTCTGTTTTATTGAAGCGTAAATTGTGGAAATGTTTTTGATCTAGTGAGAGGGATCCTTTTCATATAATTTCCGGTGTCTGGCACTGATGGTACATAAAGAGGTAGAAGCCTTGATGCTGGCACATTTTTATTATCCGTGGACGTCTTTTACGTAGATATATATCATAAAATCATCACATCGGGGTCTTCCACAGTGACTCTTGAAGGCGAATACGTAAAGTCACCCCTGAAGTTTTTTTTTTACTCAGTTGGGGGATGGGTATTTCAATTCGAAGATGATTCTTGTGTATCAGGCTGGGTTGCAGCAAGCCCTCTTAAAAATAATATAAGGGTCAGGCATCAAGTGTCTGAATATAAGGATCAGGAAGTGGAGGGTAAAATTGAGGGTACGAATATTAGGGTCAGAATATAAAAGTAAAACAAGCAGGGGACAACGAGCACATGACAGCGCGTCATGTGACAGTGAGCATGTCACTGAATGATGTGTTATTTTTTTTCGCCATCAGTACATTGATGGTGGGCTTTCGAATGGTCTGAAATATTACAAAAGTTTATAGCTTCACAACACTAACTAGCAGTAAAAATTTCAGATGTTTACTGCCACCTCCATGAGTGCTATCAAAATTCCAATGTTGCGAATACTTCGTATACGCGGGTATACATATTTTTTGTCTAAACTTCACGTTGATATCTCCATTTTTGCACAAGCTAGTGTTTACAAATTTTTTTCTATAAAAAAACGGGAAAACCGGAATATCTCGAAAACTGTATGAACTGATATATATGTTCTGATTGATTTAGGCAGAAGGCATCGAAACGAATATTTTGAAAACAAAAAAATCGAAATCGGTTCACTAGTTTTGAAGATATTTGCGGAAAACGATTTAAAAATGAATCGCTTCATCTCAAAAACTGTTAGCTCGATCGGGCTGAAATTTTTCACACAACGAGTCCTCATTAGGATCTATAATTTTACAAAATTTCAGATTTTTTTGGAATTACTTTAGCCACTCCATTACTCAATTTTCTAAAAATTGACCACCGGGAAGGTGGCGGTAGACATGGTCACCAAACTTCGTATTTTTACGTTTCAGACCATTCTACATCATTTGCAATCAAAATTAGTGAATGTGGAAGCAAAAAGTGGGTGTCAGGCAATGAGGGTCTAAATATAAGTCATATATTATACCTGATCACCGTTTTTAGCACTTGTATGACCCTCATGACCTGACAACCATTTTTTTTACTTTCATATTCTGACCCTAATTTTTTTATCTTAATATTCTGACTCTTTTTTGAAACCTAACATTCTTATCCTCATTCCTTCATCTTTACATTCAGGCCCTTAGTTTTTGATTCCAATATTCCGACCCTTATTTCTTAACCTCCACTTTTTGACCTTTATATTCTCACACTTAGTGTCTGACCCTTATATTACACTTAAGAGCGCTTGGTACAACCCGGGCTGATACGAAATAATCATCCTCGAATTGAAACACCCATCCCCCATTCAAGTATAAAATGTACTTGAATCAAGTATATTTTATACTCCAATCAAGAATCATATACTTCAATCGAGTATATTTTATTCTTGAATCAGGTTTATGCATATACTTGATTCTGGTGTAAAATATACTCAATGCAAGTTTTTTTTTTTCCGTGTAGTTTTCTCCAATAGAAAATTTTCACTTTGAAAATTTCTATGCTCAACAACAAACATTGATTCAGTATTTAAGGCATAATCTCCGCACGCAGAACCGATCCGGCGCTTGATAAATTCTATAATTGTTCTTAGTTCAATTGTTTACTAAAAATCCGTCATTTCAGAAATCACCTGAGTATTTATAATCCAATTGGCACATTCAGCTCTTTATTCCACCACCACGTTCTTCAAAATTATCAACTTTCCGTTTTGCAAACAAGTTATTTTTTCACTTTGTTTCACTCACTGTCTCGAGGCACATCATAAATTCAACATTATTCCCATTGGAAAAAAAGGCTATCATTGAGATTTTATCGGCAAACCATTTACCCGTACAAGTATTTCAATACCTCATTTATTTTTTTTCAAGCCAAAAATAATCGAGAAGAAATTTAGTCGACAAGACGAAATGTTTCGTAAGTGGGACACCCGTCTATCCCGTTTGAACGAAAAGAAAAAAAGGAGAGAAGGTAAGAATTGAGAAAGGACCAGTACCAAAATAAATAAAGTTGAGGTTATCGATTGACGAAGAAATGAAGTGATTTGAATTCCATCGATAAAAAAATTGGGTAAAATTTGAAAATGCTAAAAGATAAAATGAAGACATATGGAATTCAATAAAAAATTCAATCATAAAAAAACATCAATTCTAGAATTACTTTCAATTCCTGAACTACAATAAATGAAACCCGATGAAAAATCGCAATCCCGAAATCCCGAAAAATGATAAAAAAAAGGTCAATGAAAAAACCTTCGAAAACTCAAAATTTTCTCCTACAGAAAAACAAATACTAAAAAAACATTCAGCCTTTTTTTTCTGAACTCAGAATGACCTGAAGCCTTTGAAACCACAATGAAAATATGATTATAAATCCTCCTAGATTCACTGTACGATGCACCACGTCTATGTCATGCCTAGAAAGTCGGCGTTGCACTCTCGTGGGTGGGGGTAGGCGTTAGGGTTCTTAAAGCTTCGCGGTTTTTTTCAAAAGCCCCTCACAATCTCTCCCCCACTCTCAATGCAATAACCTCACCTCACTCCACTTCTCTCCGCCGACCTCCTCCTCGTCCTCAGCCATTCGTGCCCCACTCCACTACATCTATCTTCCCCACCCGCCTCGCCAATCGCCCTATCCTCCCCCTCTCGCCGCTGTCGACTATCTCACTCAGTGTCACATTCCCTCTTTGCGTCTCGAATGCAGTTCCAACGCAGCTCCACTGACTCACGAGAAAAGAATAAAAAAGCAAGACAGAAAATTGCACACTTACGTACACATGAATTTAACACATTCGTAAAACTCTAACTGGTTAGACCCAGCTGCACATTCTCCCAGTCTCTCAATCTATAGACGCAATATATATTAAACGTTATGGAATTTCGTGAAAATAAGTTTCACAATGTGAAAGTTTGTACGAATAAAAAAAAAATGAGGAAAGAAACTGAAAAACGAAAAATAACAGCGAAGCAGTGAATAAAATTGTCCCCATTCATCTTCCTTTGGACTTAAGATTGGGCTACATTAGGGTTGTATTACGATGGTGGCATTTGTCCTTGGGATACTGGATCATGAGGTCACAAGAGTACCGCATTTGTACGTCTTCTGGGCCCTCAGGACACAAGGGAGGTGGTGAGAAAGAAGAATAATGAAAGCATGTAAAGGGTAAAAGGAGGAATTTCTGTGAGCAACAAAGAAAAATGTTGAATTTTTTTATGACATACGTCTGGTATCATCATGTAGCATACTTTATGATGGTTGAAGGGATGAGTGACATTTTCCAGTGGGTGGACAAATACATCAGCAGTCGCTTGGCAAGATATTCTTTTGACCCTCTCTGGTGTTTTATTCTTCCCCGTCCCGAGGATGTTTGAATGCCGCTGTAGCGAGATGGAATCAATAAATATGAACCCCAGGTTCTCAGGAGATTTACGTAAAATTCGTTTGATGTTTAATATTTCCTCCGTTTGCATCACTCATCCAATAATTCGAATCGGATTTCAAATTCGATTTCAGATCTAATAACATCAAAGAAGATGAGTGATTAATTTCCTCCTTTCGCTTCGCCAAGAACTACTCGTTATGATTGTATCGATGAAATTAATCCAATCCGAGACATTTCCCAGTCCAATAAAACACGCTCCATTCGCATGTAAAATTTTGCATCGCTGCCAAGTTTCGCCAGCGAATATAAATGCATAAGTCTCCTTCAACTTTTCGAATCATATCCCCTCGAGAATTTTTGGGTGAGATGCTGGAACACACTGTGTTCTAACAGTCCACCACATTTTGTCCTCCGTACTTCCTCTTTTATTTTCCCTGTGCATACCAGCCCGAAGAACCCAAAATCGATCACCAGAGACACTGCACTTTAGGAGTTAGTTCCAAGATTCTAAACTTGTCGATCGAACCCAGTACATCAGTAATTCAAGGCAACTGTCTACCAAACTTTCCTGGTTCCTACCAATATTTTCAATTAAACCAGTGCAAACTTTATCATTAGACCCAGATTAAGTGAAATGAGTGAGTACGTGAGAATTAATTCAAACGAATCAACAAAGAGATTCTCAATTCAATCAACTCAAAATTAGGAATTTGAATTCCAGTCAAAATTCTGCTGACACGAGCCAATGTGTTTTCTCCCGAGATCCAGACGATTCAAACACAAAAGAAAATAACGAAGGGAATCAAGAGGAAATGGAGGAAACGCTGCCACGTGCATTTCTGAACTCATTTGACCCGAAGATTGCAATGTTTCCGGCAGAAAATTTTAGGTTTAGAAGGAAACCAATGGCTGGTCTACATGCTCGCTGCAATTTACCAAGCTTCAGAAACCCATTCTAGCCTGTCCAACGCTCTCGCTAACCTCACTTTCGCATTGCTAGACTCAATTCATGCCAAGGCTGACTGGGTGCGTTGCCCCCTATTGCCCGTATGCTGCCGTCACTGCAGAATACAGCAGCAGGCAAAAAGCCCCTCCCCCCCTCCCGCGCCCTGGCGCTCTCTCTCGCTCACTCTCTTGCCCTCCTCACCTCCCAACGCCGCTTCTCGCAGCCTCCTTCTCACTACGACTTTGCACACAAGCGTTCAACCAGACAGTGGCGCGAGCCTTGCAATTGCCTTAGACCTTAACCGCCGGTGCATATACACACACAGTACTGACGCTGTGCCCAATTCCACTTTACCCCGGTTTTCAAACTACCATCCCGAAAGACGAGTCATGAAACCTCACTCGTCTTTCCTTTCAATTCGTTTTGGTTCTGAATGGAAGCGTTGTTTGTGACCGATTTTTCAATTTTCTCATTTTGGTAGCAAATGGTTTAGAATGTTATGAAACGTGAAATGAGGTTTCTAGGGTCATGTTTGTATGTATGTATCCACTGGAAGAAAAATAGTATATTACTCAACAAGTGCGTAATGGGTTTTTTGGCTCGTGCGAAGTTGTAAAACGAGCCGAAGGCGAGTTTTACAATCCCACGAGTCAAAAAACACCATAACGCACGAGTTTCGTATACTATTTTATGTCATAGGGTATTTATGTCTCGCTTCGCTCGGTAGAATCGCGGATTCTGGGCACCTATGACATAAATTATCTTTATTGAGATATTTCTTTCTTGGAACAAGTATTATGCACTTGAACCAATTTCAAATAATCAAGATCTTATGGTGAACATCAATTGTTTCTTCTTGAGGTACATTTACTTGAATCAAATGAAACAGTCCTTGGCGTCAAGTTACATGTATTCACCACAAGAAAAGGAAAAGTTCAATTTTTTTTAAACTAATATAATCTCGAGTCGAAAAATTTTCTACTTTCATGAATTGATCAAAAATTCGTACCTAGGAGATGGTTATATTGAGGAATGAATTGAATGTTAGTTTCTCGAATGAAGCCGATGTTTAAATTGAGCTTTCCGTACATCACATTGAATGACATTTGTAATATCCAAGTTTGTGTTGAATTGCCGTAATCTGTGATTCTGTTATTGTAAACTAATGCGATTTTTTTAGTCAAGAAATATAAACTTCTTTCAACTCAATGACATTTTACTACAATCTCAAAGCTTTTTCCGCGTAACAATATTCATCCTGATTCGACATACGAAAAGCTCACTTCAATTAGAATTTACTTTGAACAACGAATGATCGTGTTGATTGAGATAACAACATATTTAGACATGAGAATAATTTTGATTTTTAAGTAAGCCAACGAATTTCTGGAGTTGTCAAACTTTTGGCTAGAAAGAAATCAAATACTATCATTATTGCGACAAATAGAAGGAACTTCAATTCTAGAGAAGTTGCATTTCTCCCAATCAAATGTACTTCAAGAAGAGATAACTGGTATTCATTATGAAATCAGGTTTATTTGAAAATTAATAACCCAATGATGGTTGGTTCAAATAAAATTCTTTTGATAAAATTAATTTTTTCTGTCAGTGTCCGACAACTTCTGTTTTTAGTGATTAATTTGTAGACAAAAATCTGAAATTCTGGCTCGTTGTAGCTATTATTGAGCTCAACTTTGGCGCTCTGTTCCAGCCCGATCGGTGCTGTAGATTCTGAGATATAACAAATTATTTAAATTTCGTTTTTCCTCAATATCTCAAAAACTACTGTACCGATTCCAATTTTTTTTTCAAAATACTCATCGCGGTCGCCTCTATGTAGGTCACTCAGAATATATAGACTCTTTAATATACAGTTTGGAGATATTTCCGTCTTTCCGTTTTTCATGAAAAATCTGCTACGCCCGATAACTTGAGAAAAAGCTGCAGAATAAGCCGTCAAGGTTTGAATGCAATCCTATTCTAGAAATAAATAAAAAAAGACTTGAGAAAAAATGGCGATAGCAAGTTGAAATTTGGTACGATTATGGCTCTTACAATACCGAAGATTGGTATTTTGAATGTGCGCAACTGGCCGAGCAGTTTCGGAGATATTTAACCTTTTGTATAAATCTTTTTCATTAAAAAGTTGAATATTTTCGTGTAGACACCCGGTAGCATGTAGTTGCGGTTGTATGCCTGTCACAAGGATAGGGAATTGCTACGGATCCATTCGAAAGCTTACTATCAATAAAACTGGTAGAAATAACAAAAAAGAAAAGACTAATAACGCAGAAATTAACGGTTACATACCTAGTGTCAGATAGGCTCGAACCCCTGCTTTTTCTTGCGGGGAGGGTGGGGAAGGGGGTGGAGTGGGTGCCTCCCAGCGACGTGCCAAAACCCCATTGTACCCACTCTGAATTTAAAAGTACGGTTTGAAGAAGGTTTAGAAACAAAATTTAAAGATTTCGGGAAGATTCGGGGGAAATTGGAGTTTAATTCATCTGAGTGGTTTTGGTAGATGGGATGGGGATTTGTAAGACGGTTAATATGAAAATTACAAAAGGTTTAGAGAGGGGGAGAAGTTTAATTTTGATGAGAGAGAGTTTGCATGAAATGAACTTGAGTGAATGTTCAGTGTTCACTTGAGGATGTATCAAGGAGATGTATCAAGATCTGGAGGAGTGATTACTCGACGAATATCATAAATTTAATCACTTATTCATTGACAGCCTTTTAACGAAATGGATCCATAAAATAGAAATGTACAGGGTTATCTTGTCATTATGAACATTTCAATAGATTGGAAGCCTTCGGGGCTGATGAATTATTAAGGCAAGCTTGAATGAATAGTCGACTGTAAGGAAAGTACAGCTAAAGGAAAAAGGTAGCTCTGACATGAGAAAATTTCTGCAAAGAGCATGTTGTTCAAATTGACATAGCTTAATAGTGTAGTCGACATAATTATTTTTTAATGAGGGAACGGGTTTGCTGTAATCATCACTGTTAATTTGCTGAAGAAATAATTTTGAAAAACGATGGTTTCAACTCTTCTAGTGCTTTTCAATTCCGAACAGAAGCATTGGAATTGTTTAATTTTTAGATTCTCTTGTGAATTATTGAATTCCATTTGGTTGAATTTCCACACAGTTATTGGAAATTGTTTGTCTTTTGAACGTCATGTTACACCCTGAAATTCGTTCTTTTCATCCATTATTGGACTTTTGCGCTTGACTAATGAGGATTTATTATGCACTAATTTGAAGATCTCAAAAAGATCGTCAAAATGACGTATGATCTTCCTCACTTCATACACTTGATCAATTGTTATGCGTGATTATGTATCAAATTTCGCATATCACAAATTGAAAATTTGGCATTTTATTAACATTTTGTCTGGAATTACTGTCTTTTGGCTTAATTACTATTATAACTTTCATATCAGTTGTGTAGTTCATTGAATAACCTTTAAATTGAGAGGTGAATCATTCAATTTCAACAATTTTTCTCAAAATTATGAGACTTTTTGCAAAAAATTTATTTTTTCATGTTTTATTTGCACAATTCAAATTTGGCCGTATTTTTCCACCCTTCAGAGTGAAATCTGCGGAAAAATAAATATATCATTTTGAAGGGCACATTATTCGCTCTTCAAATTGTGATACATTGAATGCAATTAGGTTGAATTTTCATGAAGTTATTAGAGATTGTTTCTCTTTTGAACGTCATGCCACGCCTTGAAATTCCGTCTTTTCATCCATTATTGGACCTTTGCACTTGAGCAATGAGGATTTATTATACACCAGTTTGAAGATTTCAAGTAGATCTTCGAAACGACGTGTGATTTTTCTCACTCCATCCACTTGATCAATTGTTATGGGTGATTATGTGGCAATTCACGATTCCTTGAGCGTTTTAATGCTAGATTGTTGTCATTCCCACTAATATTCAGTGGCATTAATGAAGTCGAAAATTAGTCGAGTTTAAAAATTGATTGAACGATCAATTTCATGCAGCCTGGCTAGCGCGCAAGAAGCACGCATCTCGCCTAGTCATGTAAAAATGAGATACGAATACGAAGATTGGATTCCATTTAGTTCTAAATTTCGAAATCACGTGACACTTTCACATCAGTTTTACTTCATAATTCACCCCGCCCGGGCGAATCATCAAACTGACAATTTAGGTCTCGGGTTATTGAAACTAAAAATTCAATACAATTTTAAATTTTAGAGCAGCAGGAATGAATTTTCAATCAAAATATTCATTCCGTTTTCAACTAATCCATGCATTTATGAAATTTAAATGAAACAATACTCTCGATATATAAAGCAGATTTAATGGGCTATAAATTCGATGATAAATGCTCAAGACTTGAGAGCACTCACCGTTGTTAATGTTAATGTATGTACGTGTTGAGAACCAATTGAATAAACGCCGATCGTCATAAATTCGTCTAGAATTAATGAGCAATTCATTACCACGAGTTATTATTTTCTCGCCTTCAAGCAACGATGCTCATTTAATTTCTAATGACAATTCCATGGACGACAATTGCGACAACTAAGATGTCTTTCACGTACAAATGCAAGATGCATGACTATCCTAGTTTATTATGCATGCGCACGAAATTGACGTAGCACGGAAGAAAGAATGACCTTCTTCGGAGGGATTAGAATGAGTGTGTTTGTGTGTAAAAGACAGACATAGCACTCTTTCCCTGGGCTGAATGCAAATTCAAGAGTGGGGGGTGTGGGGGAATCAAAGACGAAAACTACGTAGCACAAGTTTTCCAGTGAGGGAATTCTGTGGTTTGTTCAAGTGCAAATGCACATTGTGCTGTTCTCAATAAGGAGAAAGGTCTATTCTTCTTTTCTTCAAATCTCCATTTGATTATTTGCAATTCCAATCCTCCAGTACTTTTATGATATCCCATAAACACTCGGATTTATTAACGGATAAACTTTAATGAGTTTTTCCGATAGCTTCCTCTTCATATTTTCAATTTCAAATTGAAATTGAAAATATGAAATAACATGAGAACGAACTTTAATGACATTGTAATTACAGAATGATTCACACGTTCATTTATCCCATGTCAAAGCGGAAAAACAAGAAAAACTCACCTTTTGGCTCTACCTCACGAACGCGGAAACTTGTTTAAAAAACAAGCATTGGAGTTAAGCGTGCATATATTAATAAACTCTGCAGCAGAAAAACAGCTTTGTTCCCCTAATTACGGGCTTGTTAATTTATCCTTTTTCGTCTACTTCGTCATTTTATTTTATTTTTCAATCCAGCTTTTTGCGCGAGAATATTTCGCGGACATGGAAGCACACATTCAATCATCCGGCGCCATAATGTAGATGGAAAAAAAGTTTATACAAACCAATGCGTAGGTGCAGGTCTTTGTGGGCATAGCCCCAGCTGGAAATGCAGATAATCACATTAAAAATAGAAGAAAAGAGAATTGAGGGAGAGATGGAGAGAGAGAGGAAACAACAAGCGGAAGTGTGTTAAAAAGTTACAAATATAATTTAAAACATTTTCGACGACGTGGCCCACACTGTCGCCTATGTAAATGGCTGGCTTTCATGACCAGCTGAATAACTGATAGCCCACTCGAGCTGATTGTGCCGATGGTGCTGCGGAGTATTATAGCGTGTGGCAAGAGCGATGCATTTAATTCGTGCATTTCGGAGGAAGTAGGTCGCAAACGGAGAGACTTGGTGGATTAAAATGAGACAGAAATAATGTTGAGAGGGGGCTTTGAATTGAGGAGGCGAGCGAACTCTTGGTTGAAAGCACGTGGCGGATCTTGCTTCCGAGAAGAGACGATATCACTTGAAAACTAACGCTGGAGAGTTCAAATAAAATTCATGTGCTCAATATCGATCAAAAATACATCTCTCAATCATTACATCTTTTTGTAATGAGAGAATGCAGAGTTGAAAATTTTCCACTGAAGTTTTTGGTAAAAGTGGTGGCAATTACACGGAATTTTGTAATTGGAAATTCATAATTTCAGTTTAATCATTCAGATTATTTCTTTCATCCGAACTTCAGTCAATAGAATTGCGCCATTCGATGTCATTTTGTATAGCCTACATGAAACTCAACTGATAATTTTTTGATAATTTCACTGATTATTTTTCTCAATTGGATTTTGACCAATCAGAGCGCAGTATTTGAGGCTACCGAACAGTTTTATTTCGGGTATTTCCTCCTAGCTTTTGAATATTTCGCAGCAGCCCTGCATTTTTTACCTGAATATTTCGCAGTATATAGCTCTTCATTTTTTCGGCTCATTTTGGATCCAACCTTGTATTTGACAGTCTACGGAAATCAGAATATTCTACTAACATAATTTGTTCAAATCTTTCCTTATTCATATCCTGATGTTGTCTACTGCACTCTGATTGACCAAAAGCCGATTGGAAAAAATAGTTCAATAGATACCCTTCGGGTATTTCCCCCAAGCTTTCCTACAAACAAACGATCGTGCCAAATTTTACAGAAAAATCTAATAGCGCCAAGTCTTGTAGGTTAAAAAATTTTTCTGTAGTTTTACAGACAAATTTTTTAACCTGCAAAACTTGACACCCGCGGTTGTTTGTAACAAAGCTATCGGGAAATACCCGATAATTTTGAAGCTCTTGGGTGATTATTTTTCATGTTAACACTATAAAAAATAAATGATTTTCAAATCCAATTAATCCCCCACCGGATCTGATAGATTGAATTTAATTGAGACAATTGAAAAGTTTTCAACTGTGGATCTTGTCTCATGGTGCAATTCTCCTGACCAAAATTGGGACGGAGAATAAACCCGCCGAATATCACTCGAGCTTCGAAATTAATGGAGTATTTTCCTCAAGGTTCCCTGCATATCAACGAAATCGTCAAGTTTTTCAGGAATTTTTTTTAACCTCAGGTTTTTCAGGAATTTTTTTTAATCTGAAAAACTTGACTCCTTCATTTGTTTACAATGAAGTTATCAGGAATTACCCGATAATTTTGAAGCTCTCGTACATGCCGGAAAATTAATGAAAAATGAAAAAAAAGTAGAGGAATCTCTCCTTAAATTCCAGATTTCTCGGAATTTTCAGAGAATTGCTTTAAATTTCTTGGAGTCCTAGCAATTTTTCATTGGAATTGGCAGAGAATCTTCATTTTTACTTGAAAATTCATGTGCATTGTGGAATTTCTGTCTTCTCGGCGCTGAAAAAAATGGGACTTCACTTGAATTTTCAGAGAATCATGAAATTCTGTTGACTTTTTCAGTCTATAGATTATCTGGGAATGTACATTTTTTAGTTGAGATGAATGAACTCATAAAAAATTGTCGCCAGGAGATGATTTGGAATTTTATGTTATAGAGAGATAGGATCTGGTGATATGAGAGATATATGTGGGAGAGTTGTAAAGGACGGTTCTTCTTTTATGTCACCTCTTGAAGTTTTCATGCAGGAAAAAAATTGCGTCTGAAAACGGTTGGTCATCTGAAAAATTGAGCATTCTAACAGAGAATGTATGGAAATCCTTCGCGGAAAGGAAAAAAATTTCTACGAAAATCGTTCTCAGATAATTTCTCTGAATATTACTTCTTATCAATATATTTTTGACACTGAAGCGATAACAGACATCTGTATGAATGTCTCCGAAAATAGTAGATATAAAATATGGCACTAATTCTCATGAAAGCGATATTAAAGGCGATTTAGGAGAAAAATGGTTATGAAATTTCTAGTTTTAAGTATAATTCGAGAAAATTCATGAGTTTTCAGTGAAAATCTGAAGGAGATTTCACAACTTGATTGAATTTTCAATGGGACATGAATATTCGGGAACAAAATCGCATGAATTTTCTCATTTTCTCTGAATTTTCTTGACTTGTCCGAATTTTTACGAAATAATTGAACTAAAAAATCAAGTATTTTAGCGATTTTCAGATTATTCGAACAGAAAATTAATGGAATATTTGATTTTTCAATGACAATATTTCCTGAAATTTCAATGAAAATTAAACAAGATAAAAACATAATGAAAATTCAACTGAAAATTTTTAACCGTGCACGGATATTTGTAAAATCATTCACAATCTGTTTCAGCCTATTCTGCTGTTTCGACCGCTTATTACTCATACAATTTATACTGCATCACCTGTATTCGACATGAACTGAAATTCATTAAATTTTTCACAACCAAACAATTCATCCAACACCGCATGAAAAACTAATACCCAGAGGAGTACATTTGATCAATAACTCTAAAAATTTCATTCGCTCCGTTGCAACTGAAATTAAATGTTATTTTCATTTAGGCAGTCCCCGATTCATTATTCAATTCACATTCACTTGCCTTTGCCAACAAACACATCGCTCGTATTTGGAGGTCATGGACGCAACACACTTTTAGCATTTCCCCAATAACAATGTGTGAAATAAAAATGAAACGTTTCAAAAATATGCCAATCCACTTTTATATTACTCATCCCACACTCATGCCTCCCCCCTCCCCCGCTCCCCTCAAAACCATTCATAACCACATTTGCATTTGTTAAACTTTCGGCATATATATAAGAATAGAATATTCCATGCAAATGGTTTTCCCACCATGGCATTTCCGAGTCAAATACCCCGTAGAAGACGTCCATTTGTGACTCCGGTAGAATTAAATTCTGCCTTTCGTTGACGCTGAATGTGCAATACCCGATAGTATTGTATCACGAGTAACCCAAACAGCGGTAAATGTCCCTCATGTGTTTTTGTTATCTAGGAAAATTCGGCACAACTGCATTCACCATTCCTCGAAATATCGAGAATTATGCACACGGGTCTCCAAAGCAAATAGAACTAAACTTTCTCTTGTAATTGTGTCATAGTTTGTACTAGAGTCAGCGTTTTGTTTCCCGAATGAAATTTAATTTATCAGAGTGAATGCAATCCCAATTAAATACCAGGAAACACACTGACATTTGTCGCATTGTTTCCAAATATGATTGAGTGATATTTTCCATTTCCATTGTATTTCTAATAAAGTATCGGAACCTGAGAGTCACTCGAGTAATTAGTTTGTGGTAGACGCCCCAGTTATTTCTCTTCTCTCGTTTCTGCATGTCTCACTTTTCCTCTCGTTTCAACCAATGTACAAATTATGCGTCAACATGATACATTGATTTTCATTGTTTTGCCGTCACTGACACGTTCGATATCGCAGTTTCACTGAATGCGTGAGAGAGCAAGCTGAAGGAAAGGGCGTTGAAAAAAGTGAGGATTGAAGAGCATCAACTTAAAAGCTGTTAACCGAGTCGGGAAAAGAGGAGAGCGAATCGCAAGAGCTCTATGTACAGATACCGAGGAAATAACATTCTAGGTGTATTGACATGCCGCGATAACATCGGCGTCAGTGACCTCTATACATAGTCTGTAAAACCGCTTTTTTCACATCGAGTTTTTTTTTCAAATCTGGGCATCAGGGAAATGGATATGGCGATGAGATATTATATTTTTGATACGTGATACGATTTTTTAAATATTCGATTAAAAGGTATCGGAGGATATCGAATGTTGTCAATGCGAAAATACATGAGAATGATTTTCATACCTGGAAAATGGGTTTTTCGGCGATGATAGCTGTACGCAATTGCACAGCAAATCAAATGAAATCTGAAATCCATGATAATTGGCTTATTTGCCCGGAAATGAAGAATTTTGGGGGAAAAATGTCAGGGGATCCCTTTTGCAAATTGTTGAAAAATTTCGGCTGAAATTTGAGGTACACTTCTTGGAACTTCTTGTCAATTAACACTTCCATTAAATTTTTAACAAATTTAGTCAATTCAATTTGATGGAAAAAGTAATAAGAATGGTAAATTACAGTTCTATTATTCCATGAAAATAGATAGAAATCACGGAAATTCAAGCCGTGCATTTTGTAATTTTCTGCTAATTAAAAATTCGGCGTAGTTTGTTACAGAATACTGGGGGGCTACGCCCCCTGCTCGCTCCGCTCGTCAACCCCTATACGACCGTTCATTTGTGACCCTTAATTTTGGAGTATTAATTTCGAGGACACAATTGTCATCACCAGAAGTCAATTTACATTTGTATTATAGAGACTCTTATTTAGAACCTTAAAATGACCTTTGTGATACGTAATCTGATCCTGGTGACCCTAAATTTCTGACCCTTGGTTTTGGACCCTCATGACCGTTATTTGAAGCCTTACTCTGACCTCTATTTAGATCTTTAATCTGACCTTTGTGACGTTTATTTCGACTCCTAATATGACCCTTGTGACCTTTAATCTGACCCTCATGACCCTTATTCTAACCTTCATGGCCTTTATTGTGATTCTCGTGACCCTTATTCTGACCCTCATACCCCTTATTTTGACCCTCATTACCGTCGTAACCCTTAATTTTGGAGTCTTGATTTCGTTTACCAAATTTTCATCACCAGAAATCCATTTGGATTTTTATAATATAGAGAGATATCAACATGAAAAATTACCAGTGGAGTTATCAAAAAATATCAGTTGAATACCGTGTTGACTACATAAAATAACAATCGAATAGTGCAGTTGTATTAGCTGAAATTTGAATGGGAAAAATTCTCCACAAAGAATGTCCTCCGATATATTGATCGAGCATCGATCAACACCAACATAATTCTACAATTAACGACGTAAATGATATTCCAAAGATATACTTCATCGGAGCTTATATTCACTACCAAATTTTTCTCCCATGCGTATTGGATTAAAACGTTTGGGACTTCTAACAAGTTCTCCCAGCGAAGCTCAAGCACCCTCAGCCTCCCGTTCTCATGCGATATTGGAAAGTTGGTGATTGTATCGCATATAGATATGCCCCGAGTTTGCCGTTAACCATATAGTTTCATCGAAGCCCACCAAACGCGCCAAGGTAAACTAGTGTTCTCGCACTTGTGGTTCATCTTTTCCTCGAGCCCCAACTTCTCATCTCCCCTAGCCCAACTCCTTCACCTCATTTCCTCCCCTCTCCCTGAGTTTCCTTTCTCCTGAACAGGTAACGGGTATTGCCGAATGAAACCCCACAAGATTGATCGAATTTTATCACTCAGAGCCGTTGAAAATTTCATTAGACTGAATAAGGAAAATGTAGACTGAGGAAAGAATGGAGGAGGAAAAATATCATTAATGATAGCAGAATTATTCATTCTAATTAATATTTTAATTTTACTCCGAAATATGGTAGTTTGAATATGTGCAGTGATGTATAAATGATAACGAAAGTAGTATGGATTCGTACCAGGTTTTCTCAACTTTCACGACTGCTCACATAATTTCATCCGTGAAATTACTGAAATCAACTTTGCTTTTGCTCTAGTAGACTATGCTGTATTTCACGTGCAGAATGAGGTTGAGAAGATAGTAACTTCACTTTGACTCATCTTCTCTTAACTTTATAAAGTTTCATCATACGTTGAAGGAGGAAAAAGGGCGACAGAGAAACAAAAGCAATCTCAGATAACGCGTGATATCATTTCACCTTCTAAAAACAACGTAATGAGATGTTCTCGGATCCTTTGTGTTTACCTTTTTCCTCGGTTTCTTAGTGTATTTTGAATGCAGCATGGGGCAGAGGTGGTTACATCCTTCATTCCGACGCTTGGGGCTTATTGTTCAGATGATTACAATAGTCTTTGTGGGTTAATTATGAGAAATAATGATGAAAAAATTGTTTACAGTGAAATGTTACCAACTTTCATCTATTTATGGTGAATATAGTCGTTTTTGTTGTGCAGTAATTAGGCATTCATTGCTCGGAGAATCACTGATGAAGATATGAACCAATGCAATCCTCAGAAATATCATAATGAGAGGTTTTTGTTCATCTCTTCATACTGGTTCTCTGTCGTATTTCTGCTTCATCACTTGGAGATATTCAGCGCACACGCACATCCGGCCAATTTCTTCTCCTTTCTCAATTTTCAAACGATCATTAAGCTTACCTGTCAAAGAACGGTATACCCTGTGGCTTTTTTTTCCTTTCCAACCAGATACATTGAAGATGCTGTGCCCGTTTTGTCAGTGGCGCAGTAACTGCTGAATGTCAGCAGAAAACGTTTCAGTCGTTAATTCTCAATGTGCCAGGGTCAAGTGGTATTTGTAGAGTTTCAAAAATGAAACGTGGGCGTTTATATGGCTTTTGTAATTCTGCTCTACCATTTCTATTTATTGAAGATTTTTATTGAGTGACATTGTACATTCGAAGTGCAAACTAATCTTTAAGAAAATCGTGTTTTCCAATTCATCAAAGAAACTACAGTCAAGTACAATCACATCTACACTGAGTGAGAGAAAAACAGAAGAGTTCTCAAACAAGTCTCACTTGTGCCAAATAAATCGTTTGCTAAAAATTATCAAACAAACAGGGGTTCGAGCCTATCCGACAGAAGGCATGAAACTGTAACTTTTTGTTCTAATTAGTCTTTCTTTTATTTCTACCAATTCCATTAGTAGTAAGCTTCCGAATGCATCCGTATCAATTCCCTATTCCTAAGACAGGCATTCATACGCAACCACATTAATTCTGTTTTTATGAAACCATCACTTCTCTGCCTTTATTTACACTTCGTAATCGCTCATAGGTAGTGGTTTATTGTGGTATGTTAGTCACCTCTACCATAATTTCCGAATTCCGTTGATACACTGATGGAATGATTCATTTATTTCAAACTAGATTCGTTAACTATTAACGAGTGGTTGAGTTGAATATAACCAAATAAATATTCCTTAATATTTAACGAATGGTTCACTTGAAAGGTGAAAGTCTAGTCAAACAAGGCTTCTCAAATATGCATTTGTTAACTATTAACGAATGAATATTTGGTGAGACCGAATAGATCTTGGACTACTCCTTTGTATCAGTGTAAATAACTCATTATTTGAAGTTCGAAAATCGTCGAAATCAAATTCCATTTTTTTCTGGTACATGAAATTCCATACGGGAATTTCAAAATATAATGGTAATTGTAAACCTAATTTTTTTTCGTCTAAAATTATGAAAATTAAATTGAAAACTGATATTGTTGAAATTAAGTTTTTGAAAATTCGAAGAATAAGATAAAAAGTTTGAGAAAATCAATTGTTTCAATAATCAACTTCATAACAAACGAACGATATAATAAATAATTAAATGAACTAGTACGCGGTTTTGAGGGTTGGAACCGCTCTTCTAACTCGTCTCTCTCGGCAACTGCTTTTATATTTCAGATACGAGCGGAATATTCAAAGCGGTATTTGGCATGGTCAACAACAGTTGGTGAGAAATTATGAAAATCGCAATCAATATTACCTACATAAATATCACGCTTATACGGGCCTTAAAGGGAAACAAATTTCCTACAAAAATTCATGTGTCAGCATCGCACACGTGGCACGCTCTGCACCCTTGAAAAAATTATCGTGCAGGGCCGGGAAAATTGTACTAAACCGGAAAAATTATTGTGCAGCACCGAAAAAATGATTGAGAGCACGATAATTTTTCTGTTGCTAAGAAATGAATTTTTCCAGAAAAATTTTCTGCGTGCAGAAAGGATCAAATTAAAAGAGCCGTTTCACCTCTTAAAACTGATGCTTATGAGTGGATAAAAAAAATACCTTTCTGAGTTTGAGTCCTCTACAACATAGCAAAAAAACCAAATAGTGAAAGTTTATATCAACACATCTTATAATTCTGGGTTACCAAAATACCTAAAGTTGTCTACAATTCCAGCCTCACATGGTCAGTACAAAAGCTTCAACAGGTACGATTTATTGTTGAACACACCAAAATATCAACAGAATAAACGATCAATTTGTTTTCATAATCTCAGTACCGATTTCTCCTTGAATTTTACCTGCTCCCCCACTCCTCGTAAGAATCACGAGTACCCAAATACACTTTCTACAAAACACACTGCAAAATTATTACACCCGGAGGCTCATAATAATATTTTCTCCCCTCTTCTACAGACACATTTTGCGTAATTCCCTTCTCCCCAATTTTTGGGAGTCTTCGGGTATCTTCAGTTACAGCCAGTGGTTACATGTATACTCTCGTCGATTTCACGATGAGATTACCCATCCCGAATTATCCATTCCCACGTGGTTCGATGACGAGGTACAAAACCGCATCGAAGCAAAATATACCCCGTATCTTTCAAACGAATGCACCAAGCGTGTGTGATACTCTGCTATATTCATCTATATATGGTATTCGTATTTTACTATATGTGTGTTAGTTTCACTTTATACCTTGGGCTGCCTGCATTTGCGGGATGTACTCAGCAATAAATAGAGACCCCGGTGAAAAACCGGTTGGCGAGTGTTTTTGGATGGACCTGAAGAAGGCGAACATGCATCGTGCTTTCTACACGCGCTCAGGCCAGATTGCAAGAGATCCGCATGCCACGGACTTTTTCAGCTGTGCACAAATTTTTCCCCCCAAACCGTTTCGTTTTTCATTATTATTATTTTTTCAAGCGACATATCCCCCCAAATTTTTCGAACTCGTATTAACGGTACGTTGATGATTTTCAGTGGGAAATTCATTGAATGTTTAATAACAGAGGGGGCAAAATTCAGAGCTGCACATGGAGAACAATTTCATTTCTGTTCGTTAATTTTAATTGTTATAATTAGAATGGCTGTGAGATTTTGAGAATTCCACTCCTTCAATTGTCCTCAATTGTTTCAGAAATATATTGAAAGCTGCAATTACCCAACCCGTCAGCTGGTGATCTTTACCGCAATTCTCTTTTGTCGCTCATTTCCTGTTTCCCATTGCACCCACGTTTTAGCTTCGAGTTTGAGCCTCCGCCTCCCTCTCGCCCCTCCCACTTCATCGCTGTTAGACAGTTTCCGATATCACACCTCCTCAGATACTACTTTATATAGAAATAGTATATGGTTGTAAGTGTTTTATTACCACCCGGGGCAAATCAAAGCAGCAGATAGAGCCTCAGGAAGTAATCCTCCAATCGTACTCACGATGCTTGTGAACATATATATGTGAAACTTCTTTTCACGCTCGACACACCGATAATGTCGAATAGCCCTCTGAAACCGTGCTGCATTTCTCCACTCGACTGATTTTCCACCGAGAAAATGCGATTCGTCTGATTTCAGAATCGATAGATTCCAAACTCCACTACATGTCCTTTACTTTTTGTTATGTTTCTTTTCTTTTATTCTCATTTCGTTTATCGGTTTTTTTATTCCTTTCACTAAGCCGACATCGAACCACCTATTGTTAATTCTCTCGCCCCCTCCCCCACGCTCCCTTTTCCCCATTGTCTTCGACAAATTGTAAATTTTTATTTTTCCTGGAATTCCCATTGAAACAATAGGTCTTCGCGTATATCAATAGCCAATGAAATGGAAAAAAAGCATTGAGTTTCTTTCTTCCTCAATTTACTCAACGCCATTTTTTTTTTCCTTTACTTCACTCGTTTGACGCAAAAAACGAGGAAAATGGAGGTGCGAAAAAGCAGCTACTGCGCACAGATTTCCAACCGACTGCTTTCCTCTATCATCAAAGAAGGAGTTGAAACTGAAACAAAAAGATGTGAAAATAATTTGCAACAGTTCAGTGCTCATCAGCAGCCGTCAATCTTCCCATTCCCGGGTGTAATCCACCGCAAGAGAAATTCACAAGTCGCATTTCGTCGTATACAACCAAAAGAGACGTGAAATTCATGGTAGTCGAAGCAAGGCGTGCATCCCCCTGACAAACTTTTAGCCACAAGAGAGTGAGACCGAGTGATTTGAGATGAGAAGAAGAGGACAGCCAAGGTACAGGAGAAAAGAAGATTCGGCCCAGGGCCGTCCTTCCATTCTGTCCATCTGTCTGTAAGAGAGTTTTGACCAGGCGCGAGGCAGGAGAGGCCAAAAACTTCTCCTTTGGGGTGACTGACCCGCGCGAGGGTTCGTTGCACTGAGCGCGCGGGCCCTCGGTTCCTTTTTTTTTTCTCCTCCGGCCCCTTCTACCCATTTCAACGCTACACTCTTCTGGTCAGCGTACCTAAGCCCCAGCGATTCTACTACATACCCTCCTTTTTTTGGTTTCGCTCTTCTCCCTGGCCATCCTCCTTCTCATCCTCTGCGTGCCACCAAATGCCTGCTCTCCCCCTCTCTCTTCAACGGCCCAATGGCCCCCTCTCCTCGCGAAAATATACCCACCAAAAAGAAATTATAGTTATTTATCGTCGACCTCCTCGGATAGTCGGTTATTTCGCAGTAGTCGTGTTCTCCCCTCGTGCCCCTGCCCGCCTCCTCGATGATCGTTCCCCTCTTCAGGAGATCTTAGACGAGGGGGTGTAGGGGTCCTCCGCTGCGGAGGCTTCTTGAGGGACCACAGAGACAACTCGCTTTGGTGACTCGTGGGAGGGGGATGTGCCACAGGGAACAAATAAGTATTTTTGTTCACTTTTTTTATTCTTATCAAGTTTTGCACTTTTTTCCCGAGGGTTTTCAACATCAATCCCCTGTCGCCATGGTAAATTCCGGGGTTGAGGATGGGTATTATGGAAATTATGATTTTCGACACCCGATGGGGAATTGATAGATTCGCCTGCGGCAGCCTTCACCGTGTTTTATTTTTCGTTTGTTCTTATTTTTTGTTTGAGACTTTTTTGCAGTTGAAGACTCAGGCGTTATACAAACCGTAATATTCCCCAGGGTGCATTGTCCTCGGACTTCCTATTACCACGTGGTTCTTCGTCGTCCTTCCATTTTCTTGTTTATGTCATTTTTTCGGTTTCTTTTAAGATAGAAACCCGAAAATTGATGTCCACGGAATTCCTTGCTCTTTCGTCAGAACAATTTTTCAACACGCCCTGGAGACATCATCCGTTTCTCTTCCATTCTTTCATTCATCGAGAGCTGCTTTTGTACTCGATGTGTTTTTCTCTTGGGAATTTCTGTATTGTGAGAATGACGGGTTGACGATCGTAATTTTTGGCTTGATCGCCAAGAAGGGAACGGAACTGAACAAGCGATACAATTCACAGGGAGAAAATTATTTGGTGAATGTCACCAACTAATTGTTGAAAAAATGAATTATCAAACAGTTGGTGAATTTCAATAACTAGTTGTTGAAATTTAACAAGTATTTAATTAAAATGCAGAAAAAGATTTTTCAATTTCATTCTATAACCGTTTATTAATTATTCAATAAACGTTCGTCGATGTATCTGATGGATTAAATTTAACAAGGAATTGTAGATTATTGCGAAAATATATTTAGGGGAGACATTGATCGATTGCCAAGATATAAATGATTGCGGTATTATTTACAAATGTATGTATGGGGCATTCAATCTGAACTCGTGAGATTTAAAACTTTATGGTCTCGGATTTGGCTAAGGATGGATCCAACTGTTCATCAGATGAATATAAAATACCGCATTTTTTTTTTTAATTTTTCAATCGACAATTTAGCCAGAATCAGATTCCGAAGTTTTTACCTTCTGATGCAATTTTCGGGTTTTGGTGATGAATTACGTGAAAATTTGTATGAACAAAAAATGGCGACGATGTTTGCAAATTAAATATTGTGCTTCGTGTGTTTATTTTCATTTTATTATTTTCGTTCGTGGGTATTTATCGAAGCGTTATTAACGCTCTATTCTTTTTCGTATTATTTTCCTGGATTTTTAAAGTTTTTTCATGTTTTCCTGAATTTGAATGTCGATATTGAATCGTTAGAAAACATTATGAATATCTGAAAAAATTAGAAAAGTTCCTCTTCGAGGAAGTTTGATCAAATAATGTAAAAATGGAAATTTTTAAAATTACCAGCCTTTTTTATCAATAATTTATAAACAATCGATTTCCCACCATAAAAATCATTTGTTCAGAATCATATTCAAAATTTTTCCAGAAATCTATTTCATTTAGTTGTTCCAATTATTTCAATTATTTATTGATAAACAACGAATGTTCAAAGCATAATAATGTCGAGCAAAATATCATTTGAATGATACTGAATTGAATTGAATATTCATGATTTTTTTCAAATTTTCATCACGAAATTTAATTGACAAATTTCATGATTGAAAATGGTTGAATCTATAGTGACGTCTGTACCAAAATGCAAAAGATACTTGGTTATCCTTAAACTATAACTGTTACTAAGGGTTTGATATTTTTTCGGATTTTTTAAATATTTTTGATCCATTGAAGATGAACTTATCTCATTTCATCACGTCACTATATAGCTACTGAACTAGTGAGAAAGAATTCAGACTTCTGTTAACGCAGGAAAAACTGAGAGAAAACATGATTTCACGTCCTATTCGGTTGACATTGTTTCAACATTTTCGGGCGATGAAAACGGATGTTTTGTCATTGATTCCCAAGTAGATCTTATGCTCCGTTGTACGTTTTGTGTCTACATCGAAGCGTCCACGGAGCGGGAAACGAAGCGTTACGGTTTGCTCTGACGCTGGCGAATGCGGAAAACACGGAGATGAAAAAACAAAGAAAGGAAAAAAGAGAGAAAAAAATTAGCTACAAGAAAGCAACGAAATTGGTAGGCCAGAGTGAAACTGAATACAGATACGTATACAGAGAACTGGAAATGGGATATGGAAACAAAATGTACTTTAAAAGCAAAGGAAAAGAAAAATAGAGATGAAAATGTACCCCTTTTTATTTATCTTTTAAAAAAAAAAAGTCCACTCACAAAAAATTGCACTTGGCGATGCAAATATTTTATGAACATTTCGTTTCCTTTTTTAATCAGAACCGTGTAGGTACCTGCAAGAACGAATAAAAAACACGCAGAGCCGAGAACTAATATGTCGGGCCTCCGTAGAATCGAGGCCGTGCTATCGATCTAAAAAAATTAAAAGGAAGAAATAATGGAGTAATGGTTGGGAAAGACGTCGTATTTTGATCGCTAAGCCGGAAACAGTGCAGAAATTATCGGCGCTTGTGCAGACGAAATGATGAAGCTTTTTCAGTGTTATTATTCACTGTGAGTCGATTCTACGAGAGGCGATGGTAATAGACGCAATTCCATGCCACTGAATTATTTTTTTGTAGTACTTTCGTGTGTGCATTTATGCCTACAGAGAAATTTTAATTTAGATATCTCTCCGAAATTCAATATTCAGGAGTTTAAGTCGAGGTTAATCACCATACACTAGCTGAAATTTTTCGAAATTTCCTGGAATGGTTCACTTGAAAAGTAAAAATCGAGTCAAACAAGGCTCCTCAAATGTGCATTTGTTAACTGTTAACAAATAAACATTTGGTGAGACCAAATAAACCCTCGTCTCCAACCAAATCCATTCGTTAACAATAACTAATCCTTTCTATCAGTGTACATAAATATATCCAGATATGGTCTAAACGCAGCATATTCGAACTCTTAAGGCCAGAATGAGTTATCCTGATACCAAAAATCATAAATTTGGTATTTGACAAATACAATGCTTCCATTCGGAATCAAAAAGTATTTTTTATTATTATTATATATTAATTATTCATATTTCATACCTACTACTATTACGGTTTTATAGGCTCCCCATTCGTCTGCCTCGCCTCTCCCACTTCACCCTTCTGATTTTTTTCTGCATTACCATGGGCCGTCTTACTATTAACTGTACCCCATTCGGGCTAGGACTGCAAGGGAAACCATGGAAAACCCCAGTCGTACATCCGGCCGATTGTGCAGAGCCCCAATGTGCCCTTCTGTCACACTGACTAGAGGGGCACATTAGGCCACTGCACCGTGCCTACCTTCCGAAATTTTTTGGGCGATGGTGTTCCTANTCCGGCCGATTGTGTAGAGCCCCAATGTGCCCTTCTGTCACACTGACTAGAGGGGCACATTAGGCCACTGCACCGTGCCTACCTTCCGAAATTTTTTGGGCGATGGTGTTCCTAAGCGGTCACCCATCCACGTACTAACCGCGCTAAACGCAGCTGCACTCGGATGTCCGCCGGAGCTACACCTAACTCACCCAACCATTACGGTCGGTTAAGTATTTTCTTATTGAATTGACATTTCGCTGCACGATTACCTTTCCGCATAGTAAAATTTGCGCGATTTTATATATAATAGTTATCCAACTTTTCTCTCCGCGTATATCCGTAATTCCTGAAGAAAAGAAATCCGTTCGAACAAACAAATAATTTTTTTGTGGCGGTTAGGTGTATGTCGTAGAATAATAACTCGTGGTTTAGCAGAATAAAGGTGTTGTATTTAGCACGTTAAATGTGTTTACGTAGAGTTTGAGAATCGGACTGAGTTCGGCTGACATTTTTGGTCGGGAGCCTGCGAGTTTAAATACCTTTTGTTATGGAAGATTCGAGAATTGGCCAGAAATTTCGTAGGGGACAAGGATAGAATGATGTTTGTCTCGAATACGACGATGTAGAATATTCGAGACGCGTTACATGAATTTGGAAACAATAATTCACTTGTGGCTCGCGCCACATTTTTCTCATTTTAAAAGAAATCTCGCATTGTGCGATGTTGTTGGAAACTTACTCAAGGCGCCTGGGCGATGTAGAGGGAATTTAGTAACGCTCGAGCTTAAATAATACGGCGGCGAATCCCTGCACAGGTGACCAAAGTCGCAAGTTCGCAAATGGTGACCAAACTAGAGCTATAAAGTTTCCGCTCATGGAACACTGTTTCCATGGAATGTACGCGAAAATTCATTACAAATTTTCGAGTATTTGGTTCCATCGAATACTAACAAATTGCCGAAATTTATCAAATTGAATTTGAATTACCCGATGAATTCCGCGTAATGCATCTACCTAACAAATTGCAGTAAAAACTTATAATTCGCGAGAATCACCCATCAACAGTTTAAAAACTGCATTAATTATTGTAATGGGTCAATTACCAATTCCCGGTCGGTTGCGATACCCCCTGACCCCCCCCCCCCCCC
>NW_021680345.1:739459-768002 GCF_001412515.2 Diachasma alloeum
CCCACCCCACTCTTTCTTTCTCCCCTAAAATAAATCGAGCAAACCCAACGTAAATTACTGCTGACCGGCGATGTAACTATATCGTGCGTAATATTGCATGAATACCCAAAAACTCTGCGCAACCCCGGATCAATACATAAAATTCGCACTTAATAAAATCCTCGTCAACATACCCAAAAACCCTTCAAAAAACTGGAACAATCAAGTTGAGAATAAGTCTCTAGAGGGGAAAATAATCGATGAACTAACGATGTGTGACTTTTTAGAAAAACAGATTTGTGGATGAATTGCTCTGTATCAGGATGTATTGAATTGATTGGCGAAAAATTTTATATACAAGCGTGACACAATAATACTAATTAGTAGTCACAATTAGCTGCTTAGTCCACGCCTTACGCGTGCACGGAGAGAAATTTTCTAGAAAAATCCTAGTACGAGTACTCGAAAGAATCACAATCCACCGGCTGTGAAAAATTCTAGTACTGTTAAGGTAAACTTCAACTGCATCCTTTTTCTGTGAAGATTAATAAAAATTTTCCGAAAAATTCGTACACACAAAAATCAACTGTAAATTTCCGTTCCATTTTTCCCTGAAAATGAATAGAAAACCAGAAAATTCCGGTACCCTAGTCGAAATTGATCGAAATTCTGCGACATTGAGCCAAAGGGCTTGTGCCTATAACATTGAATGTCGCGCGCCAACTGACGCCCTAATGTTTTTGGGAAATTTCAGATTTCACTGAAAATTCAATGTTATTTGACACTGAATATTCACATTAGATTAGAAATTCAAATAAATTAAGGAATTCTCGTCTTTATACCGCTTAAAATTCTGGAATTTTACTGAATTTTCAGTAAAACCTGAACTTTAATGATTTTTTTCCGCTAAATCGTATTCCGTGTAACTGTCCTGAAAATTAGTAGTCAACTGTCCATGAAATTTCATTTTTTGTCTAACATTGTCTAAAACCATCATATCTTTACGTTTCACAACATTCGACATCATTTCCAGGCAAAACTAGAAGATCGTCAAAATCAACGATTGCAAAGTTTCCATTCAGAAGCAAAAAATCATTAAAACTTCCCACTCCGACTTTAGATTGAAAACATGACAAACAAAAAAATAATTAAAACTAAAATGACATCCCACTTGATTACCAAACAGCGTAAAAACCTCCCTCTCCGATCCGCCCCACGCCGCTAAATATAATCCAAAAATCGGGTCAGAAGAAACTTTAAATTGAAAAGTAAAAAAAGCTAAAAGACCCTAATCCAGGAAGTCTGAATGTATTCGGTAGTTTCTACTTCTATTTACGCCCCCTGAAATTGCCTCGAAATTTCTTCCCTCTCTCTCTGCACCCTTCATCCCAACCCCTCCACGGATGAATATCGCTGAGTAACTTTGAATATCTTCATTAATCTCACAAGTGTGGGAAAATAAAGGATCGACCGAGGGAGGTGGAGGGCCGTGCGTCAAGGTAGAGGTATGTGGCAGAGGGGGAGAAAGGTAAGGGATACAGGAAGTTGGGCAAACTCGTTTCACCCGCGCACGGCCGTGGGCCAAAATTTATGCCTCTGTCCGTTCTACAGTTAGGACTGGACTGCACCCACACACGGATACGTTAGTATAATCCTAACGAGCGCTACTTCCACGGGCCGTCAGGTGCAACCGAGTTGGAAACGCAGGCGCATATCCCCCTCGTTTCTCCTTTTATCCGGAAGTGAAAAGAGTCGCTGAGGGTGGCTGCAAACAAACACCTCGAGTACATACCAGTTGTAAGCATCCGCAGCAGGGGGTTGGTACACTGGGAGGTGGAGACGAATGGTGGAGAAAAGTGAGGGAAAAGCGTTTCGTATATACAGTGAGCGAACCCAGAGGATATGCCCCCCCCTCCTCTCCCCGAAGAAAACTGGCCACGGCCCTTTTTACTCTTAACTTCACTCGCAAACCTCCATCTCCCACCATTGTTTTTTCTTCGTTATTAATGACCCCCCCTGGAAAACTCTGGAGGACTCACTGGGGCTAATACAGTGCAAATTCAGAGCTGTGTAATTTACATTTATAAAAGCTAGACGCAGAAAATGTATATGAAGTTGTTTATATCGCATCATGCTGGGAGAGGGGAGATATAAAAAGCTTTTTTGATGGATAGGGAGCGTAAATTTTTTCAAGTTAATTCTACGTATTCCATTTTTTCAGAGGTGCGAGTTGAAATTCACGAAATGTTTAGTTGAGTTGGTGATTTAGATGTATTGCTACCATTGATTCAGTTACTATATATATAAGTATATATAAGTAATAATTATATAGTAGGAATAATTACATTTCTATAGGTATAGTAGTTTACTGTCCTGCCGAAAATTCTAATTTTCTTTTACATGATGTATTTCGTTACATTTACATCGTGACTATCCTCTCGCCCTTTAACTGCCGTTGTTAAATGCGAGAGTGTCACAAGCGGTGGGGAAAAGTAATTTCATTTTGAGAGCCGAGTATTTCGTACAGACAACATTCAACGAGCCGTTGTTCCGTACCTCTGCATCGTCCAATTTCCCGGTCTACGCCTCCAGTCCTCATGCAATGCTAGTTATATACATATATTATACATATTTTCTGTTACTGGGGATGATGAGAGGCCATCATTCCATGAGATATTTCGTTAGCTCGTGATTAACGCAGGGCATTAAAAAAATTGAAGTTTTTTCGCTTTGCATAAGTAAGAATGTTCGGTGAAAAGTTAATGACGTTAGCTCTTGAGAGTCGTAAAAATGTAATTAAAAATAATTCCGTTTTTAGAGAGATGAAGATTTACAATTTTCGTTATAATAAATTTTTAATTAGACATCACTGTTTAAACATTTCATTCGACACACGAAAAAAATTATTTAATCAGTCTCATACAATTTGAAAAATTGGATTTTACATCATATAAACTTAATTTCATATTCAAATTCTACGTCAGCTGTCTATTAAATAAGCAGAAAAATTTATATGCATTAGAGAAACGAAGCGGCAAATAAAGCTATTACTTTAATAACGTTGGCACGTAGAAGCCCATGTCCTTGAGCATAAAACTGTCCTCAACTGCGGTGGCAGCATGCACTTATCCACCGTTCCCCAGTGCTCATTTGGCCCAGCGTTCTGAATGAATTCATAGAAACTCAAGGGGATGAGGGGTGAGGGTGAGGGCTACCCACGGGGAGGGGCGGAAAAAATAAGAGCAGAAGAGCGGATCGGTGGGGAGCTGGGTCACCACCAGATGAGTCTTCCGCATCTTGCATATCCCCATCCTCCTTCCGTATTCCTTCAGTTTCTACTACTGGAAACACTAAACTCCATTTTACATTTGCAAGTCCCAAGCCCCAGCGAACTGCTTTTAATGGCAGTCGTTCTGTGTTATTTCGCTACCAAATATTAAGCTGAACTGGCTGGGAGAGACAATAGAGAAACAAGGGATATTCAAACTTCAGCCTTGATTTTAAGTCATATTTGTAAGTTCTGATGGAGAGAGAAAATTTTTTAATGAAAGGGGAAATTCAAGGTCCATGACTAGCACGTTGATTATGTCAAGGTATTTGTTTTTCATCCATTTGATCTTGACTTGCGGTTATGTATGAAGAGTTTGCTAGACAACTAATTTTTATTTGTATTATAATTTCTTTTCAGATCCTCAAGAAGCTAAAATATTTAGCGAAACGTCGCATCTATGACAAATTGTTTTTTTTTCGTTTCTCCAAATTTTCCGTTGATCTCCAATGAAGATTGTTCCTGATGTTTCGATGTAGCTCAAATTATAAAATGATTCAGATTGATTGACTATCGACAGGACCTTGAGAAATTTCCTCCTAAACCTATTGATTTGACCAATATCTGTGGAATAATTTGCATCAAATGTTTCTGATGGCTTTTTCCAAAAAGTTTTCTGAAACTTCTTAAGAAATAAAAAAAACACTGATAATATAGCAAAGTATTAATACATTCACTATTCAATTATAATCTAAATTGTTTATTAATGAATTTTCTTGAAAGAAAAAATATAGGGGAGGATGGGGCAAAACGGCCCCCCTTCAATCGTCAATATTTTCTGATTCAATGATCCGATTGGGATGAGTTAGAGCTCGTTTTGAAGAATGAAAAATTATCATCAAAATGAAGTTGAAACTGGGAATTTTCACAATGTCTTTCACAAGTTATTGACAATTGAAGGGGGGCCGTTTTGCCCTACCCTCCCCTATATTGAATCATTGCGAGCTTAATTTTTGTTTCAGGCTTGAGAATTTCAAATGATTACATCAAATGTTTCTTTATATAAAAAGAAAGAAAAATATGCCTGTAATTTTATATTCAATTAACGTATGATATTATGAAAAATAATTATTAATAACTGAATTTCGTATAAAAATTAAAAAGACTTTTTGGATCGCAAAATTAATGAAGAAAAAATTTCTCGCAGAAAACTGCTGTATCGGTCTGGAGTTTTTTATAACTTCCTGAAACGCTCGATGATTTTCCGAACCGTTAGTTGTTAGATTAATCGCGGAATTTCTAAAGATTTCTACAATATTCTAGTCTTCTGGAGATTCATTCAGCATCGGAAAATTGGAGAGTTTTCCTGAAGATTCGCGAATGTTCCAGAGTATTCTATACCGTCGTGGACCTTTTCTGAACTTTCTAGAACCTTCCATGAATTTCTGGAGAAACGGACATCTGAAATTATGATATGTAGAGTAAGATTGTGTAACCATTCGTATTTCGAATCAACAGGGAAAGTTTTTTATTTTAACTTGAGAAATGTGAATTAAATTTTCGTTGAATAATTGGATGTGATTTTATTCATAGAGAATAACTTATGAAATAATAAACTTCCGTAACTGAATAAAATCCTCGACGGTTCTTGATTTGAGAACTTTTCTCGCTCGGAATAAGTAGTTTTTGTATATTGAAATTCCGGGATTTTCCTTCTGAAGTCAAGGGGAAACTACTATGAGTTTTAAAAGTCCCAGGCTATTGGAATGAGATTTCTCATATATTGAAGATTTTTCCGCCTATTTTAGATGAATGGCTCAAATTTTTATGGAAAACAAAACCAAATTAGCTGTGTAGGAGTCGAATTTCAAAAAACTAATTCGTAATTATTATCGTACACATTTTTTTTTTAATTTTGAAAAAAAAAATCTTTGTAGCTCAAAAATTGGTGGCCCTGGACTATTTTTAACATTTTTAACGTCTGCGGGGCAAAGGAACGATAAACAATTATTTTTGTTGCACTAATTATTCATTTATTTTTCATTTTATATATATATATATAATCGATCTTCAATGCATGAGAAATTCCACTCCAATAGCCCGCGACTTTTAAAACTCATAGTAGTCTCCCCTTAAGTAACAAGTTCTCTATACTCAGTACAGTGCCTTCTAGAACTATGAGTGTGTTAAAATCCGTAACTTGTTTCTGAAAACTAAAAATTTTCTTTCACAGTGCTCACGTTCTGAAGATAACAAAATGTTTTCGCTATGAAAAAATTATAGAATTGATATGATCAAATTTAGTCAGCAGGAGAAAATTCAGGCCAATGCTTATTAGGTAAATATTAATGAGTTCCTCGAAAAACAGTAAAACTATTGCGGTGAATGCCGTAGAGGAGATACTTTCAAATTCATCTCGGTCCGTGAAAATACTAAATGCGGTGAAAGCATTCAGCTCAACTGATGTCCGAGGCTAGTATTTGGCCAATAGCATGCCTTGTTTCCTTACGCAGCCTTTTGAGAGAAGAAACTAAGGCGTTCAACAGGGATTCAATATTCCTTCTAATTTTAAGACAATTTGATACATTACATTGATTTTAAGAGAATTTGATTAAAGTTGAAGTGAGATGAACTTATTTTCTTCTGTTGCTCTACTACAGAAGTAGTGAAAAGGATAAATGATTTCAAGAAGATTTTCATTGTGTCTTAACAAAAGTAGATCAATCGTTCTAGGATAATTGGAAATGATTATATCCTGAATGAATAACTCATACCGTAGTGAACTTCCACAACTAAATGAAAGTTCAATCAAAATTTCGAAAACTTTTAATAGTCAGCAATTGTAAATCCTCCGACAAGATGAAAATTTGAATTCCCATCAGCGAATCACAGTTATCTAGATGGAATTCTCACGCTTCATTGTAGTTCTCTATATTAATGCCAAACTCGCCAGCAATTACATGCGTTAGTAGAGCGGACAACTCCAAATAGATCCATTTGCTGTTTCGCTTCATGAATATCAAACTTGCATCCAAGGCGCTAACGAGATCAATCCACCCTGGACTTGCGGCCCTCTGTTGTTTCAATGCGTTCTGATTGTCATAACGTTGAGGAGCTTGTTCTGTCCTACATGAGGTCTCACCATTACTCCCATCTACAGTTCCAGGTTAATTGTTATCTCATTAGGATTGAATGAATATGGAGCATGTATGGTAATTTTACGAGGTAACCCACCGATGGTATAGACCGATTTTTACTCGTCCACTTGTAAAATGTGCCTGCTCAACCTTTCGCATGCTAAGTGGCCTTTGGTTTAGCTGGGGATCATGTACCACTTTGGGGCATCACCTAACGGTATCCGATAACCGCCGCCATTTGCTGCACGAAAAAAAAAAAACTTTAATCAAATAAGTTATTAGGTCGTTAAGAAATTCCTGAAACAATAATGTTATTCTGGAATGAAAAAAAAAATCTCTATCAATGTAATGAAAAATATCCTTCCGACAATTCTGTAGCGATGTGGCAAACTAGGATTTTATAAGTGCAAAAATGGAACTTTTTCAGGAGAGTTGATAAATTTGACCACCTTTGAGAGATCCTTCGATTCAAGCATTAGAAAAATTTTCAAAAAATTGCACTTATCGTAGTTTACCACTTCAGTACAGAATTCTATAAATGTGGACGTCCGCATGAAAAGAGACCACTTTGTCGATTCTAGTATCTAGTTTTCAAGATATTCACATTTCTCTCAGCAACTCCCATTTACATCAACGTTGAATTGTTTTTGTCATCTTCTCCGGCGACGTCATTTTTTACCCTATGAGGATCATTTTGGTCTCAAAATGTGCGGAATGTTATAAATATTATCACAATATACATAACTCCATATCGACAAAGTGGTCCCTTTTCATGCGGACGTCCACAAATATTCGTCATTGAGTTGAAACTCGAAACTAGAATGGAATTGAATTTAACCGTTTAACCACTTCACTACTGATGGTTTCTATTAAGATCGTAATTTACGTTTTCTCAAGCGTGAATTATGCTTAAAAAAACATAAAAGACGCTTTGCTTAGGCGTAATTTAATTTTTTATTTTGACCGTAACATACGCCTTTTTGAAGGGCTAAATTCAGATTTTCATGACGGAAAAACACCAGACATCATGTTGGCGTTAAGCGTAAATTACATTCAGGTTTTTCTGTGTGCATAAACGATGCCTTCACATCAAACTGAAGTCAGAATGCAAATTGAGCGAAAACATCTCGGGGGTTGATCAATTATGTGTAACTGAAACTCGTGGAAATTTTTGTATAATAAATTGAAAAATTGTTCATTCAACCCGTATAATGAGTCACACCGGCTTTATTTAATATTATATTTACCACATCCCCCTCTATTTGCCAGAACGAGCCTCAATTTTTACCCATTTTTCCTTCTTCTCCATCTCATCCACTCCCTCGTCACCTCATCTTTCATTTAATCCCGGGAATCGTCTATTCGCCAGAGCGGCCAGAATCTCATGAGGGATTACCTCGTGACCTCTTTTTCTCCACACAGCTACAGGCGAAAAGCCCTATTCCAGAATTGTAGCGCAACGAGCGTCATTTTCATGTCTTCTTTTTTCTCGTATCTTTTTCATCTTCCCCGGCTTCCTCGGAAGAAGAGAAAAAAGGAAAAAAATTGGGGACTTAATCATTGCATTGTGTGGACTCAAGACCAAATTACGTGATAGAGACGGAGCCAGAATGCGAAGGAGGTAGTATTTGTCCCTGATGTGAGTTTCGCCTCGTTGGATTGCCTTGATAATGAAAATCCTCACTAGAAAGTGAAACCCCGGCCTTGGTACCACTCACCACAGCCATTAGACGTCCTCCAAACGCTCGGAAAGTCTATCCCCCATAAATTCGGTCAAGTTCAATGCGCAAATATCTTTAATCAAAATACACTGTTCTTTATTTTCATATCTCTCACTAGCTCTGATCCCATTGATCGATTTTGATTTAAAATTGTTTGGCTCGTTTAATTAAATTACATTGGAAGTGAATCAATACCAAGCAGATAGAATTGCTGATGGGGTAATTCAATTCATCCGCAAATTAATGATACCGTTTCTACTTCTCACCTCAACTCCCATTTTCAATCCACCTTTTACCCCCCGTTGTTAAAGCAATTTATACACGCTAACTGGGTTACCTCCGTTTCTCGATATTGGATTAAAATACCAATTGGTTTTAGTTAGGTCAGAGATGTGGGATTGCCCGAGGGCTTGGTGCAGTGATCAAGTTTATTGTTCAATGTGCGAAAGGTTTGGTACCGCGGCTTGAAACCCGCACGGAGAGAATTAATTCGTAAAAATTACCAGGGCCATGGGAGAGAATGCTGTGTCAACATAGCAAAAGGGTTTTCAACTGACTATACATAGTAAGCCTTACTCTACGATGTTGGGCATAGTTATAATTACGATGTAACATGGGAAAGATTACCCTTTCGAAATCTATTGACTTTTTCTCATCAAATATCCAATAGAATCAGCACAAAAACAAACAGAATTTTTAATAGAATTTCAATAGAAATCCTATAGAAACCTCATAGAATTCCTATCGCATTCCAATAGAATTTTCTAACCAATTCACTAGGTTTTCTATTGAATGTTCACATATGTGTCAAGTATAGTTTGTTTCCGTGAATAATAAAGAAATAATAACAATGAATGAGTGATTGATGGTTGTTATGCCGTCCTAGCATTCCAGCGCAGACTTCCTCAGTCTCATTGATTAGGCAAACCTCCGAGAAACAGTTGAAATCTTTAATGGAATCAAACTTGAAATGTATGCATCATTCCGCCGAGACGTGTGGATATATATAAATTCTGTTATGATACCGTTAGTTCCCCTGCGACTGAGATTTTTGTCGATTTCCGATTACATCCTAAAAGCAGAATATGTTACGCCCCAGACCAAACTTGAATTCAATCCCCACCTTTATTCCCTTAACGTCCATCTGGAAATGGTGACTTCGATATCAATCTGAGGTTTGGAGGGGGATTTCATCGCCGCAGGTGATGCGGTGGGATTTGTGGTAGCTGAATTCCATATTTGACATTTGCATTCATGAGTGAAATACAAATGGAGCGGGTTTTCAAATTTTTTTAATACTCTCCTCACGATTTTTTTATCGTCGAAATTCTACGTTTGGTGAGATAAGGTGACAAGGTTGCCATTATTGTTTGTAATTCCGATTTAATCCGCAATTATGTAACGATCATCCATGTGTCCTCGAGGATTTTGTATTTAATTCCGCTTTAAAAAACAAAGATACTGACACTAAAAAAAATTCCTGAATTAAAAAATTTTTCTTTTTCTGCTCAAATTTATTTGAATATAATTGGAATAATATTGCGTAACAAACAGGTCTTTTTGGCCTCTCTTGGTGGCCATTAAGCCTGTGAAACGACCTAAAAAAATCTACAATTCGCATTAGAACGTCCAGACAGTTCATGGCCGAGTTGCGCAATCCGAAGAGGTAAAAAAGAATCACAGAGCGTCCTTCCGGCTATTCGTCCCCGGCTAGAAATGAGGAATGACCGTCTGCTCGCCGCAAGGCATTAGAAATCAAGAGCCCAAGGTCATAGGAAACAACTCAATGGTCTAGGTAATATTAAAAACCCCCCGGGATGGTGTAACGTTTGACCGTCTGCCACCTCTAACGGTATAACCTCTTGCGAAGGTTGTCGAGGGACGAATCATTTCAGTAGACTACCCACAACTATTTCTGTGTTGGTTCGAAGCTATCAGCGATGATAAGTACATGTGTGTATAGGGAGATAAAGTGGTGATTCCACGAAGCAAATTGTCAATAAAATAAAACTGAGGATACACAGAGTCACGTTTTTATTCTTTGATAGATGCATCAAAGGATGTTCTTATCATAAGAAAAATTCTATTTGCACATGTGGAATCATTCAATATCTGGATCAAAAATTAAATTAGGGAGGTAATTGTGGAAGAGAAGTAAAAATGAGTATCAACAATTATGCAGATTCCATAAAGACACACTGTTAGAAAAAAAAAATTTCAGTGACACTAAATGCGATTTAGGGGGAAAAAATTATAACATTTCAAGTTTCACTGAAATTTCAGTAAAATTCCAGAATTTTAAGCAGCCTGAAGACAAGAATTTCTCTATTTATTTGAATTTGTAATCTAATATGAATATTCAGTACCAAATTACCTTGAATTTTCCGAATTTTAAATGACGAAATTCCTTGAAATTTCAGTGGGTAGTTAAATTCGACAGAAATTTACAAAAAGTGTACCGGAAATTTGAGACACAAATTTTTAACAATACATCTAGGATTAATACAGTGTTGGAAAAAAAATTGAAAATCTATAAACAGTATAGTAATAATTTTCAGTTGAGCAACATTAAATTGCATTGATGGGCAATTCGACTTGAATCTTCATGACTTCTATTAATTTTCATGGAATTATCGGAATAAAATTTATGTCCAAGAAATGCACTGGAATTTTCATCTAAATTTTTTTTTAACAGAGTAGATATAGAGAAAAATGTCGACAGAATTCTTTTCGCAATTCGCAGAATTCTTCACTAGAAAGGTCGCGTGTTTGATTCACTTTTACTCATCAGATTTAGAGATATTCATGAAATCATAAATTCGATATCAATTGTTGGAGTGCTACATCCATAAAGCTAATTTATTTGAATCAAATAAATTTTTTCTTAGAACTAAATGAATATTTATTTCATACTAATAATTTATTATTGCTTTGAGATGGCAATGAACTCGAAAAAGATTGAATGAAAAACATGCAATAATTAAGTGTTTCCTGCATTAATGTCATATAACCTTTATCCACTTAGTTGGCCTGAAATACACAAAATGGTCAATATGACCATCTTCCTATAGCCTACCAATATTGTATGGAAGATACTTTTCAAATTCTTTCATAAAATGAATGGAAATGTGATTTTCTTGAAATAAGAAAACTATTCATTTGAAATAAATAAATTGTTTGTTTAATATAATTATATCCTCTTTCTTGAAACCAGTAACCAGGTTTATTCATTTGTAACGAAAATATTCTCGTAATAAGTGAAAAATGTCAAATAACGATTTTCATTAGATACAAAGAAAACCATTTTTGTTGGTGTATCAATTGTCCAGGGAATTTTGAATGACAGAAAAATCCGTCTGACCATAACCTTCCACTTCTCCTGATTTCCATAAATACCTCTGACTTTTCTCTGACGACTCTAAACCTCACGCCACCAATTGCGCAACCCGTCTAGTCTAATGGTTTAACTGATGGCCTTGACGTGTCACTAACCTATGTTACCGCTCGAAACCCTAATGCCTGTATCGTCCGTCCAAACTCACTGGGCATAATACAAACTCAATCTCGCAATCTCGTGTATTTGCGTCTGACCCTCCTCCTACCGATCCCCCCTTGCCGCGTTGGCCGATCGTCATTGCTATGACTACACTAATGTTATTCCAAACACACTGTGCCAACCAAACGCCCAGACTTCCGTCAGTGCCTAACCTTGAACTAGCACAAACAACCGGTACCCACACAAGTGCAAACCAGTTTGTGACTTTTTCTACTTAGCATGAAAGACCAAGTGTTGTCTATGAATTTTAAACGCGTCGTTGGCTGCAAAAAATTTATCACTTTATCATGAGATTTATCTTTAGGATGACAGCGTGGATGGCTCCACTAGTTCATCAGAGTAGTTTATTTTTCCTTTTATTTTTTCTCCACTATGAAAAGTTTTCCGGAGTGTGACCTCCTTTGGCGGAAGTGAGGGAGTACTCTCGGATTTTCGTTGTAAAATTATGTTGCCCAAGGATAAGAACGCTGTGAGGAAGTCAAGAAAGACGGCAGCAGTGGAGTAACAGAGTTGGTGGGGGAGGAGAGAAGGGATCGAGCGACTCTCTTCTCTCCTCTCTTTTGTGGTGTGTTCTAACAAGCTGGCGGTCTACATAAAAGGAGAGCTCATGGGCCCCGACTAGACTTCGCCCTACCAGTGCCAGGAAGTTGCACAGACGAGACTCAGATTGCAGTGCCGACATTTTAATACCGATAGAGAAGCCGCGCGATTTCTCTTGTATTTTCTTGTATGTGTGCGCCTGAAATTCCGGGTGACATGGGCAAAGTTGGTTTTAGCAAGTAATTTTATCAAGAATCCTTCAACTGCGGAAAAACAAACTGGGCGGAATACCCCAGATCCCTGCTACTGGCAGAGACTCGATGCTTGGAATTACGTAAACGCCCCCTTGAACTCTGGAGATTTCGTAAGCGAGGATCTAATACCACCGACCGGTTTTGTCTTAAGGTTATTTGCTTTTTTGCCGCTGCATTTCGTGTTGAGGCTGAATAATGTCAGGGATTCGGGGATAAGTTGCGCGTTATGATATCACCGGGTTTTTCAAACCAATACTTTGGAAGATATGTTCAATCGTAAATAAATTAAACACGCAGGACTGCCAGCCTATTCGACAGAAGCAATGAGACCGTTCTTTACTCGTTATTAGTCTTTTTTCTTTCTCTCTCTACGAATTCCATTGGTAATACACTTCCGAATGGATCTGTAGCAATTGTTCTAGGATACACTGTTAAAAATTTTCCACTGAAATTTCCGGTGAGGGCAACTTCAAGGAGTTTTGTCAATGAAAATTCATAATTTCATGGAAAAATCCGTGCACTGAGAAACAAATTTCCAATATTTGAAACATATTTACTTGAAACAAGTAATTTTTCTTCAATCGCTTAATTCTCCTAGGCATCCCAATTCACGTGATGGGAGAAAGGTCTTATGCTTTAACATATGCTTGTACTCAAGTACGATTTTGTCGTAAATGAATTCACTCCAATCGTATAGAAAAATCGTCAATTTTCGAGTATTTATTGTTTTCATGATTTTTTGTTATGCACTACCAACATTTCCATATGCAATATATTCATGATGTAACGTGGAACGATACCTAGTGATGAATGAGAATTTATTCGAGTTCCATAAAGCGCAAACATTCTGAGATTTAAGCAATTGCAAATAATTTACTTCTCTCAAGTAAATATGGTCTACTTGAAATATTATTGCAATATTAGAAAATTTTGCTCTCAGTGTGCGATCTTTCAATTTAATTATTTCGGGAGAATTAATGAAAAATCAGGGAAACTCAGAGAAATCTCTCCGTGAATTCCAGATTCCTCTGAATTATCATGGAATTCCTTCAGAAATTCCTGAAATTCCTAGAATTTTTAAGGAATTTCCTGAAATTCAAGGGAATTTGACTGCGAATATTTATTTTCACTTGAAAATTCATGTAAATTGTGGAATTTCCGCCTTCCTGCCGCTCAAAACTTGGGATTTCGCATGAATTTTCAAAGAAACTCGAAATTCCGTTTGACTCGTTAACTATTAAGGAATAGTCATTTGGTCATATTCAACTCTACCATTCGTTAATAGTTAACGAATCTCGTTAGGAATAAACGAATCAGTCTATCAGTGTATTAGATTGGAAATTCAAATAAATTAGAGGAATTTTCGTCTCTATGCTGCTTAAAATTCTGCAATTTTATTGAATTTTCAATGAAACCTGGAATTTCAGAATTTTTTTCCCCCTAAATCCCATTCAGTATTACTGTCCTGAAAATTACTAGTCAACTGTCCATGAAATTTCATTTTTTTTCTCACAGTGTACATTCCCACATTTTCCAAAAATATCGTATCTTCACGTTTCATGAATTTCTACGTCATTTCCAGGTAAAATTAAAACATAGTCCAAATAAACAATTACAAAGCTTTCATGGGGAAGCAAAAATTTGTGTCAATTTATGAAAACGTTCATTTAGCGTTATTGAAACCCTGGAAAATACAGTAGAATCTGCTTGAATACGAGCGCGATGCATTCGGGATTATCCGATAATAGACAATGACTCTTGGCAGATAGGAGTAATACACTCGTTCAGTAAATCTCTGCGGATTTTCAAGATTATTTCAAATATGTACAATTCAATTGAATTGATTCCAATTCAATCGATACTTCAATTGGATTAAGCGAATGTCATCATTTTCGTACTCTCACTTTCTCATTTATGAAAGTGCTTCCTCAATCGCAATTATTGTTGCCACTGTTGATATGAGTGAGGAAAAATAGTTATTGTGTGGATAGCATTAATATTGAAATGAAAGATTGAGGACAATGTGTGAATGACAACAAAAAGAATTATTCGATACGCAGAAGTTGACGATAAATAATTAATGAATACAAATTTTTTATTTGCATATGTTCAACTAAATTCATGATTTTTCGAAATAAACTGTCATGATATTGGTTCAATAGCATTTATTTTACATAATTGACTAATCATCTGAAATGTGTCTGTTCACTGATTACGTTTTTCCCTTCCGATCCCGAATTAATTGATCATTAGTACAGAATTAATTGGTCATTAATGCCGAATTAATTAGTCATGTGTACAAAGTGACCATGTTAGTGAACTTGGGAAAATTTCGGTTTTTGTTTCCGTTGGAATCGTTCAAATTTAAGTTCTGGATTTTTTATGTTATATCGACTCATTATGATTCAAACAGTCCGAAAATGCAATGTTTAGACCGTGAACAGCAAAAACGAATTTCTGAATTTCACACACCTTTTGTAGACATTTTTCAGACACTAAAAAACGTCTGAATACAATGAAAATGTGTCTGAATTTCCGACGAACAGCCCAAACATCTTAATTCATGTTTGAAATTCAGACAAATTTTCATTCTATTCAGACGTTTTCTAGTGTCTGAAAAATGTCTACAGAAGGTGTGTGAAATTCAAACATTTGTTTTAGCTGTATGGCCGTACATATGTGTGTATGTGTGTAGGTGTGTGATAAACTTTTTCTTAAATTGTTCGCTAATGAATGGATGGAATTGGATCTTTTTTCTTCAAATGTAGATATTGTTGAACTCTATCGATCGCTATTGATTAAAATTTAATTAATCGATTATTATTTCAACTTTTGAATTTTTTCGGGAATCGGTCGCCCCACGATAACTAAAAAGAAGTTCTGAATTGACGTAATTAGTTAACAAAAATTTATTTGGATGTCCCTTTGACCAAGTTCGAAGATGAGGGCAATAGTAATAAGCGTTATTTTGATTTATTCGAAATTTTTCAAAAATTTTGTATTCTTTAAAAATTAGAATTCCGGGGATATCTTTGAATATCATGCTTCAAATGAACTCAATCATAGCTTAAAATGTTTGCTTCAATGCCATTAAGTCGAAGTTAAAAGATGATTTCGATAGCCATATTGGTTGATTTGATTTTTATGATTGTTGAAAATTTTGAATTTTTCATTAATTCCCCTGAAAGTGAGCTTTCTGATGGTTTCTTCAAATGTGATGTTTCAAATTCATTCAAGTTTGTGTAAATAAAATTTTTCTATTAACATTTTATCGAAGGGCTGAGGGGAGAGATAAAACTGTAAAAAATACAATCAATTGTATAGAAGAAAAAGGGATAATAAGAGAGAAATTTTTTAGAAAAACTCTAGTGCTAGCACGGTAAAAGAGGTGCAAAGTGACGGCCAGGGAAAAATTTTATTTGGAAAAACGTGAATTTTTCCCCGTATTTCTGTGAAAATGTCACAAAAATCCTGAGAAATTTTTCCTTAACAGCACTAAATTTTTTCACAACCGGTGGATTGTGATTTGTTTCAGTACCCATACTAGAATTTTTCTAAAAAATTTCTCTCCATGTGATAACATTCCACTAAGTTGAAAGTCTGACGAAATTAGGTAAAAGGAAATCCTATTCAATTTATTAAAATCGAATAAACAATGAATAATACGTGATAGAAGGAAATGATGTACAAAATAACCATTCGGAAGCATATTGTTAATTCATTAGCAAAAATAACTATACTGTATACAATACAAGAGCAATTTCCCACTGGTTTACAGTTTTATAGATTTTGAATCGAAGTTTATTCTACAAGATCTATGAAGAATATCCGCAATGCGCATGCGTGAGTAATACGAACAGTGGAATCCACACGTATTCGAGTGCATTAGGGTACCGACAGCAGAATTAGAGAGCAACGAATATGACATCGACCTTACTCAGCTAAATAGCTATAGTACTATCCCGCTTCTGTTATTTGTGCTATATCGGCGGAATAGGTGAGGGAAGGGGGCCTCTGTAGCGTCTCGTGACTCCAATATGCGTCTATCTATTCGCGCAATCTCATCGGTCGATGCCCCAACACGCTGGCATTCACTGCGTATTTTCAATCTGCAAAAGAGCTTTGTAAAGAGATGAAGAAGAAAACGTTGAAAAGAAATAATAAAAAGGGAGGGACTTCTCATACTGTTTCCAGCCATTTCAACGGATTCATGAGCCTCTCCACTTAATGTCGAATATAACGAGAGCCCATTGGTAAACCAGTATCATATTATCAGGAAAAAATTTAAATTTCGTGGATTATTCCTCCATCTGCTTGTCAACCTATAGAAATGCAGTAGAATGATTTCGATTATTTCCTCCCGAGGACCAATTAAAAGAGAATTATATCAAGAATTTTTCCCATCCAAATTTCAGACAATAGAATTGCACTATTCAACTGTTATTTTATGTAGTCAACACGCTATTCAACTAATAATTTTGCATAATTCCACTGGTAATTTTTCATGTTGATCTATATATGAAAAACCAGAGATTTCCTGGTCGAGTGAGCCCTTCGATGGAACTGACAGATGGACTTTGTCTCATAGTTCAATTCTCCATTATTAGTTTAATTCTCCATAATTCCATAGACTGTCAAATATAAGATTCTATCTGAAATGAGCTGAAGAAATGAAGAGCTACTGCGAAATATTCAGAAGCTAGGAGGAAATATCCGAACTAAAACTATCGGGTAGCCTCAAATACTGCGCTCTGAGTGGTCGAAATCCGATTGGGAAAAATAATCAGTTATAATACTCCGAGATCCGCTGATGTTTCCATGTTTATGTAGAAATAATTATGAGGATTGAGTATCTTTCTTTCTGTATACATGTAATGCTCTATTATGCTCAGTCTTGATGGCGCTGACTTTTGTATTTTTTACTTTTCTACGGAGTTAGAGAAGGGAACAAAATGTAAAAACCCGGGGGGCTATTCATGTGAAAAGGAAATAATAATACTCCAAGATCTTCACAATTATCAAAATATTTCCCGATAGCTTCGTTGCAAACAAATGAAGGTGTTAAGTTTTGCAGGCTAAAAGTCCCGAGCGCGCAACACGTGGGATTTTTCTGCAAAACTTGACATAAAACAGGTCGAGGGGTATTCAGCTGATTATTTTCCGAGACTGGATTTTAAGCGAGCGGAACGCAGTATTTGAAGGCACAAATAAATGAAAAGTTACTGTGGAATTTTTAAAAGATAGTGTGGTATTTCCGAAAAAATTTGATAACAAATGAGCTTCGTGATCTCAAATACACTATTAGAATTTTTTCGAAATTTCATGGCAAATCTGGTAGTAATTCTCATGAAAGTGACATTGAATTAGATTTAGGGGGAAAATGATTATAAAATTTCAAGTTTTACATAAAATCCAAGGAAATTTTTAATGAAACATAAATATTCACAAATAAAATGATATGAATTTTCAATTTTTTCGCGAATTTTCCTGATGGACAACTCCTGATGCCAGCGGAAATTAAACTTGATAAAAATTTCCGGACTTTGATGCGGAAAATTCAGAAGAAAATTTTTAACAATGTACTGCGTTGTGATTGGCTAAAATCGAGGTCCGGGAAATAATCCGTTGAATACCGCGTTGACTATATAAAATAACAGTCGAATAATGCAATTCTATTGGCTAAAATTTGGATGGGAAAAATTCTCCATAAGATTTCAATTGTTTCCTAGCCGTGGTCTTAATATTCAGGGAACATGGTAAAATACAGATTTTTTTTCAGCACACTGTATTCGACTTTCGTATAAACCTAATTTTCGGTCGAAATTGTGGGAAATTTATGGCATGTTTTTGTTTCTTTTATTACTTGTAATACATTGACAGGTTCGACGTTGAATAATAGCATTTTGTATTTTTTTCTCTTCGCATTTCGGAGTTGATGTGAGCATCTACGTTGACGAGCAGAGAGTATTGGGCGGGAATGAGGAGAAAAATGTGGGTTGCCTTAGGCAGATATTTGTAATACTTGTGCGTGTGATCTCTCGACTCCATGATGGTGCGAGAGAGGCATCCCCCTCCGAAAAACCAGAGAGGTGAAAGGCTCTGCGGTGAATATAGGACACACAAAACTCGTCTATACGTGGGATTCGCCGCGTTTCCTTTGAAATCCATTGGATATGGGAGTTGTAAAGAAAGAGATACAAATTTGTGAAGGTGGAGAGGATGGTTATGTATGCAAATACCTTCAGGAAATTATAATTTTCAGAGATGAAGGATAAGAAATATTCATAAATTAGGTTTTTTTTATTTCTCCCATCAAATGCTAAATTTAGAACGTATGGAAATAGTTGTTTTCAATATTCATATGAGATTAAATAATTATTTTCGATGTTCTTCGTCCTTCTTCACGGCAGTCAACGCAATCATTATCATTCTTCGACAAAAACTCATACAATTATTGTCGAAAGGACGGATTCAGATTCGGACTGACACACTTTAATTGATTTGAATTCATTTGAAGCAAATACAGATTTATTGATAATTAAAAAACATTTATTAAAAATAAACAAATTTCGAATAAAATTTTGTATTTTATTTGTCAAAAAACTTTATTTGAATCAAATAAATCATTTATCTGGGTGCACCAAAAATAATATTAAAATGTTTTCCCAGATTTAGCCAACCGACCCCTCCTCCAAAGTACTCAAAAGATAAATTCAACATCTCCCTCGTTCTTCGAATCGCCGAGAATCCTAACCGTGTGTATTGTACAAAATCCCAAACCCCTTTCCAAAAACTCGGTCGTACTAGTTTTCCTTCTCAGTTCTAGATGGAATCGTAAATCCGTCTCAGATCTTGGTTTGCCGAGCTCACGAATTGTCACCACGTCTGTTGCCTGGTAAACTTTTCTTTAAAAGCTGAAGCTGTGGAGGGAAGAGGGGGCGGGGGCGGTAGGAGGCATCCGCGGTGGAGAGCACTTGAGGATTAGTAGCAAGTGTGCTTTGGGATCGACCACGGAATTGAACTGCCTTGCTACTGTCCTCTCTCTCTCTCTCTTGCTCTTCACTCCCTCTGGGAACTTCTTAACTTTGCCAACAAATCATTAGCTCATTCAATCTCTCGTTTCCCGCGGCATACATACTGCTTGGTGGAGTGCAAGGGAACGCGCTGGATGCACGTATCGAAACTCTAAAGTACCCCTCTCAACTTTTCGTATAAATTTTATTACGATGGTGTACAATTGAGTTTTCATTAGATGTGTATTTGATTCAATATTCTTGGTTCATAGATTCCATTAAATAGGAAATTATTTATCTCGTTGGGATTTTCATTAAAATATTTTCGTTCAGATTTGTATATTCACAGTGTGCAATTGAAACATACTACTCAGAAACAATTACTCGTGATTCCAAAAGAATCGAACAATTATTCCATTATTTTGTGGATTTTTATGCCACAGTGGAAAAATTCACGTTTTTGGTTCAATCATTACCGGAATTCAAGTTAACTTTCATTCGGAAAATTCAATAGCCATCAGGTATTGCCAGCGCTATTCACGAGCACCGGTATTTGAATTACTCATTGAATTTCAACGATTAATTGAGAGTTCGGATTATTTAAAAAACTTCCTACCTGCATGCGCCTAAATTCATCGATGATAGAAATTTATAGGTAACGAGTATTATATTCAATTTCCCACTACGAATATAATAAATCCATTGAATTGGCAACATCAGCTTCAATAAAATACACATATTTTTTTTCAATTGCGTTCATTCTCGGGTAAATACCCCTCAAAAAGAAATTCCAACACTCGCAGTCACCGTTCAAAGCCTTTATCAGAGGAAGCCACGAGGTGGGTCCCGTGTGCCGACCAAAGGCAAGATCAACGCCCCTTGGGTCAGGGTCAGTAGCCTTTGCCACTCGTGTCTCGTATTGTGCGCGGCTATACTTTGATTATAGGTCAAAAAAGGCATTCCGACGCATTTTTCATTTTTACGAACAATCCAGTGAAAAAAAAATGCACGCAACGGGGCACAATCTGCGAACGTATTTTCCATGTAGCTTACAGCATGGTGGGATTAAAACGATTCCCGGATTGTTTTTTCCCCGCTGTAGGATTTTGATGAACGACTTGTAATCGTTACCCTCAACACTGAAAACCTCTATGCGCCAATATTTTCCCATCAATTAATCTGAATTTTTTTATTCACCTCTTTTTGTTTTCGTTATACAGCTGTAAATAATTCCACTTACAATTCAGCGATTGCGTCGTATTTTTTTTATTACAAGGATTACGAAAACAAAGAGAGAAGAGAGTTTGAAGGAATCAGATCCGTTATCATCATTTATCCATCTTCACTGTAAACTTTAATACATCCCCAGGAATTACGGTAATGCGAGACTCATTATTAAGGTGTTAAAGAAACACTAGAACGCGAGATTGTTACAATGCTGATGAGAAGGTTCAAAAAACCTTCGCTCCACAGTGAGAATAACATTGAACCGTTAGTTCCAGACGAGAGAGCCCACCGGACCGGGCTATCCTTTTCTGGCCAAATGGAGGCGAAGAACGTCTGTCTATGCCATTCTCTAATCCATTCGTGACTGGCGTGACAAACTACCCAGTGGAAGGTTCAACACTCTCTATTTAACCAAGAGTTCTAGTAGAAATACCCGGTAACCTTGAGACTAGTCTGACCACTGTCTAGACTCGCTACTAATGTCTAACGTCTACGCATCGTCTATCGAGTTTCTACAACTCTCACTATCGTTCTCGAGTAACCGTGATGCCATAATCTCATTTGGAACTTGGAGAGGGATTCTCTTTTGCTGGAGATAGCAAATGGAATGATTTTCAGACTTTTTTTCAGAGAAACTTTAAGATCTATTGATTTGAAAATTATCAAATTTATGCAGGTAATTTGGTGATTTCAAATTCTTTGATACCAGTTTTCCAGATATAATACTTATAATTGAGCCCTTCTAGTGGTCGTAAAATGAGGAAATTCTCGCAGTTTTTCGAGGTTTTTTTCCCCATGAAAACTTTGGGAGGGAAAAATTTATAGAGGTTTGTACGCACCGAGGAAAAAATTACTTTTATTTATTTCTTTAGGAGCGTGTTTCTCCAGGCCAGTCATTCCCAGATGACCTCCGCCCATCTCCAAATATTAGAATTATGTGGAATTATGAGACGATTATGCTACATATGACCTTGAATGAACACCTTTCATCAGTTTTGAGTGAATAGAGTTCTTGGATTATCTGTCAACTGTGTCTCTTTGATATCTCCATTTTCCGTCCATTGAAGACACAAACGCGGAGGCTGATAAAATAGTCAATGATAATTGCATAGAGAGAAAAATTACGTTTCGAAATGTATTCCGCGAGCGAAGTAAAATTCATTAAAACGTGTGAGTCGGAACTGACGTAAATTCTACGATGCATTCCGTAAAAATTAACCACTCGTCTGATGACTCACCGCTGTGGGGACAACAAGTGGTTCCGTAATTTTTCCCCAAACGATTGTGATATTTTACGGAACGGAACGTACAAATAACTCACCAGCTTCATAAAAATTGTTGAACGTTCAAGATTTTTTTTTTTTTGAGGCATAATATGTCGGGAATTTTCTGTAAGATTTTACTTCTTCGTGAAAAATTACGTGATAATTTCGTACTTTGTTCGGTGATGAACCCGAAAATTCACTAAAAGTTTCAGGTTTCTTCTCTTCCATTCCTATAAAAATTTCCGGAAAACGATTCCCCATTGTGGATTACGTGAATTGTTCCGTAATTTTTACTGAATATTTCTCTCCGTGTACCGCAATCTGAATGGAAACCATCAGGTCGAGTAGTTTGAAAAAAAAATTGAAATCAGAGCAGTAGTTTCTGAGATCGTGAGCAAAATCGAAATTTAAACAAATTTGTATATCTCAAGAACTATTATATCAATCAGATTGAAACTGCGTGCCAAAATTGATCTCAATCATAGCTATCGTGTGCCATAATTTCAGATTTTTATCGAAGAATTCCATTGTATTTATGCCACATTTCCTTAAAGTAAATCACCCAAAAACGAACTTGTCACCCACATACGGAGAGACAAGTTGTAAAAAACAACATTTCTTCATGTTTCATAATATTCTACATCACGTCTGAGCGAAATTAGAAAAAGTCACGATCCGACAAATACGCAGCTTCCATACGTAAGCAATAGACTCACCCGAAACTAAAGCTCCCCGATTCATAAACTCGAATATGAATTCCCCAATTAATCAAATTGCAAATGCTTGCAATGCCATCCGTGTGCACCAGCATCTAGAACTTTTTGACCAGCATTAGAGGAAGCTTCAACACCTGGCCACTGGGACAGAACAAGAGTTGAAGGGGCGAAGAGCGGCGACGGCGGGAGGCCGCCAGGGGGGAAGGGGTGAGTTAGCACGAAATGAAACAAGTAATCGCCATTAATCCTCGAGGGAGAGAGGGAGGCTGCCACGACGTGGCAGAGAGGGCGTGCAGAAGGTAATTAGAGTGGAACGTGCTCACCACGAAGCTCACGAACTTCAGTTCGTACAGCCACGGCTTCTACACCCCGTCTTTTCTCACTCTCGTTACTCTCTATATGGATATAACAAGCTGACTCTGATAAGAAAATGATCGAGCATTGAGAGCCTCAGGTGAAACTGTAAAGCACATATTTATCTTTGAATTTTTCGGATGCTGGTTGTTAGAATAAATGATGAAGTCTCAAGTTGTCTCAAATATTGATAGAATCTGCAAGCAATTTTATTGTTTTTGCTTCCGAATGGAAACTTTGTAATCGTTGACTTTGACGATTTTTTAATTTTGCCTGGGAATGGCCTGTAATGACGTGAAACGTAAAAATATGATGTTCTTAGAAAATGTGTGTATCCGGTGTGTCCGGATGTGTGTACGAATTTTTCGGGAAATTTTTATAAATTTTCACAGAAAAATGACTAAAGTTACAACTAAAACTCGGAAATTTTGTCACATTTGGTATTACTTTGGAGCACTTCTGGGCGCAATTTCAGCTCAATCGGTCAAAATTTTGTGTCGATCGATTCAATACATCGTAGTATAGAGCAATTCATCCAAAAATCTTTTTTTCTAAAAAGTCACACATTGTCTTTTTATCGATCATTTTCACCTCTGGGAGCTTATTCTCGACTTGCGTGAAGATGAATTCGGATGTGAACTATAGATGCATCAATTTTTTTTTCTCAAGAATTTTGGGTGAATTGTTCCATCTCAAGAACTATCAAATATATCGACCTAAAATTTGATATAGGAATGTTCCTTGATAATCCTAACTAGAAGCCAAAGTTTAAAAAGGTTTCCCTGACTTTTACTCATGTCATAGTGCGCAAAAGTGAATTCCGACCAAAAAAATACAAAAACGACGATATCTCGAAAATTTTTAATGGGATATCGCGTTTAATGACATTTCTAGGCATTTTCACCCAAAATTAAGAAATCGAAAAAAATTACGATTACAAAGCTTCCAATCGGAAGCAAAAACAAAAATTATCAAGTTTCTGTCAGCCGGTAGTTTTGCCCGCCTGGTCCGTTTTGCCCTACCCTCCCCTACTATTTGATGAAATGACAATGAAATAGGGGGAACGATTTTCAGGGACACATTTATCCTAGAACTATTGCTACAGATCCATTCGGAAGCTTATTACTAATGAAATTGGTAGAGAGAAAGAAAAACAGACTAATAACGCATAAAGTAACGGTCACATGGCTTCTCTCGAATAGGCTCGCAACCCTGCTTGTCTTTTAATTTAGATGAATTTTCGGTGTAATTTGTCGGACATTCGCATTTGTTCGAATGCATTCCATATGAAGAACAAATACGAACATGTTTCTCAGACAGAGCACGCAAAAAAAACATCCCAAAATAATCGAGACAAACGATCAAAATCAATGTAACGAGAGAACGAAAAAAAGTCAATAAGCAGATGACAATAAAAACTCATAAATAAATTCATAATTCCCCAAGGGCATGTTTCGGTGATCAGATTGAAATTGAATCCAACTTCATTTAAACAAAAGACCGTAAAATCCAAGATCAGAGATAACTAAATGGTAGCATTGAATGATGAACCTGAGAAAAATTAATTAATGTTCTCATTCACAATTTTAACAATGCAATCAATTGTAAAGTGTTTTTTTCTCCTGACCTAATTATCTCTCTGCGGCAGAGGAATCAACGAATTATTTCAAATGCAATGATTCAATTCCAATTTTTATACACAATTTTTCACAGATTGGAAAATTTCCTATCTGTCGATATTATTCCACTCCGTCGCTCGGAAAATTGATTTATAATTACCATCGTCTAGCAGCTTTTCTCTCCCGTAGTTTTCCCTATATTTCCTCTCTCCCTACTATTTGTGAGTGGTGCCCCGACGTTACTGATGAACCATTAATGAAAATTCCCGGCGTATCGATCGTTCCCCAATATTGGGGAGTTTGTTGGAGCCCCTGAACGAGTGAAACGGGCTCTATGTGTTTTGACAGCTCGACAGGGTAAAATTATGACATCACGTGCTGCTGAGACCATCACCCCACACACCCACACATACACATCGACTCCACTCAGTGATAATGACTGTTATATCCGGGTGGAAAATTCACCGTCAGATAACTTGTCCCATTTGTTGCATCACATTTTCATTAAAATTATCCTCGGCGTGTATTAATGAGTATTAATAGCCCAAGGATTCACCGTTGATTTTCATTCAGCCATCATGATCATAAATATCTCATTCCAAATTCCAGTTTTACCGCCACAGAGATTGCGATTAATGAGCCGACGACAAGTACAAATCTAACTCGAGAAAAAAATCCAAAGAAAAAAAAATGAGTGAGGGTCACTGACCTTAAAACCAGGTGCGATACATCCTTAGAGGTTGCGTCACCGTTCGAACCGGTCAATTAGGACTCCCCGAAAGACTCCCAGGAATATCTCACGCCTCACATCCATGAATATCTCATTCTCAAAAAAATGTAATGCACAAATAAAGATAAACCTGAGATTAATTGGCGCAATCACGAAGATGGAAGACTGGCGTTTTTTTACCTTCTTTCCTCGTAATAACGCACACTCCCTCCATCCCCGTTATACTTCAGCCATCGTCTCCCAGTCGACAGAAACTAACAAAAGAGAAATACAGAAAGAGCAGCAAAAGGAAGAAAAACTGAAGAAAATTGTCCGGATAACTCGCGAGGAATGTGCGCCTCGCTGGTCCTGGATACGTCTGGATACGACGCGAGGTTAGCGAAAAAACGAAGTACAGAGAGGAGAGTCAGTACAGCAAAGAATCAGATCAATAAATGGAAAAAGAAGAGACAAAATGATACATGAGGGTTTGGAAGTGTAGAGATGAGAAAAACAGGCGAAATAAAAAAAAATATAAAAGTCGTGTATTGAACGGTGGAAGTCACCGGTATATATTACTTACTGAGATTTTCCTTTCCTTTTTCCGGTATTTCAGCATCGGTGGAGAATTTTCAATATGCGAAACGTTCATTAAAATTTTGTATTTTATTTATTGTCGAGCAGTATGAGAATATGAAGTGAGGCGCGAATAATTCATATTTGCGAGCGTCATAATGTGGCAGCTTCTGTTATATTCCTCCTGGGACACAGAGAAAATGTAAACATACAGATTTTTTGCTTATCCGTTTTATTCGGCGGCCGAACTTGATTTTTGGTCGAGAGGACGCGAAATTTGAGGGATTGCCGAGTTGGAAAGTGGAGGGTTAAAAAGAAAAATAAATACAGGAAGGTTCACATACTCTCTTTATCAATCATTAAATTTTGACGAGAATTATTCAATTAAAACATTTAATAAACGAGAGATTCACTTGATATTCTACCGTTTTCTTGAGTTATTTTCTTACCATAAAAATCAATCGATTACAATTTTACAAGTTCATAAATAAATTTTTAATTTATCAAACTGATTGCTTCATATTTTTTCAATTTTATTCCCTTTAATACAGCGTTATTTGTCCTGTAATAACGTAGTATCGGAAAATTGCGAAACTTCATGAGAACAGATTGTTCGTTCTTTCTCAAATGAATACGTCAGGGGGCCTATTCTCGAAATAGTTCCGTGCACGGAAGTGGCTTCGTAGACGAATTGCGTATAGGAATCATATAGGCGTTCCGTCAACGGAGTCGATTCCACGCACGAAAATATTTCGAGAATAGGCCCCCAGGTGATTCGAATACTACACGGGTTGAAGACTAGCTATAGCCGTTTAACGTATACTGAAATCTCTGTGGGTTTTGAACTTGAATTGTAATTCATGTTTCTCTGAGGAACTGAGGAATTCCATCTACTAGCGGCCGTTAGAAAAATATTCATTTATAAAACCGGAGCAGCGATGAGAAATTTTCCAAAATGTACGTCGCATCGGAACATGTGAAGTCGGGCAGAAACTCATAGCAGATTTCACACAAATGGTGCTTTGCAGGGAACCTTGACGGAAATACCCGATTAATTTTGAAGCTCGAGTGATATTCGGGAGATGATTTTTCTCATTTAAATTCCGGCCAACAGAATTGCACCCTGAGACGAAATCGACCTGTCAGTTTCGACGGGGGGTTTACTCGAAGAAACCATTTTTCATCTTTTATATAGTGAAAATTATGAAAAAATTATCAGCTGCAAACTGGAAGTTGTATTGCGTGACGGCAAATGATGCAATTCTATTCGCTAACATTTTAATTAGAAAAGTAATCAGTACACCCAAAAAAAATTTACTTCTCACGAGTACAAGCCGGTACTTGGGGGTTTTAAAAATTAAGTTTTAAAAATACTCGTCCCAAGTACATTTTGTGTCTTTGGGTGAAGTACCACATCTGCCGATTGAGTAGAAATGATACTGGGAGGAAGTAGTATCACTACTTACTGCAAGTACTTTTAGTACTCATTACAAGTACCAAAGGAACTAGTGAAAAGTAATTTTTCAGAAATAATTTACCGGTGTCAGGTCTCGAACCCAGGACCTCCGGCTTTGTAGACGGACACCTTACCGACTCAGCCATACACCCGGCTGATTTAGCTTTTGTTAACAAGGCTGCTTAACTATTAACACCATTCGTTAATAGTTATCGAATGGAATTAATAGTTAAGAAACCTCGTTAACAGCTACTTAATCCCCTCATCTTTTCTATCGGTGTATAGATAAGAAAGAGGACTATCGGCTTTGATACTCCAAGACCTTCAAAATTATCGGACATTTGCGAATTATCTTCTTACATAGGGATCAATTTCGCAGATTAAAATTTCAAGCGCAAAGCGCGAGGGATTTCATTGCAAAACTTATTCCGATGGTTGAAAACTAAGGGTTTTATTGCGAAACTTATCCCGATGGTACAGGAAAACTTGAGGGAAATATCCTATGAATTTTAAAGGTTGAAGCCCTATATTATGGGATATTTTCAGACAGCTTTGTTGTGAACAAACAAGTCATTGGTGTCGAGTGGTTATTTTTGTGCACAAGTGCGGAAAGTTCACGAGCTGGCGCAAAGTAGATTCTCGTGCTCAAAATTCACTTTACACACGCCCGTGAACTTTACACACCCGAGTCGAGGATTTGGTTCGGATTGGACGTACACAGGTTTTTCAAGTTCTCTCCAGACCTAGATGGACCTGGTAAGTCCTAATCAGTTCTGCGACGTACTTTTCCAGAGACCTTTCGAATCCTCAGTTCTTTTCGGTCCTGAGAAGTCCTCCTCGATGCTACCGAGAACGCGTGATTTTACGAGCGGGTGAAGGGGAAGGCATGTATGCGGAGGGTTGAAATTTGTAGCCAACGAGGAGACAGGGTTGCAGAATATATTTTAGCCACCCTCATCTCCCCGTTTGCAGGCGGTGTTTAAATAAAAAATAGTGAACGTTGATTCTGTATTTTCTAACAATTCTGATGCCAATGAAGCCTCCGAAGGCGCGACAAAAGTGGAAATGAAATTTTTTTTTCACCCCGAGCCAGAGTCAGATTTTCTGTTTTTCCAGAGAAAAAGTCGACTTTCGCCAAAATCGAATTTTTTAG
>NW_021680345.1:768174-774743 GCF_001412515.2 Diachasma alloeum
GGGCACGCCGTGCGGAAAACAAACGCTTTACGCCCACTAAACTGTTTCGAAAAATGCACTTTTTAGGCAGATATCACAAAAAAGAAATATTGAAACATGAAATGAAATACTGAACTGGATCTACTTCATGGCAACGAACACTGCGATCTCATTGATCAGAATTAGGACAGAAGGAATAAATAGTTCAATACGGAGGAAGCTAAATCATCTGTCATCAAATGTCGCCTCAATTCCATTCACACAGAATGGGAAAAATAATCTCCTTCTAAGTAGAGCAATTGACTTTTAATCCGAAGTCTTGGCACATGGTCAAGTCGTTATCTTGAATGTTATTTTACGTCGCTCTGATTGTCTTCTCTGCTTGTATTCGCGAATCATTATATCCGACCGGGAAGCAATTCTAGGTACCATCTGAAATTTCCCAACCCCGTGATTCTCCTGTCTCCGTTGTCACTGAAGACTGACAACGGTGTCTGAACGCTGTGAGTGGTATATATGGCGCTAGGTTTGTGCCGTCCAGACCCGAGAATAAGGGGAAGAGCCAGGCGCCGGGGGTCGGGGTGAGGAGGGTGCGCTCCTTTGTGGATGTCTACTTCCGCTAGACTACCCACTGGGGTAACGACAACGACGAAGCGTCGACGGATGCGAGAATACCGTATATTGGCGTATATGTTCACAACTCCTCTCATAATGTGCCACCAAAAAAGAAGAGAAGGGATAAAAAGAAGGTGAAAATATTTCTCTTCACCGGTGGCATGATGGAAAACATCGAGTGGAAGATTATTGGTAATATACAATGCAGAAAAATAAATAATTGAATAACGGAGGTGAAAAAATAGTACCGTGGGGTTACCAGTATTCAACAGTATACGAGGATCCGACATTCGAGCCCACTTTCCGTGATATTTCTTTTTTTTGCATTTCTCATGTAAGAAACACCTTCTTTCAATAGTCAATAGGCAGAGAAACTTTTTTCTGTGGATTAAACTGCGAGTTTTTGTTTCTCTGTGTAGAATAACTCTCAAAAAAATTTTTTTGAAAATTTTACCCTGGGATTCTTCTTAGACTGTCGGTTACTGGTACCTCCATGGTATATTTCCCCATTAGGCCGAAAAAAACTTTTCCGGCCAATATGGGTTTGCAGCCCGAGCCGAAGGTGAGGGCCGTGTGCCGAACAATATTTTTTCTCTACGTGTCCGTGTATCGCTGCCTCCAGTCGGAATGACAAAAATTATCTAAAAAACGCAATTAAAACAATTTTACGGCTTATTCTATTCCAATATTTGTGATAAAACTGAAGAAGAACATCCGCAAAAGACTCATAAATTGCTAATAGAAATTGCTAAACAAAGAAAAAGTTAGTGATGGATGTTTGAAGTTTGAGAATTTTCTTAAACAACTGCTTAAAAAATTCAGCCTTACATATATTAAACACTCGTTTACACAATCCGTCATCCTCCATTATCGATCTCTCCCCCTTCTTCGACACTCATGCATCATTTACCCACCCATCATATTGCACTTCCCGCCCACACGGGAGTATGAGGTATATTTTCCTCGAAAAATAGCGGAGTTTATCCCACCGATAGACACTCAACTTTATCGCACATTGCACTCCGCTTTATCATGAAAGTAAAAGTACTTTCATCTTCCTTTTCCTTCAGATTTCAACAGAATCAATATTTGATGTTTAGTGTGTATATTTCCACGCTAGTGGAGTGTCAGAAGTAAATAAAACTCGTGTTTACATAAGAAGGAGTTGATTGAACGTCGATAAAACACGTCATCATGAGAAGTTAGATATAACTAGGGGGCTACGCCCGCTGCTCGCTTTGATCGCCAACTCCCATATGACCTCCATGATCCTCATTCTGACCCTTATGACCCTTAATTTCTGACCTCCATAACCCCTATTTGGACCCTTACTATGATTCTTGTGACCTTTATCCGTATTTTCATCTGATCCTTGTGACCCTTATTTAAACCCTTAATCTGACCCTTGTGACGTTTAATCTGACCTATATGAGCCTTATTTGGACCATTATTCCAACCCTCATGACCCTTAATCTCATCCTCATGACCCTTATTCTGACCTTTATGACCCTTCATCTGAGTCTTGTGATCCTTATTCTGACTCACGTGCCCCTTATTATGACCCTCGTGACGCTTATTTTGACCCTCATGATTCTTATCCCTCAAGAATCCTCAAGGGTTCCTCAGGACCATTCTCGTGACCCTTATTCTGACTCTTGTTACCCTCGTGACCCTTAATTTAACCCTTGTGAATTTTATTCTGGCCCTCGTAACCGTTATTCTGACCCTTTTAACCCTTGTGACCCTTATTTTGACCCTCATGACCCTTATTCTGACCTTCATGATCCTTATTTTGGAGCTTTTATTTTAGAATCTTAATTTCAAGTACTAAATTTTCATTACCAGAAGTCGACTTGGATTTTTATAATATAGAGACATAGTAGAATGTCTAAAATTTCTAGTTGACTGGGAATTAGAGCTACCGCATCGGGGTGCGATTCTCGCAGCATCAACCGTTGATCATTTGGAAATTGTTCCAACGATTCGCGGTTTAACCCCAATCGTGGACAGGGATGGAATAGAAGGGAACAATGTGACCCAATGTGTTTTGTGTGCGCTTGGAAAATGTTGGAGGGCATGCTGATACACTGGGATGTATGAGTAAAATACCATTCCAAATTCGAGTATCGAATTCAGCAGATCCCCATGTACCACCAGTATGTGGAAACATCAGTTATTCAACATTCGTTCCATCGGGTAAAAAGCATTTTGACATGGAATCATTATTATTCTCGTCAACATTTCCTCTTTCATAATTTTCTTGATTCTCCCTCTTTTCTTCTCCTCAATTTACATAAACGGGGAGGGAGGGCGAATGTGGAAATGTGTCTGTAATTTCGATGTCGAAAAATTAAAGTCGAGGCAATCACTGGGAATGATCGGGATTGAAAGGATAAATTGAATTAAAACTTTATTCCGTACCGATGGACTTTCGACTAGCACTCAACCTGCGATTAGTTAAATTGACGAAACACTCAGTCCACTCAGCCAGGCACGAACACCTCCCCATCCCCGCCTTCTCCCCGCTGCGTTATTACAGCGATGGTGGGCATTTTTAGTTACACGTCTAGGTCGTGTGAAGCGAATGTGTAGTTAAAGGCCCATGACAATTCTACGATTTTACGGAAAATTGAGTAGAGATGAAAATGCCTGGAAAGCACGTCCGCTCTGTCATCATGTGGTCTCTTCTCAGTATCCCACATCAGAGAATCCGTCCTCCTCAAACCCGCTTTATCTCCCAATGTCCTGATACCTAGGAAAATCTGCACAGCCATGCTATATCTCGTAACGTGTCTTGTTAACTGCCCCATTGAATTTAAAATTGAATATTTCTGTGATTTTCAGCTTGTGAATGGACTTGACGGACCGAGGTATATCTGTGAAACGGAAGTAATGGATGAAGTGGCACTGGCAGCGAGTAACCATGAGTACGCTTCGCCTGGTAACCACACAAGCAAAAACGCCAACGGCAACATTATCACCCTCACACTCAAGAATAACCACCTCATTGTCGAGACTGAGGAACGAGCTGTGAGTATATCAAAAGTGTGCGGAAGATGAAGGGCGAGAGAGAGAGAGAGAGAGCGAGTGCGGAAGTAGGGAGGAGTGGGAGGGAGACAAAAAAGAAAGTTGGAGAGGTGCACGGGTGCGCTCTGGGTTCGAGTGGAAAAAAGTTTGTGGGATAAAGCTGGGAAGCAAAAAAATTAGGGAAAATAAAATGAAAAATGTGAGAATTATATAAATTTTGCTTAGGAAAAAGTTCTGCGGACGTGAGAGGTTATGAAACGTCGAGAAATGGTTGGGATGAAGTCGATGTATTGAAGAGTGGAATGAACAAATCAAGCGTGAAACAAATTTTTTGTCATTCCGGCCGAAAGGCAGTGATTTACGGACGCTATAGCCGTTCTGACAAAAAATATCGTTCGTTACACGGCCTAAAAAAAATGTTCTAGCTCATATGGTTGTAACCAGTCCGATAATTTCCCTGCAGCCTCGGAATTTATCACATTATCAGTGCGAAACGTGTCACGTGACCCCGAATACCGCACTCCGATTGGACAAAATCAGAATTGAGGAAATTGTCAGTTGAATACCATTTTGATTATGTAAAATAACAGTTAAATAGTGCAATTCTATTCGCTGAAATTTGGATAGGAAAATTCTCGATATAATTCTCTTTTGATTGGACCACAGGATTTCGAATACCGCAATTGCGCTGGTCGGCAGGGGGATGGGGAAATAATCCATTAAATTCCATTTTTTTTCTAATAGTGTAGATTTATTTTTCGGGTAAAATTGTTCTGGTTATTTTTCTTAATCAGAAATCAGTCTATCAGAGCGGAGTATTCGAGGCTACCAAACTAGTGGTATTACTACTGGAAAGAAATTTCATGGGAAATTTAATAACATACAAGAGCTTCAACATTATCTGGTATTTTCCGATAGGATCGTTGCAAACAAACGAGAGGGTCAAGTTTTTCAGGTAGAATTTTCCTATGTTCCTGGTAAACTTGACTCCTTCGATTGTATGGAGGGAACCTAAAGGGAAATATGTGACGAATTTTGAAGCCCGAGTGGTATTCGGGGGATTATTTTCCCGATCCAAATTTCCGCCAACAGAACTGTCCCATGAGACTCGTTTAAGTCTCGTGGGCAGCTCTAGGAATTTTCAAATTCATTGCGGAAAATGAAAGCATTTTAAAATTATTCAATAATTTTCATTATCATGTGGACCGGACAATGGTAATTCCATTGAGTACTCCAGAATTGATTTTTCCGCCTGATTTTACAATAATAAAATACATGAAAATTTCGTGTGAATCAGTGATTATTAAAAATTTCAAGATTTATCACTCCAAATTTCAGGAGGAATTTTCTAGCAGTGCAAGTCATTACATACATAATTAATTAATACATTAATCGAAGAGTAGTACCATTTAACTGTAATAACATGCAATCGTAGTTACAGCAAATCGTGCATTCCCGACTTTTTCTTGATAATTATCCAATTAACGCCCGTGTAGAGAGCTCATAAACTTGAGTGATAAACAACACCGAAGAGAATAATGACTCCATCGTAGTTTCACACTCAATAGCCATACAAACAAAGGACACGTCGCGAACAAATGAGAATACGATATATATCAGCATCGAGAGTTTCCTCTCGTGTTACGGTTAATGATCGTAGTCCATTTAATCGTCAACTAAAGTAAAATAAAACGCGAGTGGCCGTAATCCGAGAAACACTTGGCCGCATGAATCCCCGTGTTTTACGATTTGCAAAGTACAATCGCCTCGTGGAATAAATGCAACAGGTGTATTTTCGGCTCTTGTCAAAAACTATTTTTCCATTAGCTCGATGCATTTAAATGAGAATTGAAATTGAAAACAAGGTGCAAATTTGAATGTGACTGAGGGAAAACTTTTGGAGATCAAATTAAATTTCATTGAAAATCCCAGGTTTATCGGTTTGAATGGAGTCGCTCCAGTTCACCAGTCGTTTTCCTTTTGATAGCACAAGGAAACGCGCGAGTTCCAATTATCGAACTCCTTCAGACCTCGTTTTCTTTGGGATAGAGAAGGTTACTAGGTGATTCTCTATCTCCGCCTATCGCTCTACTTATACAGCTGGAAATGTTGGAAATGGCGGAGTGAAGAGAGAGGAGGAAGTTGAGTATATTGAGAGAAGCTCATCTGTAGTGCTGGTGATCTTCCTGAAGTTCGGTGAGTCTCTGTGTCGACGGCAGAATGGCTAAACTATCGGGGAACAACGTAAGGGCGTGGAGTCACAACGAGCGGTGTATGAAGCTTTGAAGGCATCTGCGGTGTGTTTGATCGTTTTGGTTTCTCTATAATCGTTTGGGGGATTCGTAAACAGATTTGGGAGGTTTTTGATTGGATTAGTGAGCTCGGTGAACATTTATCGATTGTAGAGATGATTCTGTGGCTGAAGGAAACACGGTTAACCAGAATAACAATTTCTCAGTTGATTGAATGAAGTTTTTGAGAGGGGGTCGATTTGGTAACTAGGTTGTGAAACGTTCGATGTCAAATTCGAGAATTTTATTGATTGTTCCATATCCCGAGTCGAATAATTGGACCTGACAAATTCTACTTAGGTCTCTCCGTTCAGAACTGGATAGGTCTTGGGAAGCCTCTTCCCAAGTGCTTCCGAGACCTTTCTACCTCTGGATATGTCCCACTTCAGCACTTGTTAGGTGTAAGCAGGACTTGCATTCAGACTTTCCAAATCCTTGCCGGTCCCCGTAATTCTATGGGCCTATATTAAATCTGCGTGTGTATAGATCATTGGGGTCTAGGAGACTCCCCTCGTTCAAAACCATCTTTAGAGGTCCTAGCACGCCATTTCTCGACCCGCTCTTTCGTTTGAGCTCAAAAAAACATTCATATCTTGTCTGACATCTTTGCTACAAACTCGGGTTTTCAACTCGGGTTTTCAATTGAAAACACAGGGT
>NW_021680345.1:778252-824896 GCF_001412515.2 Diachasma alloeum
ACGTCCAATCAGAACCAAATCCTCGACTCGGGTATTCATTTCGGGAACCTTTGACTTCACAGAAAATATCAGACAACGGTTTTGGCTGCTGAAGAAATCTTCTACAAAGTTTACCTCGGTATTTTCTGCGATAACTTGCTATTCGCTACTATTACAGTATTATGTTGCATTAATCTTTGCATAAAATGAAGAGAATTACTCGCTATTCTTTAGTACCGATATAGTGCAAAATAAATCGCTAAAAAATAAAAAAACGTGATGAGAATAATTTCTGTTTTGTTGCACCTGCAAATTAGGAAGATTATTTCGTTAAAAAATAGAAGCTTCATAGAAAATTTAATAAAAGAATACAAAATGTATACATAAAACGCAAATCGGGGAATTTTGTATGGCTGGACATAGCGTGCAGATTACTGTGCGTAGGATAACTCTACATTGAAGGATCAAGAAATAAGATGTTTATGGACTAAAAAATCAGTAAAGGTAGGACCAACATCCTTGACGCGGATCACAAGAAGGAAAATTAAATTGACATTACACAGGCCTGTCACGAATCCTCAGGTCAACAACGGATGCGAAGTGAGAATTCCAAGTTCAGTCTATTACTGAACTTGAGTAAATGATTATACATTGCCTTCGAGAACATTGAGCTTCTTAAAATCTGCAAACTCTCTCAAAAATATTGACAGAATAATCTGCAGATCTATTTTGGATTCATATCATAAACCACTTCACCGTGAAATGGTGAATAGAAACGGTAAGTCAATTAGTCGAAGTAGATATTCTCGGTACGGATACATCATTCGATTACATGCTGATGGTTAGAAATTAAGTCAACTCTACCATGAGTTGTACAATCTGAAACTGAGAGGCACGACTTATTCTGAGGGGATTTCCTTGATTCCTGAAAGCTGCTTTTCATATTCAACTTTTCCAACAGGCAGGATATCTGTAAGTGTAACTGTCATAGAACATGAATTGTGAATATATTCTCCACACAATGTAGACACAATGAGAAAACTTAAACTATAGAGTAAACTTATATTCATATTTCTGCTTATTTCTTCTCTATACATTGACTCATTTTGCATATGCACTGTTGAGACATTTGTTTTGCTATCCGAGTGCAAAGGTTGAAAGTTGAATGAAACATGGTAATCGCAAATTTTATTCAATATTTAATTAGATTTCACATATGTGAAAAATTCAGGCCGATGGTTGCTTGAATTTGCATGAGTTCGTCAGAATTTTCGATGAATGTTTGGGATTTAATGAATGAATGTCATTATTGATATTAAGCACCCAAAGAAACTTCTCCGTTCAGTTTTCCAACAGGCTGTTAACCCCAAACTCTAGCATTTATTGATGAGTTCACATTAAGAGGAGACCGCGGAGAAATTTGGGAGACGTCGGATGTTGAAGAGACGGTTATAATAGTGATGCCGCAAGACAAGACACGAAATATGTAATCCTTGTATTTAGGGTTCTCTTGTTTTCTCTTGTTTTTTATCTTGTAGGGGAGGGGAGGGCAAAACGGACCAGGGGAGTAAAGCGGACCGCAGGGCAAAAAGGACCCCTGAGGCAAAACGGACCACTGACAGAAAATTGATAATTTTTTAATTTTTATGATAAATTTGCTTCCGAATGGAAGCAAAAACAAAAATTCAAAATCATTTGTGGTTTGAGGTGATTAGCAAATTCGATCAAATTGCGGTCCAACGACACTTCTTGTCTATAAAACCCCTGGGACAGTTATGATACTGAAACTCACTGTTAATTCAACACATTTAGTGTTCCTAATTTGGAAAAACTACTATAGTATTTACTTAATAGAAAATTTACAGATTCATATTATTAAATGTTTAAATCACCATTAATTGGAAGTTTTAATTATCAATCATTTTACTATTTTTAAACTTCGATTAGTATATTTGAACCTTAATCAATATAAATCGGAAATTCTTTTAATATTGAAGAATCGGCAGATTGATGACCATCCCTGTAAACGGGAAAGGTCAAAATATCGTTGAGAAGAAGATTTTGATTGTGTGTTAATTTAAGGAAATAAAATTATCCCCTTATCTACTATAATTCAATCAGTTATTCATATTTAAAAAAAGTTGATAGTAAACATATCATCTCACCATTGATAATGTATTCCACCTATGCCCATTTCTTGATGTGTGTTTGTATTTACAGTCCTTTTCCTAGCACTCAGGGTCTCAGTACTTTTTCTTCCTTACGTGTTCATCCAGCAGGCACCCATCCACTTAGTGACTGCGCTTTGTTCTGCTTAACTTTCCCTCGCTCTGGCCCGTCACAAGCCATTTTGTCCTAGCCCTCGCTCTGGCCCTGCCACTGTGACAGCGTGCTCGTCCCAAAGGACCTCAAATCTCGGTTGAACACAACCATTTTCTGCTTTCCTTTCCACATGTATTAAAAAAAATGGATTACTTCCTTTCCTCGAGCTTACGAGAGGACCAGAATTATTTTACTTTCTTTTTGTACGGTGCTCAGGTGCAGATGCTCGTAAAGTTTCTTCGCATGACTTTATCCCAGTTGGCGTTAATTGGCTTGCAGTTATAAAGATTCAATTTTTTTTTCTTTCGCACATATTTTTTCTTATAGGCCAAAGTGTCGATGATATTTTTCTGGAAGCTTTGGAGTTAAGGTATTTATGGCGGGGTGAGCATATAGGAGGTGAGACAGAGGGGAATCTATTGGTCTCTCGCAGAAAGGCAATCGCGGAACAAAAACAACTATATTTCAATTCCAAATGTTCAATCTATTTCGACCATTTTTCTGTTTGAAATATTTTTTTAATAACTTTTCTATTTCATCAAGCCCTCAACTTAATCAGATAAAGCCTCACTGCTCTATATCAGACCGAAGTGTGAAATCGGTACCTCTTGCATAAGATTTTTCCATAGTACCTATTATCGTTGAGGAGCTTACTATGCCCCATAGTAATCATTATGTTGTTCCATGGTAGCCATTACCATGTCCATAATAATACTTACAAAACTTTGATTACGTTTACAAAAATTCTAGAAGCTGAGAAATGTGGAGAAATGACGGAAATTCCTAGTAATGCCGCGAGAGACTTTACGAGACATGACGAGACAATACTTTGGCGGGACTGTCTCGGTCTCAGTGAACGCGGAAATTTTTGGTTTCGTCTCAGTCTCCAAATACGCAGCATGGACTTCTGTCGTAATGACTCCGAGTCAATTTTTTATCGGTAGAAAATCGAGTCGAGACAAAGCGAGACAAAAACCGAGATTCTCCATTAAAAATACGAAAAACTTGAGACCGAAATGAGATAAATTGACTCGGAGTCATCACGAGAGGTGTCGATACTGCGCATTTCGAGACTGAGACGAGACCGATAATTTCCATGTTCATTGAGACCGAGACCATCTCTCCAAAGTATTGTCTCGTAAAGTCTCTCGCGGCATCACTAGAAATTCCAGATTCGATGCTCGGGGTCATTACAATATCTTCCTTCCTTCGGGTCAGGAAGTTAAAAATACATCCAAATTCCATCCATTTTTCAGCGAAAATCGTTGAAATGTCTGAAAATTGCAATGTTTTGAACTTTTTCATGTTTTTTTTGTAAAATTGTGCTTACATGCATAGGTACACATTTACACACACAAACCAGTCTCTAAAAACCGAATTTCCACATTCGATTTTCGGTGCCATTATAATAACTTCCTTCCTCCGGATCAGAAATCTGATAATAATACCCTAGCTTGATAAAATATTCTCCAACAGTGCATAGAACCCACTCTCCCATACTGATCTACCTGGTCAGCTGGAAAAAAACGCTGCGCAATATACGTTAAGCATTCGACAACAATTGGGTCGAGAGCATACAGAGTACTACTCAGCAAATTCACCTTGACTTGGAACTCCCCGAGTACCAAAAGATACTCTGGCATTTTTATACCAAGTCACGCTGGTGAAAAAGACCCGTGTTATTTGGTGATTCCTCAGGAGATGCTTGGTATTCAAAGAAAACTTGGCTACCCCTTTCACAAGCCACTTTTGTTGGAAGTATTCACGGTTATTTGCACAGGTTGTGTTGAGGCTGGAAACTATTGAGGATACGTTGGATACTATAAGCGACAGAGAGTGGGATAGAGATGCGATTGTGGTTGGCGTGGCCACGAAGAGTTTGAAGCCTCTTTACAAGCTCCCAAGGCATCTCTAGAAGGGAGGTACCAAGAGTTAACTCCAGACATGGAGTTCTGGATGAAACTACTTCTGACTTACACAGCGTCAGCAACAGTAGGGAAATTGCTGCTGTGTAGTATTAAACGTCAGAAGGAATTTCAAATGTTTTCCCTACGCGGTTGCTCTCTCTCTCTCTCACTCTCTTTCTCTCTCTGTCCTCGGCAAATGGTGAATTTCTTACGAATGAAAAACTGGTGAATACACTCGAGTAAATGTCAAAGGTCACCTCATCGGGAGCCGCTTGCAAAGCGAGTACATCTTCGAAATTCTCTTGAGGAAAACCCAGGGAGAAAGGTATAAACTGCACGAAACACGTTTGCATAATATTCATCTGGCACTGTTCCAAGCTACCGTATTTGCTTCCCCCCACCAAATATCACTGGGACTTGTGTACCTCTCGATTCAATAAATACCTATTTCTGAGTCTGTCTATGATCTTCTTTACAGTTGGAATAATAACTCGAGTTTATCGTGCATCTACGGATGGCATTCTTTGTTGAAATGTGATGAATTGTGAGATGCTACGGGCTTCTATTGTCTCTAATATTCTGCGAATTCATTCAGGGGGAAAGTTTTTGCCGGGGATGTAATAACGCTGGAGTGCAGGGAAATTGCAAGGAGAATATTCAGTTTAATTCGTGTAATTACTTCGATTATTTTTCCAACCCAAATATCGGGCAATATAATTGGCCCATTCGACATCACGTGGTACAAGCAACAGGGTTTTCAACTGATAATTTTTTGATAATTTTCTCTGGTAGTTGCTATATAAAAAACAAAACATCATGCAGTGGAATTAATCCCTCGTCAAACTGACAGATTGAATTCAATTGTGTCGTTGTGTTAATAATAGAATTTTCGTTTCTCAATTGTGAATTTCGTCTCATGGTCCAATTATATTGCCCGACATTTGGATTGGAAAAATAATCCCCCGAATACCACACGAGCCCCAGGCAGGTATCACAAAAATTCACTTTACGCACGACCTCTGAACTTTACGCACACCGTGCGTAAAACAAGCACATTACGCACAGTAAACCGTTTCGAAAAGTGAACTTTTCAGGCATGCATCACAAAAAATAAGTGTATAAAATTGAGAAGTGGAAGAAACTCGCAACAGATTTCTAAATGTTAAACAGGAGAGACGAAAATTCGTTAGAGAACGAAAATCAGAAGTGACCCTCTATTTAACTAAAAAGTATAACGGTGATTCCGTAACTTCGATAGTCTAATCAAGTAACAAAAATTTGTTACACTCGTATTTGGCATGCGACATCCATACATCCCGTTACTGCCGTGTCGCAAAATTGTTGGGTAACTCTACTTCAACTGATTGGAAAAAACCGAGTACTCCTCTTGCACCCTCTCAACAATAACGACGGAAAATCCTGAATAATCTCCATTACCTCAAACTGTCACCTCCCAAATTCTATTCTCAGGTGCTTCACCGTCAACATTCTGGAATCCACAGTGCACCTGTATTCCCCAGTGTAGATTTTCCCTCCGTGCTAGGAAAGTCGAAACGCAAACCGATATAACAATGCATTGTGAATCCCCCATGTGCCTCATACCTTCCCTTTTTTCGAACTCACCCCGCAGTCCCGGGGTAGTAAGAGGAGGTTCTCTGCTGACGTGGAACGTGCTTCGATGATCTCCGAGGATACCCACCGGTGCCATAAAAAGCACTCGTAATCTTGCAACTTGACGATGTGCATTTGAAAGGTGGAATAAAAGACTCATGAAACTCACGGATCGTCGTCACGCTAACGTTTAAACAATCAAAGGAGTAAAGAAAATTGTGAAAGTTGGTTGAGACGATGGAGAAGTTCAAAGATGTCAACTTTATTACACCAACTTGAGAAACTTCGTTAGGAAGTAAACCAGATTAAATTTGCTTCCCAACGTTGGTTACAAGCTAACAACAATCAATATATATATATATATATATATATACAACACTGCTTGATAAAGGATTTCTATTATGAGACTGCGCTGACGTGTTAACAAAGTTTCCGGTGCTACCAGTGGAAAGTCCTTCACAGTTTGAGGGTGCCTGATCGAATACAGGAGAACCCGTAAGATCTTGAGGAGAATCCTTTTGATTATAGTTGTAGTTACACGCATGTAGAAATGGTTAAACCACATTTAGCCAAGTTTCAGTAAGAACCTTTTTCATCCAAATTTCAGCCAGTGGAATTCACTATTCGACGTCCCGTGGTACAACCTACATGGATTCCTACTGGTATTTTTTTATAAGTTTCTCTGGGTATAGTTGATCCTATTCTGAAAAGAACATACGCCGTAAGCTGTAGCGTAACGCTCATTCCTCGGATTTCATTGGTCGAACATTCGGATCCGCCCGCACGTGTTCGACTTCGGTCGGCTTTCGGTTTTCGTGTCACGATTTGTCTTTAACACGCGCGCTCAATAGACAATTAAAAAAATGAAGTTGAAAAAATTAAATCCAAAAAAAGTCCAATATCTCCAATAATTAGCGGATAGGAGAGCTCAAGTGCTTGTTTTTATATGGTGAGCCATCTTCTTCAATAAAAAATTTCCATCCTGGGAAAGTATTCGAGGGACTACCTCAACTCTACAAAGAATTGATAAAAATACTCGAGGACATTTTTATATACCTTCTCCGATATTTTGATTTGCCGAAATGGTCTTTAAATATTGCGGTTTCCTTTAGATTCTGAGATTTCTACCAAAAACTCACCTTGAAACTGAATTTGGTTCTTCGTTCGCGGGGCTATTCCCAGTCGAAATGGGTTATTCTCCACGAACAGGTATTTTTTTACTGAATTACATTTCGCTCCACGATTATAGTACAGTAGATTCCGTACAGTAAAATTTGCCACGATTTTCTAGACAATCTCTATCCAACTTTTATTTCCGTGTAACGATTACTCAAGATTACAGGATTGTTCACACTGATTATCATTTTTGAAGCGATTAGCCTGATTACCAAGGGCGGAAAATGTGATTTCATGATTAAAAATAATTCCATCAGTTACAATCAGTGATTACCAAACAAGTGGTACCAAACATTAAATGTTAATTAATAGAATGATTAATTGTTAAACCCTGTGAGAAAAATTGCATCACAGATTTGTCCTTCACCGTTCCTAGTTCGAAAAATGAATAAAAATTCACGGACTTGCACACACACTGTTAGAAATTTATTGAAATTTCATCCAAAATATGATAGTAATTCTCATGAGAGTGACATTGAATCGGATTTAGTGGTAAAATGGTCATGAAATTTGAAGTTTTAGGTAGAATTCAAGGAAATTCATGAGTTTTCAATGGGAGTGAGAGGGAAATTTCACAACTTCATTGAATTTTCAATGGAACAAATATTTAGAAACAGAATGACGTGAATTTTCAATTTTTCCCTCAATTTTCCTGAACTTTCACGGAAAATTTTAACTGAAAAATTAAGTACTTTATTGATTTTCAGATCATTCCAACAGAAAATCAATTGATAATTTGATAATTTGAATTGATAATTGATTTTTTAATACCATATTTCCTGAAATTTTAGGTGAAATTAAACACAATAAAAATTTCCAGCATTTGGCACGGAAAATTCAGACGAAAATTTTTAACAGTGTATAAGCGTCTACAAGAGATTACACTCATGACAAATGATTACTACTTGATTATCAACACTTGATTATAAGTATGGTAATCAAGTGGTTAAACCGATTTCATCGATTTCGCTCAGATTATAAGTGATTACACCAGCAAGTGACACCCCAATTACGTCTCAGAATAGCCTCTCGACTTCGTTTTATCATCATCTCCGTCCCCCAATATTCTCCAGACAATCATTACGTGCAATCACATAAATTTTCCTTGCCGACTATGATTAATTTATTCTTTTCACGAATTAATTCTTCAGCAAACATTCAGTTGACTCTCTTTATTTGCTATATTTCATTTAGACCAACCTTAATTATCCTATTATTAATACTTTATATCCCACAAGGGGAAAGATAAAAATTTATGAAGATGGGAGAGCAGAGGGGACTGAAGCAAATAACACGCGACTGAAATATGACCTCAATATCAATCTTTATAATTAACTTGGATCAAATCACAAAGTTGAGTCTATTTCTTCCAATAGGTGAGGGATCAATGTTAACAAGTGTGTAATTCTCTATCCCCAGTTTATTGACCGACTGAATGGATGCAAATGGCTATAGAAAATGAACGCACATTCACCTCACATTTGCGGGAGAATTATCGTCAATATGAACTGGTACATAATGAATGAACACTGAATACATGAACAGATTATATTTAATGTTGAATTTATTGGCAGGTGTCCAGGTGTGGCGTTGTGATACTTAACAATTGCGGGTAATTGAAATTATTTGATTGTGTCTGTAATTGAGGTATCTCCCTACTGATATTGCCTAAGTGGAATTTCCAATAACTCTATTTATACTAATTTGATTTAATATCACATTTATTGGTGGATTCTCGGATTCAGATGAATTGAAATTATAGATTTTCGCCTGATTGAGCGATTTGATTTGATTTATTCGACTCTTTTCGAGGGAGGATTTTTGTTTGGAATAGGATTTATTGGAGAGGAGTTATTGTCATCGGTCACCTCACTGTAAAAATACCAGAATCCCAGCTTTTTCGGTTTATTTTTTCGGTTTATTTTTTGAGCTTGGTATAACGGTAAGTGCGTTTTTTCTACGGTTGACCGAGCACATTCCACTCAAAATCGATAGCCAAGCTCATAGGCGTTCGCGTTTCGCATCGTTTCACAGGAGTTCAAGGTCTACATCCCTTCATTATCGGGATTTTATACCAGTAAACGGGAAATTGACGTGTGTTAACGCAACAATGATAACGCGTCACTTAATCTCACACATAATTCTCACCAGTCATGCTGTTACCCATTATCTCCACCACTAACCCTTGAACGAGAAGTTTACGCGCAATTGTGGTGAAACGCCATTTGACCAAATACACTCGAGGTTTTACTTTAGCGTTTGTTACGTAATCAAAGCAACATCAACTGAAGGTTCAATTAATTATGGTATTTTCACGCTAGTGACGGGTTAATTTACTGGCGCGGTCGAGCAGTGACATGGATCAACGCTAAATGCAGGGAATTACGATTGACCGAGGAAATATAGACCTCTTCTATTTTCTGTCATTCACTTTATTCAAAAGGGCAAAAGTACGCATAGAGGTTTAAGGGCTTTTCGGCATTTATTTAATAAAAAATTGCAATATTGTAAAATTTGTCCCAGTCATTGCTTTGATTGTTTTCATGTCTTTTTTAATTGCTCAATGTTGATGAAAACAAGAGGAATCTTGCTGGGTCATTCAATGGATGAAGAGAACAATACAATTTTTTTCCGTTTCGATAAATTCATAACTCTTCATGGTTCTTATTTTTTTAGTTTATATTACGATCGAGTGAATGATTTTATTGTGGTTTTAATGGAACTCATACATTCTTAAAAAATTTAGGCTGCAATACGCAACATACTTTTCCGAAATTTTTATCAGGCAACATTTCACTAGCATTGCAAGATATTTCGTCATTGAAAATCCACTTCCATGTAAAAATGAATGGAAACCGCGAATTTCAGTTCAATTACTCCATAAAACTAATATAAATAAAGAAAAGCTCAAGTAAATGTTTTCTTAAATTTACAATTCATTGAAAGTTCTACGTAAATGGGCGCCGAATATTCATGTTTTAATTAAAAATTCAAGTTTGAAGAATCCTCCGAATTTCGGAGAAATTTGAAATTTCATAATTCCCTCACCTGCTCCCTAAATTGAATTTACTATCGCCCTCCGGAAAATTGGGGGGGAGGCAATGTAAAATGGTGTAGCGGGATAAAATGGACAATGAACCAAAAATGGGCTGCGGGTAATACAGTAGTATAGCAGGCTCATATTAACCAAATTTACTGATAAGTCAATATTAAAGTTTGTATCTTAATCTTGAAGGATAACGACGTAAATTAGGTCGAAACCTGCACTGATAGAAAGGATTAGTTATTGTTAACGAATGGATTTGGTTGGAGACCAGAGTCTATTCGGTCTCATCAAATGTTCATTCGTTAATAGTTAACAAATGCACATTTGAGGAGCCTTGTTTGACTCGATTTTCACTTTTCAAGTGAACCATTCGTTAACTATTAACGAATATTCATTTGGTCATATTCAACTCTACCATTCGTTAATAGTTAACGAATCTCATTTGGGATAAATGAATCAGTCTATCAGTGTGGTCGCTATAAATGAAGTTAACCTCTTGAAGCCATCACACTTATTTAAATGAATGCTCATGTAGATGTACGGGGCTTCCCATTCTGCGCCTTTCCTTCTAAAAGCAATTTTTTTTTTATTTTCAACTTATGAGTTGTCCATATAAATTCAACATCTAGTGAAGCACTTTTTATTAAAGTATCAAGTCTCACCAGCACATAGCATTACCCAGAGTTCGGGACGGGGACGCAGCTGGTATATGAACCCCACAAAGGCCGCAATTATTGGCCCGGTCATCCCCTCCAAGTTATTTATGTGATTGAGTTCGACTCAATTTTCTTGTTGATTTCAGTTCTTATTGTAGTTAAGTGACGAAATAATTCAGTTTCCTCTGAAAATTCGCGTGAGTTCTTATACTGACACACACTGAGAGAAAAATGTGCTAATACGTAGAGTATATTACTTGAGAGAAGTAAATTATTTTCAATGGTTTAAATCTCAGAATGTTTGCGGTTCACGGAACTCGAGAATTCTCATTTATCACTATCGTTACGCACGATATCATGAATATCGTACATATCGAAATATTGGAACTGCATAACAAAAAAATTATGAAAACAATAAATACTTGAAGATTGATGATTCTTTTACGCCATTTGAGTGAGTTCATTGGCGGCAAAATCATACTTGAGTACAAGAATATTTCAAAACATGAGACCTTTCTCTGCGAATCAAACAATTGAAGAAAAATTACTTGTCTCAAGAACATATGTTTCAGATATTAGAAATATTTTTTCTCAGTGCATATAATACAGATCCGTAAATTTTCTATTACGTAAATAATACCAAATTGCTTATAAGGGATTTCCGATTATCCGAATAATCGTCAATCTTCCTAACTAAATTACTAATTAGAAAATATTTCGGAATTTGAATATTTAAATTGATGACTACTTCAATAATTAACATTTAAGCGTGATATCAACTAATTGACTACTTAATAATTTAACGGTAATTATAATTTATGGATATGGCCATCTCTGCTCTGGAATTCAGTGATTTTGTCACTGATTTTTGGTGACATCGCTAATTGGAGTGTCATCGTCATTAATTTTCAGGGACCCATTTCCAATTTTTCGAGTCACTTCACTGATATTTAGGAATCTACGTCCCATTTTTAGTTATCTATCACCAAATTTCAGTGATAAAAATTACTTATTAGTGTCATTCCAGTTATTGTCCAGCATTACCAACAATTGATGATAGATTTTTGAAAACCAGTGACATGTCCCTGAAACCAAAACTTCAAAACTTTTTTTTCTCTGTGACCATAACTCAATTCCTTCGCCATGTTCGACGAAAGATTAAAATGTCTCCGGAATAATCGCAAAACCATCCGAAGCCAGATATTGAAATAACACTCCTTTCACGTTCTAAAAGTGACCCTTAAGCTTGCTTCCATCATCAGGTTAAAAATCCTTGATATATTTCCATCGCTTATTTAATAGAAATCCTCACTAATTATCATTCGCGTCCCCCTAACCCTTCGTAATTTTCCAAGTCATGAAATTACTCTAGGCCTCCTAATCCAATTAATCCCCACCACCGTAAACAAGGCGTCAGTGGTTTCCGTGAATCTCCGAAGATCTGCGAGGCTCTAAATGAGCGACGTATCGTCTGGTTAGCCAGTTGCTCCGACACATCAGCCCGTCCCCAGTTTCCGTAGAACGGGGTCACGGGAACAGATCGATGTCCTGGATGTCAAGCAGAGTGTACCAGTGGTACGCGCCAAAGCTCCAATGGTACGCTCTATTCAGGGTGTGAGAGAGGTTGAACGGTGGATGAATCTCGGATGACCCCTGCAGGCCACCTAGAAGAGCGATCGACCCCGGTTAGAGTGTAGAATGAGTTGGTGGAATGCGCATGGGCCGTGGCCACCTTTAGCTTTAACCCACAAACCCGCTACAAGGTGGTGACGAGAGGGGGAGGGGGGGAGGCATACAGGGTAAATTTCTTACGGATGGTTAAGACCGATAAGAAGCAAACTTGATAGTATGCCGTTAGAGAGTTTATGAGCTTTACCCTCTGTTGATAGTCCTTCGTGCGATAGTGATAGACGTTTGACACGGGATACTGAAGTTTGACTTCTGGACGATGTTGTTCCACCTCAACTTTCATGATTACACTTAGGCTACATAATGAAGTACATGCTGACGTTGTAAAGTTATATTTCATGCTCAGCAGCTTCCTTTTAACTCTTATTTGATGAGGATCGTTTGTCTGGAGGCTAAAGTCACCCCTGGGGATTCTTTGTGGTTGCAGGTTACGATGGAGGATAACTCGTTTGTCGTTGAGGTACAGCCCAAGTATATAAGGGACGAGGTTGAGCTACATACTGGATCCACTGATGATGTTACTAGTGGGGTCACTGATCAACAGGCGCTCGTTCATCGCGAAGAAATCCCGGAGGATCGTTCGTCTGGTAAATACATGGTTTATTCTACTCGGGGCCATAGTAAAACCAGGAATCTTGGTTAATTTAACTGACAATCTCGAAAAATAACGGAAATACTACTGCCGAAACAGTTGTCATTTGATAAGAGATAAATTTTCCACACTTCCTAATCAAACAAGGGTAATGTTGCAAATATCCATTGAGAGAAATATTTATTTTTTTAATACCGGATTTCTCCAACCGAGTCATTTCCAGGCAATCCTCATTAGGTTTCAATTATATCAATTATATTGCTGAAGAAGACGATCATGTTAGTTACGACCTTGAGTGAACTCCTTCAATAATTACCAACATTAAAAAATTAATTGGAATTCTTCTCAAATCGAAAAATCGTAACGTAATTATTCTCTACAGCAACATGATTGTTATAATTTAAACCTAATCTGACTCGCCTGGGAATGACTCGATTAACGAAATACGATTTAAAAAAAATGAATGCTTCTCTCAAGTAAATGAATATTTGTCAAAAATATTTTTTTTCACAGTGTATCTTGAGTTCGCGACATCTCGGACGGCACTGCGAACCATTATTTGCGATCAGATCACTGTTCATTGATTGAATTTTCTTGCATTGCAGAATTCGGGACCAAATTATTTGGCAGCACAAATACCGGGCTTTCGCAATCCGACCTATCAATCTCCAGTCAGGGCTCCCTGAACCGTGGATACAGATATGGAAACCAAGTTGAGTATGAATCCGGACAGTTTGGTCACACACTCTACGGGAATAACTACCAGACAGACGTTCCACCGCATAAGCCTGACGGCTGCAAGTGGGTGGAGTTCGATAAATCACCTGACACCGAGAAAACTTTGCTCAACGATACCAAAACCTCCAGCTTCGACAAAGAACCAGACTACGTAAGCGATCCCAGCGAACTTTAATGACAATAAATGGAGAATAAAAAACTTTAGCCTGTTTTTAATAGATATTTTTCCAGGATAAACGCAACAACATTGACACTTCATTAGACTCAGGCTCATCCTTGGAACATCAGGATTCAACAGACGCCAGCAACTCAACTGACACAGTAAGGTCGAATCCAAATCTCCAAGTGAATGGTGCAACCCCAAACAAGTTGGAAGGTATGGAGCGGAAGGGTCTGATTAACGATTACAAGTTGGATTCTAGCAAGCCAGTGATAACAGGGGCACTTCTGAAGGACGAGGGAATAGACGAGAACTGCCATGACAACAAGAGAAAACTGGGTAATGGTACATTGTCACCGGAGCACAGAAACTCAAAGTCACGTGAGCAAAAGCCTGAGGGCAGTGTCTTTGTTCCATGCCACAAGAGAACAAGTAGTATCCCACCTCGGCTCATCGAGGATGGTCTTGAAATTGATCGCAAGAAGGGTATCGACATTTACAGTCAAATTAAAACCAGCATTTTGCCTGGTTTAAGCCCAAAGTTTGAGATTCTACAGAATGATGTGAGTCCAATTGACGAGAAGGAGAGTTAATAGAGTACAAAGATGAGTATTAGAGGGTAAAGAATGAGGGATCTCATTCGGATGTCAATGAGATGGAGAAACGTCGGGGTTTACAAATTGGCAAAATCTTGAAAAAGCACTCGGCTTGAGGTAGACGTTGTTACCCCGACAATATACCACTGATGACCATGAGCGTCTGGTTTTCTTGTCACCGGTTTTTGGGCCCTTCAAACTACTGAATCCCAACCAGTGACATTTCGCGGTGAGAATTAAATGGGAAGAGGGGAGACACATATGTGCAGGAACAATTGGAGACTAACGAACTCGAGGCTACGTGGCTATAGCATTAATTCTCCTGCATCCACGCATTTTGACTGAATAAATCGATGAGGACGATGAGAACTGAAATTCATCAAACACAATTCACCATAAGAAAATGTACAATTTTTTTCCACTGTGGAATCATTTCTCCATTTACACGAGATTGAAGATAAAAAAAAAATAACTGAGCACGATCGTGTCGATTCAGAGAGGAAAGGAATTTGTATCGTGCCTATTTCCGTTTGCAGGTGAAGTTGAAGAAGGGGAGGAACTTTTCAATTTCCCTGCTGAGTGTCTGCACAGACACTGGAGGTCGATATTTGCACAGGAGAAGTGCTCATTTCAACTTTTATGCTTCTCTTTTGTGAGTGCATTGGAACTTGGTGTGATTATTCTGGAGAATTTTCTCTTCTGAATGGAGAGGTTGGAGATGATGAAGAGACTTGGAACTCTTGTGGTTGATATTGGCAACGAAATTGTGGGTATTTTGAGTAGAGTGTCTCAGCGAAGAAGAAATTATAAGTGAAGTGATCAATTAATGAGAAGGACTGGACCAATGAGGCTTCAAGATTATTAGTTACCTCAGCCAGATTCTTCTTTGATACTTAATAAGTACTCGACTGTGAAGGGTCTTTTTCATTCTTTGGTTTGAGAGGTTTTACTACTTCGTATTTCTAGGATAGAATCATCTGAATACAGAGTTTTTAATATGGAGCTTATGGGTCACGGTTTACAGTACCAGTTCCGCGGACATTTTGTGGAATGACGTAATGATAGATAAATTGAATGTTTGCTGCTCGATTTTAATATTTATATCTCTGTTCTCGAGTTATAACTGTGTTATGGAAAATTCAAATTTTATACGCTTACGTTGTATGTTAACTAATGATTGTCGTTGTTAATAATCAAATTGTGTGTGTGATAATATCAATGTTTGGCCCCATTGAAATATCATAGGAGAATTTATCCCTTTGGCTTCACGGAGTCTTTTGAGTTTCATTTTTGTGAATGATGATGAAAAATCGAATCCCTAGAAGTGAATAGAAAATCCCCAACAACTACCGAAATCATAATTTTTGTTGCCAGCTGAAAATTTTTACAGTTGAGATTCAATGTGACACTGTAAATTTTTTAGGGGATTACCTGCACTCGTTTTGGATGTAAGAGCTAGGAGACAATTGGCATCACTTGAATGGTAAATTATTGTAATCATTAGGAGTAATTAGAGCTGAAGTATAATGCATTTAAAATAGATTTTATATAAAAAAACAACAAATCATTGAATGTCTCATGTTAAGTCTCACAACTATTGTAATCTTTAATCGACTGTTTATGCCAGTAAAGAATCAAAATCGTCAAAAATTAAAGAGATTTTTATTGAAATAATTAATTGCTGATTTATTTTAATTACCAGCGGCTGTATTTATCCATTCATCCGTGAGTTAATTAATAGAGTAAAAGATTTTATCGAGAGGATTATCAATTTTTCTCTCTTTTGTGTTGATAAATTCATTGTAATTAATCATTCTACAGTTGAGCAGTAAGACTTGATAAGTCAAATGTAACATGTTCGTTAATTGCGCATTTATCGTGACAATGAGTCATTCTCGAAGTAAAATCATTCACTCATCACCGAACTAATGTCAGTAAACTAGATGTAAAAATAAACTCGTTGATTTTCATCACTTCACTGCAGAATAGGGAACTTGCATATTTGAAAAAAAAAAAAATTCCTCAAATATATGCCTCCAAGAACTCATATTTGATAAGGAAACACACGGAAAATAGTTTAACAATTATTTATTTCCTTTTAAAAATGGCATTTTTTTAACGTTCTAAAAAAACCTGTGACGTCAACGCACCGGAGGCCGAAATTTTCGCCTGTGGCGCCGTCAAGCGGTTTAGTACAACTGCTGAAATCTAGGAAAACACTCTATACATGTATTTGACTCCAAAATGTCAGGAAAAGCGGATCGAGTGATGAAAGATCCTTATAAATATTGTTTTGTACCAGGATGTAAAAATACAACAGTGAAAATTACACAACCACGACTTTCGACATTTTGACATAGATTTAAACCCACAAAATCTATCAACATAGTCACGTCTATCGTTGATAAATTCCCCGAACTGGCCTTTTGAAAATCATTTTTCAGCACCAACTTCATTTGTTACTGCCAATAAATTTTTTTATCCACTTTTGATAATTGTTTCAAGTATAACCCCCTCGATTTGTTTTGGTTGACCCTCTCGCACTTCGAGAGGCTAGAATAACTCAATAGCGCTGTTAGTAGTCGCAAGGAGAACTTGATTCCGGTGAGTTGACGTCATGACCCCAAAAAAATGTTCAAAATTGATGCATTTTTAATCAGTTATTACAAATTATACAGACCACTTTTCGGAAAACTTTTTACTCTGGAATGGTTCATGTACTACAAATATTCTAATTTTTAACGTTATTTATTGCAAGAAACATACATTCTTACAAATGGCCATTGCCCGAGGGCCTTCAGCCTGGAATACACTTCTTTTGTACAGTATCAAATTATCTCTATCAGGAATTGTGTACATGTGGTTCAATGTTGATGATAGTTAGACGTGAGGAAAAGAGAGAAAGCAAATACTCTATTTATTTGAAAATATTTAAAAACTGCACTCCATGCAAGTTCCCTATTCTTTATCACTACATTATCAATCTCTCATCTTTTTCCACTTGAGAAAATCCTCAATGAAGTAACACAAAGAAATGAATTTCGACCAGCAAAATCGTTTTAAGACAGTAGAATAGCCAAAGTCGTGACCTTAGACCTGGAAATAACTTTTCATACGTGATAACAGAATCGAATCCAAGTAACTTCGTATTTGTGGACATCCCCAGGTAGTCACCACACTCAAGTTGAGCAGAATAGGGTCACTGCACCCAGAGAAAATTGATTTCAATAAAATCAATGAATGTATACATCAACGAATCCAATAAATTCAATTCAAACTGCTGTATATATTATCCAACTTATTAAATATTTAAATTGGCAAAATCAGTGTTTCAAATTTTTATTGTGCTTTCTCGTGAAAGAAGAAACTCATTATTTTGATTGCAGTCGAGATTTACAGGTAGTAAATACCTTTAGAAGCCTTGTTGATGAAAAATTCACTGAAAAATGACAAAACGAGGAAACATTTTAAGGAAAATTGCGCTGAATATCCAAAATTAGTGACAAATCGTTTGCACGTGCTCATGAAAAATGCTTCGTACACATGGGCATTAGTAATTGGATCATGGATGTCCATAAATAACACAATTAATTGAACAAAAAGGAAGGGATGAAATTAAAATTCTGTAACCGAGCCGTAATTTATCCACGTTATTCAATAAATCTATCGATACAACGTAACTCTAACATTTAGATTTAACCAATTCCATAGACTGGAACGATTTATAATTTACCATGTAAGTTAATTAATGAAGAAAGAATAAATAAATTTAATGAAAAAAGTAGATGAACCCGGTATGATCTATCCCTCGATCGCTGCACGCGATCAGTTCAGTATTTAATATTAGGTGGGACCTCTTCATTCAATGCAACATATAACGACAGTCAATTGAATGGGCACCATCCATCGGTGGAAGAGCGCCATGACCTAGGCTCTAACGAACTATCAACCAACGCTGAGGAAAATTTACTGCTATAATTGCTCGTACAGTTTTTGGAAATTTCATGAGGAAATAAATTGAAATTGAAGTGTACTTTAAGTATTCCATGAATATTAATATCATGAAATTAGGAAAATTCGGATGAATTTTTTGAATTCTTGAATTTTAACACTGCGTTTTTCGCGCAATAGTTACGAACAGCGCCGGTCGCGCCGTGTCGCACCAGCATAAATCGACATACTGATAAATTTGTCGTCACTAGGCCCGATAAACCGCGATTTCAACCTGGCTTCGCTCGGTTAAATTGCGGTTTTCGGGCCCAATGACAAAAATTGTTCCGTTTTTTCATAAAAAAAGGTTGCAATCTCGCTAGCTTGTGCAAAAATCGAGATATCAACTGGAAATTTGGCCGGAATTTTCCTCTCAAGATAACAACGATTCGTACTGAAATGTCAGTGGTAATTAAATTCGATAAAAATTTCCAAAAAGTGTACCGAAAATTTAAGACAAAACTTTTTAACAGTGTATGATAATTTTCCAGTGATTAGAAGTAATAGAAATCGAGTTGTATTGTGCGTATGCTACGCTTGGTGACAAAAGGACCCCGTACGTAAGAGGTTAATAATTAACGAACCTCGTTAACAACAAATGAATCGGTCTATCAGTGTAAGTACTAGACTAAACGCTGTTTAGCTTGGACGACTGCCGCCCTTAATCAATCGGAGTTTGTAAAACAAGCTAGACGATCATTGATTTCGATTTAAATAGAAAATGTGATTAGATTCACTTGAGTATTTCGCAAGGAGGTATTGATTGGAAAAAGTTGAATAAATTGACCGTTTAGTGCGTTTGGACTGGTCGCTAGGCAATCAGTGGAGTTGTTTGGTTTGAGAGTGTGGCTGTAACACGTCCTTAAGGTTATTTTCAGATATAAGGGCACTTGCATGGGTATTTTCACCTTCTGAGGTGAACCCAGGAAATACTCAAATGATACAATTTGGATAGCACAGTGGAATTGACTGTAACAGACTTTTGGAATTCGTTATAATTAATGACTTAAGGTGATATTTTTGAATTCCTAATGAGTGGTTCATGAATTGAATTTAATATTCTGCTGCCAGGAAATACTCCATCAATATAAATGGGCCCCACAACAAGGGATGATAGAATACTAATGAGACTCCTCATTTGAAAATTCTCCCTAATTTTGTACTGAGTATCCTAGCTTCAAATTAACAGATTTATCAATGAAGAAATACACTGTTAGAAATTTTTTTAGAATTCCATGGAAGATATTATAGTAAATCTCATTCGAGTGACATTGAATCAGATTTGAGGAAATAATGATTATGGAATTTTAAGTTTTAAGTAGAATTCACGGAAATTCGTGAAGTTTCAGTGGGATTCAGAAAGAAATTTCACAACTTGATTGAATTTTCAGTGGAACATGAATTTTCAATTTTTCCCTGAATTTTTCTGAGTTTTCTAAATTTTCACAGAATAATTGAACTGAAAAATCAAGTATTTTATTGATTTCCAGATCATTTGAACAGTAAATCAATGGAATATTTGATTTTTCAATGACAAGATTTCCTGAAATTTCAGTGGAACTTGAACACAATAAAAATTTCCGGTATTTGGCACGGAAAATTCAGAAGAAAAGTTTTAACAGTATATATAGAAATTTCGTAACTTTACCGTTATTAAAAATTTCAAACTTTTTCACTAGAAATTTCGAGACTAACCTTCTAACGGTGTAATTAAAGTCCTAATGAAAAAAAAATTTTAAATAAAACGCAAACTACGTGAATTTATGGGAAAGACATAATTTCTAGTCTTGAGAACGCTTGAAAATTCTCTCTGAACAACGAATCTCATCCGATTGAAAAAATTTTTTCTCAGTCTCAGGACGAATCAGATCAGGAGATTTTACGATTCTCAAAATTGACAAGAAAATATTTTTCTTGTATCAAATAAACTTTCTGTGTCCAAAGCAGCGTTCTCTCTCAGTGTATGAAATCATAAATTTCATGATTCTCCTCAATGAATACTAAAAAAATTCAGTCCATAAAAATTCAATTGTTTTCTATCAGTTTAGTCTACTAAGTACTACCGATTGCCAGTTTATGTCATCCTCCTCAGGTGTTGGGCGACGAGGGCTATCGCGCTAATTTCATTACAGCCGGTTAACCGATGGTGGGGGGAGGGGGGAGCGGTTGCCGGAAAAGCTCAGTCGTATATAGGCGGCTAATTGTGCAGAGCCCATTAAAAAACGGTTTTATTTTTGCAGCCATGCTTTTCATTTAGTCCTCTTTTCATGAATTGAATGAGCCCAAATGCTGCTAAATATTTGAATGTACCGAAGCCACGCTCAATTTGTGATACCAACAGTACCTTCTGTAATAGTGGTCATGTTAATGTTATTGATGAACTGCACTCGTCAATCATTTTACTTATTCGAATGATTGGGAGAAAAAAGATCTCGAAAGTCGGGGTTTCATGTGACAGGAATCAACAAATTTGTTGAATGGGGTCTCGTAAGGATAACACAAGAATGAAAGAATGGCGAATCGGGGAGAGTGAGCGAACCCAACTCCTTTTTATATTCATCAATAACTTACGCATGGAAGAATTTAATATAAGATCCTGGTGCTTCGCTAGGAAATTTTATTACACGACTTTATTGCTTTTCGATGATTGATGCTGGGTATGTCGTGATTTTTGGTGCGTTTCGTTTACATGAAGCCATTTGATGGGACTATATTCACGGAGATATTGTTCACGAGTTGATTGATCCTGACTATTTTCTATGGAACTTTGCATGAATCGCATTTACAGATATCCAAGTCATTTTTTTTTATGTCAACGTCACGATATATGTATTTGAGATTTTCTTATCTTTAATCAAGATACTTCCTCACTGTTTATAGGTGAGAAGAAGTCTCCAATATGCTGAAGACATGACATATAAACCATATGTTGTTCGGTACATCGAAAAACCGAACTGAAATATTGAAGATTTTGATTACATGTTTTGAATAAGCATCGTCAAACATTACTAAAACACTACAATTCAATGATTGACAACTAATATTGCAAAAGTGGCGTACACTGTTAAAATTTTTCGTCTGGACTTGCCGTGCCAAATTTCGGAAATTTCTATTGTGTTCAAGTTATTAAAAAAAAAATTGGAATCCGTCGCATGGTTAAGAAGATATCGACAAAAAACTATTTTTGAGGAATCGCTATATCTCAGGAACCACGTGCATACACATACATACATTTTTTTATAATATTTTATAATATTGCAAAAATGGCATACACGGTTAAAAATTGTCGTCTGAACTTGCCGTGCCAAAGTTCGGAAATTTTTATCGTGTTCATGTTCCTCTGAATCCTGTCATGGAATGACAAGATTTCCTGAAATTTCCATGTTCATTGAGACCGAGATCATCTCTGCAATGTTTTGTCTCGTGATGTCTCATGAAATATCTTGCGGCATCACTACTCCCGCTATTGTCACACGCATGGGGCTGTAGGGGAAACCGATTCGGCAAATGCGACTATATGTTTTTCATAGATTTACTGTCAGAGTATTTTACATTTACGATCTCCTGGGATGTCGAGATAATAACGCATCTGAGAAAACATCGATGTGTTTACATTCGGCAGTCGAGAGTGGGAGTGGGGGAAGTCGTCACGCTGGCGAAAAAGCGATCAAGGGGGAATGCGACTATAACGGGAGCGACTATAACGAGAATTTATTCTATCTGAATCCAATGTGCCGGAGTGAATCCCGTATTGGATCTGGTACTCAGAGAAGATCAGAAAAACCGGATCCTATCACTTTGATCAGGGGTTTCGTCTATTTAGCACCCTATGTTATGGTATCTCTTCCAAACTTAATGGGATCGTTTGATGGGCGATTGATGGTGTTTGATGGTATGGTGGTATCAAGCAATCAAATTTTATGTATAATATTTATGCATTAAATTTTACGTTGATGCCTTTATGGGAGTCAACACCGGCTACACTATTAGAAAATTACTCCTGAAATTTCAGATAAAAATCTTGAAATTTTTAACAATCACTCATTCACCAGATATTTTCATGTATTTTGTTATTGAAAAATCAAGCCCCTCAACCTGCACTTGTTCCCCTCCAGGAACAAGTGCCTTCTGAAATTTAACAAATCTCACGATATTTTTAACGCCCTTTTCCCCGCAAAAAATTTCTTTCAAAATTATTTCATTAGTTCAAAATCAAAGTATTGCTTTTTTTCTCATTTCAAGGGGAGACTACTATGAGTTTTAAAAGTCGTGGGTTATTGGAGTGAGACATTTCATACGTTGAAGATCGATTATATAGATCGGAAAACGAATAATTAGTGGAAAAAAAATTTTTTTGTATTGTTCGTTTGCCCAAAAACGCTTTAAATGCCAAAAACAGTCAGGGCCTTCAATTTTTGAGCTACGGAGGATTTTTTTTTTCAAAATTTTCGAAAAAATATGTGGAATAACAATTACGAGCTAGTTTTTTTAATTCGCCTCTTACATGGCTAAATTTGCCTTTTTTTGTATTTTTTTACACAAATAGTGAATTTTTTTGTATGAAAAAAAACGAAATCAGCTGTGTAGGAGTCCACTTCCAAAAAACTGGCTCGTAATTTTTGTTCCACACATTTTTCCGAAAATTTTGAAAGAAAAATCTTTTGTAGTTAAAAAATTGGAGGCCCTGGACTGTTCTCAGCATTTTAAGCGTTTTTGGGCAAACGAACAATAAAAAAAAAATTTTTTGCACAAATTATTCATTTTCAGATCTATATAATCGATCTTCAACGTATGAAAAGTCTCACTCCAATAACCCACGACTTTTAAAACTCGTAGTAGTCTCCCCTTAAATAAAACAGACTGGAGATGAACATTTTCAAATTCGTCTCATCAGTCGGTAACTCCTAACAGTTGGTAAAATCAGAATCAACCCCTAGACCAACGGTATCCACCCCTGACTCATCCCCAATCGCTCCCAAGATATCACCGAGCTTTTACCACTTGTTGAATCGAGCTTGCGGGGGTGCTTGTCCTTCCCAACTACCGCCACCTCTCGTACCCACCTCAAACCAAAATCAACCCCTATCGATACACCACGCCCCCTGCAGTATTACACAAGACGTATCACTTGAATTATGCATGCGCGTTTTTAATTCGGTAATCAATAGTAAAAACCGTTCGCCCATCTCCGCCCCGACATTATACCCCAGCAACCAAATCCCACCCCCTAGTTTCATCTCCCAGTGAGGAGCTAGACTGTAAAAACCTCGCATAAAACCCACCCAGCAATTTCCCACATAAAATTCAATCACTCCAAATAATTTTTCAGTATCAAAATTCCCCCCAAATCTCCAACATTCACATAAACCCCGAAATTTTCCCAATCAAATCCCCATATTGCCATCTCATCGAATAACATTATTCTCATCAGATAGGCCACAATATTTCCATTAATGAATGCATTAATCCCCTCGAAAATATTCCTGAAACAAATAAAAATCATAACATAATAAACTCTGCATTGCGGATCATCATTTTCCCATCCCCTACATCGCACCGCCTCACCATTATTTCATCACTACATCCGAACCAAAAGTACATGTATCTCATATCCCATTGATTGCGCCTATTATCATTCTTTCCACTCCCCCAACCTTCCTCTCCCCCCGACCCTCCCCCCCCCCCCCCCCCCCCCCCAAAAAAAAANCAAAATTCTCCTTTTGTTGCAATGCTACTGCAGCAGAGAGACATTTATTCGACGATTAGTGAAGATTTAATTACTGAGTCGGTAAACTTTTTTTTTGCTCGGGTACAGGTGGAGAGAGTGACGTGATGGGGAAACCCAGCGGGGTAGTTGGTGGGGCGGGAAGGATGGAGAATACACCTATATTGTCGGAAGGGAATTGTGAGAGCAGGGAAAATGTGGGCGTCGGTGCCTACATACAGATACAACATTATGAAAACACGAATGTACTTTTAAATCAATACCATAGCATTGTGGAATGGTGAGTACCCCCCTAGTGTTAAAGGTGGAGAGGGTGAGGGGAGGGGGTGAGTGGTGGCAGCAGCCACCGCTGGTGCTTTTATATCTATATAAAACTGTTGTAGGGGGGTTACTCTATACCAGAGAGCGGCAGAGAATGAGTGAGAGAGAGTGAATGAGGGATGAGGAGAGCCAACGGGGATTGGTTACATCTCGTAACATTAACCAATGCCTAACGTTCGTAAAGGTTTATACTACCGGTGCCACGTTCCATTATCAAATACTGGGACGAACGGTGTATCGGCTTTTTAACGTTATACATACCCACACCCTTCTCTCTATTTCACTCTGTGCCCCACCACTTTTCCTCTCATATCGCGGGGGGTTGACGGAGGGGGTGGGAGGGGCGAGGGGGCAGGAAGGTGAGTGGAGAGGGGGGTTTACGATCGGGCGTGCAGGAAGGTATTACTTTTGACGGCGCGTTTTACGCTCGTGCCAGAAGCGATGCAGAAGGGCTCAATTTTCGAAACAGTCGATGCAGAGAAAAAAAAATATTGCAAATGAGAGGTGGTTGGAGATGTAAATGGGTGAGGAAAAAACGGGTGGACAGATTCACTGATCGATTGGGCTCTCCAGGGCTATCGTTCATCAATCATAACGTAAATATTGACTGATAGCGGCAATCAATTTTCTTTTTCGGTGGAAACAATGTGGTTTAGTAGTTTTAATTGGTGGAAGATTGTTCTGAGAATTTGAGGGGATTGTAGGATCTGGCGTGGGGTCGATGGACGTTTAATGACATTCGATGACTAGGGGGATGCTTGCAGGTAGGAAGAGGGGGATTAGATTAGATAGATTTTCAAGGTTTTTCAGGGATACGTCACAATCAAAAGAAGAAGCACTGTTAAAAAATTTTGTTTGACTTTTTCGTGTCAAATCCCGGAAATTTTTATCATGTTTAATTCGCAATGAAATTTCAGGCAATCTTGTCATTGAAAAATCAATTATTCCATCAATTTGTTGTTCGAATGATCTGAAAATAAATAAAATAGTTGGTTTTTCAGTTCAATGATTCCTTCAAAATTCGGAAAAATCTGCAAAATTCGAGGAAAAATTCACAGAATTCAATCAAGTTGTGAAATTTTCGCTTCACTCCCACTTAAAACTCATGAATTCCCTTGAACTTTACATAAAACGTGAAATTTTATAACTATTTTACCCCTAAATTGGATTCAATGTCAACCTCATGAGAATTACAACCAAATTTTCCATGAAATTTCGAAAAATTTCAAACGGTGAGGGGACGTTTTCGAAATAACTTTTCCTCTGGATTTCAATATATTTAAAAAATATCTGATTCTAATGGTAATTGACTATCCTCGTTTTGCCATTTTATTGCGAATTTCAGCTATCCGATTTTTATTAAAAGCTCAATTTATTTTCACTCTTATTTTTTTTAATTGCTTTTATTTTTAGGAGTACGACATTTGATACCGTGATTCATTGAATATCGACATCTACTAATTGATTGATGCTTGAATTCCTTTCATTGTATATAACTTTTCATCTTTTTTTCCTTATCAATAAGAGTAGATTCACAGAATTTAATGACCAAATTTGTTATTTCCAACTGTAATAACTTTTTTTTATGATGAGTGTTCAATAAAAGATTTGATCATTCATTTGGGAATTGGAATATGGGGCTTTTATTCGGTCATCGGTCAATTGCAACGCGAGCTTTTTCCAGTTCGCGTCGTGCCACATGATTTATTCCGGAAGTGCATTCGGATGAGGCAGGGTTTTATTGTCGGCTCGACAAGCTACAACCACCAGGAGATATCGCATTCAAATTATCGGATGGTGGAGTATGTGTTGGAGGGGCAGAATGGAGCAACACACCGATACTCCATCCAAATTCGCTGATGCGTACTGTATTCTATGGTCCATGTGTCAATTTTCCATTCGTTTGAAAAAAAAAAAATCGAACAAAAAAGAAATAAAAATGGGGAAATCAAATTTCAACGCATCCCACTGATTCCAATCAATATTGCTGGCATTTTACCTCAACATTTTTGCACAATACAGTTGAGAACGGGGTGTTGGAGAAATAAACGGAAAAATAAATTTATTGCAGATATAACAATTTCACATTTACCTCCACCATTCTATCATTCTCCATTTATCACTGAATAAGACGAATACATTAACGATCGACGTGAATATTCCAACAGTGTACGAATCTAATTTTACATTCAATCCAGATATCAGTCATCTCCTTTGTTCCTTTTTATTCACATGAATAACTCATACCACGTTACATAATCAATGCAGATAATTTTAATTTTCATATACCACGTCGAAACCTGCAGATTGCAAATTTTCCAATTCCTCAATATAGAACACGTCATTTTAATTTTACATGATATGCAGTAATATCATATGCAGAATGACGACTACCATTATAAATTGAATTTTCATCCGTCGAGACTGAGGGAACAGAATCATTAATTTTATCTACTGTGAAAAAATCAATGAATTTTTACTTGAAATTCAATCACAAAATTCTTCAATCATTCATTTTCCACTATTCTTGAAATTCTATCACAATTAAATTTAAAAATTCGATCGACAGTTCGGCATTCGTTCAAACAAGGCATGAATACAGGGGGTAAGATAATTGAATGATACACATGCATTGAGAGTTACGTATAAATTCCCACCCAATTTCCGTCATGCCCTCGACAATCTTATCCCGTGGATTTCCTCCGACTATCGGGGGAGTCCCTGAGAAAAGAGGGGTGTAAGAGACCTGTGAATGTGTCGATTGGTTTTCCGATATGCACACTGCCTCCGTAATACCCCCAAACATTCACCCCTATTCCCCCTCCCCCCCCCTCCGCCCTCTGTGCTTCATCCCACCCCATCTCCTTCCTCGGTTGGTTTCAGTCTCGTCGTCTTCCTCATTCCATCCTTTTTGCCTCTCTCTGCACGACAGAGTGTCCCACACATACGCGCTTTTCTCGGTGTTTGTAAACATATGCCAGTGAAAAGCTCTACACACACCCCGACAGCACACTGAGGGGGCATGCGGCCACCTGTATGCTTTTGCCGGGCGGATTGAACCTTACCTGTTACTCCGTCCTGACTGTATATGTGCTATTCGTTATAGAGGAGAAAGAGAACGAGGGTGGTGGATGGGGGGTGAGGCGAGAGACAGGGAGTGGTGGAGATGCATTTGAGTGCAAGCGAGGGTGATTTCAACGTGGCTCTGAGCGATCGGAAGTCTTCCGACTTCCGGTTCAGTGCGAACACCTCGGCCACACGATTGCCAGATACATGAAATGTTTGAGTATTGATGAGGTCATTTTTGTGGAGGGGGAGGCATTGAAATGTTTGGGAAATTTAGGGAGAGAGGAGATATCTGTGCACGGAGTAAGAAATACTAGGAAAATTACTGTACAAACGGAAATGGATTCATTTCATCGGAACCGAAAAAATGCAGGTGCCAACACCAGAAATAAAGGCCCGCGCTACAGGAATTTTTCTCGTATCCGACGCAAAAATCTATTACATTTTGCACCAAAATTTCCGTTGGTAGCACCTAAACCCCTGGTAGGAGATAAAAAATGGGCCTAGACTGGCCGAGGATGGTCCAACACTGAGAATTGTATCAAGAAATTCGTGGATGGAAAATTATAATACCAAGCGCACAATATCTCACACTAAAAAAAAACAAATCTTACGCCAAGAAATTTTATACTTGTCCGAAAGATGAGGACAAGTTCTTTATATCAAGAAAACGAGTTCTCAAATCAATTTTTTGCATTAAAATATTTTAGAATTGAGGCTAAAAAAATATTAAATGTATTAATTCAATTTTATTTGGTTTGAGAAATCGCTTTCTTGTCATCAAGAAATTGTCCTCGTCTTTTGGACAAGTACAAAATTACTTGACGAAAGTTTTTATTTTCTTAGTGCAAGATATTTTACTCTTGAAAATTTTCAAGTGAGAAGTTTCTTGATATAAGTAAACATGTAGGGGAGACCGGGGCAAAGCGGAAAATCGAGTAATACTAAGGAAGAATTTATTAACAAATGGAAGAACTCTGGAAATTCTTTCAATTTTTTCAAACACCGGGATGAGCCGCCATATTGAGTATTCTTCAGTACTTCCTATTGATTACTTCATTGAGAAAAACCAATATTATCGACGAATAAAATGAGCTTTATCGTGCATTTTTGTAAATATAAGTATTCAGAAGATATTTTGTAGGAAAAAATCTGTAAATTGTGATTTTTCTGGGTGCTTACAAACCGAATTGATTTCCAATTTTGAGAAGCGTAATTTACCTGTTTGAGAAAATTGTAAATTACGTTTTGGAGAAAGTTAATTGTCATTTGGCAAACGTTGTACTTCCTCGAAGTCACAAAAGAACTGGATGCAAGTATCATGTGTCAAGTACCTGAATACTGGTGAGAACTACCTCGGTACTTGTCACAAGTTCTGTTGTTACTCGGGACAAGTAAAAAAATTACTTGTACTGAGTACCTGAGTGGTTCTTCCCAAAAGTATCAACAGAATTCAAGATAAGTAGCAATAGTACTCAAATCCAGTACTCAGACTTTTTTCAGAAATTCATGCAAGATTACAAATGAAGATCCAATTGTTGAAGCATAAGTGAACATACAGAAAAATCTGAAGGCAAAATACGTTTTTGAAATGGTATTTCACGTTTTCAAAAACCTACTGTACGATTTTCTCAAACGGGTAAAAATTGTCAATCAATTCGGTATGGAAAGTACCCATAAAAATCACAATCTACTGATTTTGTCCTACAAAATATCTTTTCCTGAATACTTTTATTTACAACTGCGCAAGAAAGCTCATTTTATCCGTCGATAATATTCGCTTTTCTCAGTGGAATAATCAATCGAAAGTACTGAAATTAAGTCATAAAAGTACTTGAGAGAAGCTCAAAAATTACTTTACACCAGTACCTTTGGTACTTGTGAAAAGTACTAAAAGCTCTGGCAAAAAGTAGTGCAGCTAATTCCTCCCAGTACTATTTCTACTTGATCAGTAGAGGTGGTACTTCACTCAAGGATACAAAAAGTACTTGGAACAAGTATTTTTCGAACTTTTCACAAGTACCGGTCGGTACTGAAGAGAAGTACATTTTTCTTCGAGTGTACCGCCCTCGGCTTCGCCTCGGGCAGTAATCCACACGCGGGTTGAAATGTCCTGTTTTCCTCCCTTGGTGCACAATCTACTATTTTTTTGAGTGTATAAGACGATTCAAAAGAAAATTCACTACATTCTTTAAATAATTTTTTTTATAAATAAATAAATAAAAAAATAAAAATTATTATAAATCTAAATAGTTAACTAAAAGCGATTTGATATTCAGACTGAATTCACTTATCACATTTTATCACTCGACTACTGATATGAATATGAATAGTCGTAATTAGGGTTCTTAGCAGCTGTTACCATTCGAGATTATGTAACCTGTTAGCTTATCTGCTCTCAATCAGACGTGTAGCCGGCTACAATAGCCATATGATAATATCAAAACTTTGAGAAGAGTTTGGAGTAGTACTATTGATATAGAATAGTCTTCGTACATCATAAGTTATTAGTCAATGATGATGTAAATATTAGAGAATGATATATCTAGGAGTGTAGGGCATAACAACGTATACGGAAAAAATTGAAAAATTGGTGAATTGATAATCAATCCATTTAAATCCATGAATCCATTTTGCTAATCATTTACTGAAGAAAAAAATGACTCTGTGTTAGTTCATCAACAAGACCAACATTCTATATTGGACACCGATAGTAATAGTTGCATGGATTAAATGTGACGTGGGCGCTCTCGAGTGCTAAGCTGTTTTGAGCTGGATTCGTACTTAGATAGATGGCCACCGTAAGTCACATTGAATATTATAATTTCAATGTCACATTTATGAAAATTATTATCAAATTTATTTCCATTGCAGTGAAAACTGAAAAAGTAAAAAAATTGTTATGAAAATTCAAGTTTCAGGTAGAAATGAAAAAAATTTATAAGTTTTTAGCATAACTGTGATGAAAATTTCATAACTTGCTGCAATTTTTAATTAAGCATGAATTTGTGTCTGTATTGTTTACCTTGAAAGACCCAATGCCTTGAATTAGAAGATTGATGGCTTAGTAGTTTGGGCATGTGACTCACATTTGGAAGGTTCCGAGTTCAAATCCCGGCGAGTTACATAATGAGATTTAAACAGTCATGTGTTCTCAGTCCAAAGTAAATCACTGGATGGGGTTTATGGAGAATGAGACGAATGAGGGATGGAAAACTGAAAAATCGAAGAAGCCTTCAAATGAGCAGTAGTGCCCCCCCCCCCCCTCGTCATTCTATTAACAACATTATTTAAAGACTTTGTAAATATTTCCAACAAAAATTTATGAGTTGGCAATAAACAAATAAAAATGACAATAGCGGAGATAAGCGTGAATATTTTGATCAGTTGGCTCTCTGATCTGATCTGATCAAGAGGCTCTCATCTCTGAAATTGTTATAAAAAATTAATTTTAACATAGTTGAACACTTCTTTCTTCATTGAAAAAAAATCGAGGTGAAGAGGTGATCTAAATCAAAGGTTTATCGATGAAAAACAGAAGAATCAGCTGAGAAAAAAAAAACTCAATCGTGAATTTTTCACTCTTATTCTTCTCCCAATTTTATTCACATACACTCATCTCCGTTACCAGTTGTCCAAAAAAATTTTAAAAATTCACAGAGAGCGCTCATAATGAGTATGAAAGATCAAAATTTATTCACAAGTTGTAGAGATCTTGAAAGGAAAAAGCATCTAGATTGACGGAGAATCCCTTATGTGAAAAAAAATTTTTTTTCAATAAAGAAAGTAAAACGTGACGTAATTGGCAAAGTTCAAGTTTTTAAACTTTTTCATTGGAAATTCTTCATTGTCGGCATCTAGGGATTGGAAGAAGAATTTTATTCCATAACTTTTCAAAGGTGGCAGAAAATGTAACAGTTCAGCGCTAGAGAAATTGGAAACGATTAATTAAAAACCAAGTTCTGTAAAAAAACGAAAAAAAATCTAAAACAATGGGACGATAGTTTTTTTAAGTGCCCCAAGTCTCTAACCAATTTTGGCTTGATTGCAAGGGGGTGAGAGTCAAGGGTTGACCGGTTCGTTATGGAATACCTCATATTAACTTAGTAAAAAAAATCTCGACCTCCCCTAAAAATGTCTGAGGCATCTAAACCCCAAAATGGCATATAAAATTGATATCCATAATAACCCTGCCCACCATTTCCATCTCCGCATACCTCGGGAAAAATCCCCATTTTACAGCCCGATAAAATGTAACCGCACGTCAGATTGAAACCTCTCATAACAAACAATCGAGTCTCCCATGTAACCCCCTCCTCCTCTCGTCCCCCCTCTTGCCCATCCTTCACTTATTACCGATACCATATGAAAACGTTTGAAAAGAAAAGAAATGACTCGAGAGAACTCGTCGACACGTATATACCGGATTCTCACGGAAAATAAAGACGCGCGAATAAAGGGACAAAGTGAGATGGAAAATTGTTTGGTAAAAGAGACGAAGGCAACACGCAGATACATTGAAATATTAACATTAAAAGTGGTGTGGGAGCGGGGGACAGGGGGTGGTTGGCTGGAAGACTGGAGTTTTCATAGTCGTGAGGTTGGTTTGTATTTTGTAAAAGCGATATTGAAATTCCGTCATAAATGCGACATTCGAGGGAGACCAGTGGGGGGTGCAGGAGAGGGATGAGTGAGGTAATGCAGGGATGAGATGCGTACTATTTTAAAACAGTTTGGGGTAAAAGGTTGTAGAAAGGGGGGACGGCCCCGGGGGGTCTGAAAGCACGTGGTGCCACTATTGATTTTAATTTTAGTGAAAGGGGTGGAAAAATTAGAAGGGTGGTACGAGGGTAAACGCAAGGCAGCGAGAGTGAGAGACAGCTTGGAAGCTTGGAAAAAGAGAGAGCGGGATGGGCTGAAGCGCGGGGGGTTGAACAGTTTCGCTTTCATTTCCCTCTTTTGCGAGTCGAGTGATGGCGGATGGCGAAACGAAGAGAAATGGGGGGAGGGGCGCGAGGGGGAACATAACACCGAAGGATGAGCGAGTTAGCGAGTGAAGATGCGAGTGAACGAGAAACGGAGAAAGGAAAAATTGTGAGAGGAGAATTGTAGAGGTGGAAATGCCTGTCGCTCGAGAGGAAAAAAGAGAGAGTGAGACAGTGTGAGTAGAAGTGGAGTGCAAACTCTCGCGACTATGTAAAACACAGCATCGCCACGGTGCGAGGCACTTCAGCCATTGAAAGAGCTTTTCTCATATTTACTTTTTTGTTTTCACCGATAATTCTCATTGTTAGCTTCGCTCGGACTTTACGCATCATTCCGCGGGATGTGTCTATGGCTTTTTTTGTATTTCACTCGTTTCACTGGTCTCTCCTGTGTGATTCAGGGAGGGTTATTCATTCGGTGAAGGTATGTATGGGGTACAGGATGAGGTTGGCTATTCAGGGAGGGTAGATTAAAGGCTCACCCTGATGGCTCGTCAAAGGAAACTATTAGCACGGGAGAATTTAATATTTTAATATTCCCAAGGTGCTGGTATCTTCATTTTTACATGGAAAAAGTAATAGTTTCTTCGTACTCTGAGTGGTCTTCGTTCATTGTAAGGGGAGTCCTCAGTGAAATTGCAAAATCTTTGCTGGAACACGGGACGTATCCAACAATTCTTTGTATACATTGTTAGAAATTTTCGTCTGAATTTTCCGTGCCAATTTTCCGGAACTCTACATCGTATTCAAGTTCCATTGATTTTCTGTTGAAATCATCTGAAAATCAATAAAATACTTGATTTTTCGGTGCAATTATTTTGTAAAAATTCAGGGAAAAATTGAAAATTCACGTCATTTTGTATCTGAATATTCATGCTCCATTGAAAATTCAACCAAGGTGTAAAATTTTCATCTCACTCCCAAGAAAAACTCAGGAATTTCCGTGAATTCTACTTAAAAGTTGAAATTTCATAACCATTTCTTCCCTAAATCCGATTCAATTTCACTCTCATGAAATTTACTATAATATCTTCCATGAAATTTCAAAAAATTGTCATCAGTGTAGATGAGGAGACATGGTAAAAGGTAAGAAAAATTGAGACTACAATCTTTCCACAATAATGAAAGATGCGCTATTCGAGAAGAAAGATTAATATAATCGAGGAATACATACTTCTTCACAATATCCAGGGATAGATAAAGTGTTATTTAACAAAATGGCCTTATATTATTGATGAGTTAGGAGTTTTTGGTGACTTTTTTGATTGATTATTTTTCTCTTGTTCCATATCTCTTTTTTTCTCTTGCCTCTTATGAACTGCTCTCTTGTCTTGTCTTGTCCTTCTTACTAAAAGAAAAATCTGTCTCTTGTCTCGTGTCTCTTGCGCTCTTGTGGCATCACTCAATTGATTAATTCATGAAAAAAATCGAAGCATAAAATGTCAATATCATAATGGAAAACTTTATTTGAGAATTTGAAATTTTCGTGTTCAGCGATTGAATCAGAGCTCGTTAACAATAAGCTACCCTTTCGTTTCACCCCTCCCCCGGAGATCTACAGACGAAACATTTTAAACAAACGAAAAATTATCTAATTCGAGATGATAAAAAGCTGTCAATTATAATGTAAAATGATGGAGAGAAGGGAAAAAAATTGTAAAACGTAGGGAAGGCATTAGTTGATTAAAATATAAAAGAAGAGTTTTTGCGAAGGGTCGGAATGAATGAATAGGAAAAAGGGGGGGTAGTTAGAAACGCGAAGGACTGCCGCCTTCTGCCACCCTCGATCCACCTCTCGTTTTATCCTACTTCCTCCTCTTATTTTTTTCTCCCTTCTGAGTGAATACAAATGCGGAAGAGGGACGCAGTGAACCAGTGTAAGACATAAATATATCTGTGTGTATGTAAAAATGTAGCGGGAGGTAAAAAGGAATCGTGGAGGGAGGAAGAGAGAGAAGGCAGCGAGCCCGGGAAAAGAAATAATCTGCGAGCTGTATTGACGTTTCTAGTCTAACTCTGATTGAATTATGCATGAGGTATACTTGCTCGGGTTATGGTGTGTTCGAGAAACCTCATACATTATCGATCCTATGATCCAGCGCTACTGTATAACCTAGGATATAAGGATATATCCGGATATGAGATTTGGAGAAAGGGAATGGAATAACTCATTCTCGAGACTTTCGCTGTCTGTCAAAATTCAAGTTGATTTGTAATCATTCGCCTTCCAGTTCAACGAATGAATTGGGAATGATTTACAAGTACTTCTTTTGTCTCGATTTCCTTTATTTTTTTTATTATGCCTCCTAGTCACGTTTCGGAAATTAATAACTGCCCGGAAGAAAAATGCGGACTGAATATTATTTTCGAGATGTCGAAGTAATTTAGGAGTAAATAACAATATCCACCTGGAACTGGAATTCATCATTTCCAGATTATTTTTCAATTCAGCTATTGATGCTGCTGCATGGGCCAGGTGAGAGAATTGCTTTTTATCCACTCTATTTCTACTCAGTCCATTGACGGATAGGTTCCAACTGATACGAGTGATTGATGCTGACAAAAGTCCGATTGCTCAATGTACTGGGTTTTTAGGGGAGAAAGGATGTTCCCGAATCATCGGGAGGTACTTAACAATAGGCTATTTTGTCTTTCTCAAAAAGACATGAATGAATATTCTTATATAAAGGAATCATAATCGAATCAATAGTTCTTAAAAATAGGTATTGTAAGGAATGATTTTTGAAATATTGTCTAAATCAAAATTTCAAATATTCACTGAAATAACAATGACTTTGGAGATTTTGAACGGTGCCGTTGAGAATAATGCTTTCAAACAGAACAATTGAGCTCAGTTTTTAATTGAAGAAACTGTATGTAATGTATACTGTTGAAAAAAATTTGCTGAGTTTTCTGGAAAAAGACTTGAATTCGATATAAGGAGAATTGGAATTTTTATTTTCTCTAAAAATTCAAGCAAAATTCAATTTTTTTACCGTCAGAAAGACGAGAATTCTACAATTAACATGAATTTTCAAGTGAAAATAAATATTCACTGCCAAATTCCCTTGAATTTTCAGGGAATTCCTTCCAAATTCTTGGAATTCCAGGAATTGTTCAAGGAAGTCAGAGGCAGCTGGACTTCAAGGCTATTAAAAAAATTGTAAAAACAGAATTTTTCTGATTACCATTAATTTCTCCAGAATAATTAAACTGAAATGTACAGTTCCTACAGATTTTTCCATAAAATTATGAAATTTCAGGGGAAATATTACTTGTTGGAAATTCCCAAGCCTCAGTGTAACTGAAAACGGGATAAAATGAGACACTACACAGAGAAAAAAGTTGGAGAAAAATTACCGAACAAGTCAAGTAATCGTGGAGCAAACTCGATTTTCAGTATTTTTGCACCTTAAATAGAGGAAAACGTGCGAGATTAATAGTGACTTTTACTCTGTTGGTCCGGGAAAATTTACTGAACATGAGGGTAATCTATATCGAAACTATAAAATTTACTCTGTATCCCATTAAAAATTATCCCAGTGAACGTGAAAAATTGCTACAATTTTTCGTATAATTTTTTCTGTAATGTACAATGATTTTTACCTAACCCGTTTGGTAAAAAAGTATCCTACCGGTGTGGGAAATTTCACTAAACAGGAGGATAATCTTTGCAGCCATATACATGTTTTTTCACCGAGAAAATCGTAAGATATCCATTAAAAAGCAGTATTTCTGCACTGAATTACATTTCGCTCCTCAATTACCACTCGTACACTAAAATGTGTCACGATATTCCAGGTAATTTTTATCCAACTTTTCTCTCCGTGTACGCTAGGAAGACTGAAAATATAATTAATTAATTGGAGACATAGTGGAAGACGTAATGAATTATTGATTCGCAAATAAAACCATATATTTTATAATCAGGAAAAAAGAGAATTGAAGTTAATTATTGGAAAACAAGGCATTAGATTTGCAGAGCAACATTCTTATTACCTCTTCTCCTGCTCTTCCCATTTAGTGAGCCAAGGATGATACTTCCTGACCTTTGTCCATCTCCCATACTTTGCCATTTCACATCCCTAACCCCTGTTCTTAATTCAGTGAATGAATTAGCAAAAATAACAACTGTATTCTCATACTTTTTTTTTATTAAGCCTTTCTAAAACTTAAAGATTTACTTTGCGTACAGTAAACAATATACAACATATATATATATTCGTATTTTTATCGAATATTTGCAGTGATGCAGCGAAGCGAGACGAGACAAGAAACTGCATCGTCTCGTCTCGTCTCGTCTCGTATCGAAATACGAGAGCAATTTCTTGTCTTGTCTCGTCGAGAATTGAGAGATTCTCTCGTCTCGTCTTGTCTCGTCTCGTCTCGTCTCGCCTTATCTTGTCTCCATAATCCAATTTGTACGGAAAAAATACACAAAGGGGCAGAGAGGGGGAGGCTCCTCGACTCTCATCTCGCCTCTCGTTTCTCTCATTCTCGACCGGCTTTTCTCCTCTCGTCTCGTTTCTGCCATTGTCTCGAATGACTCTTCTCGTCTCGTCTCGTCATGTCTCTCGTCTCGCTTGTCTCGCCTCGCTTCTCTCGCGTCTCGCGAGATCACTAAATATTTATCCAGGAATTCACTAATAATGACAAGCGAGTTTTTGTCTAGTCTGGCCAAAAACTCCTCGGCACAGTATGGTGGAAAATAGTTTTTCTCGCATAATTTTCCGATGTATTCCCATACTTGTCATCATCTTCCATGAATTAATTAAAATTAAGGAAAAGCTCTCAGCCACTGTTTTAATCTACATCAGTATCTCGCTATAAGGAAACAAGGTCTATATGCCACACTATAATAATTCCCTTGTTTGCTCGATAGAGCAATTTCCCTCCGGACTCATGGTAAAGCCGGAAAGACTATGCGTGTACATATATAACAACAACGAGGGGTCGAGTCTTTTTCCCCCTCGAGCAGTGCGTACATCTAGATTCTAGACTGTATGAGTATTCTTCGCTGTATGTAGAATGCAGAGAGGGTGGAATAAGGACTAGGTGAAACGCACTGAGGCTGTTTTCTACACAACAGTGGAGCGAAATAGAGGGAGCACGTGCAAAGGCAGCACAACTAATACTCACCCACTCCATGATTCCCTGTCGAGATACATCAAACGATCCTTACCCTGGGTTAGTATCCGCCGTGGTAATTTGACGTGTGACTGATAGGGGAATCAAGGACACTTGAAAATTGAAAAAGAAATATTAATTGGAAAGATTAAGGCAATAACACAGACAAATAGAATATTGTGTTGCGAGTGCGTAAAAAAGTATTTTTCCACACGCACGTGTATCACATACTATAGGGAGAGAAATATTCAGCTATAATACCCCAAGACCTTCAAAACTATCGGATATTTCCCGAATGTTTTGTTGCATAGCAACGAGAGGGATCAGTTTTGCAGATTAAAATCCCGAGCGCGCAGCGCGAGGATCAGCTTCCACACGCACGGCTTCTTCGCGCTGCGCGCTCGGCATTTTAATCTGCACAACTGATCCCGATCGTTGATATGCAGGAAAACTTGAGGGAAATATCCGATGAATTTTGAAGGTCGAGGGGTATTAGGAGAATTTCTTCAATTCTGATTTTGGCCGATCAGGATGCAGTGCGTTCAGGGTTACAGGACACATTTCACCAAAATGTGAGGAATATCTCTCAAATTCGTAGAAAACAATTGACAGGCTACAGGGAAATTATCAGACTTATAATTTCCCTGCAGCCGGGGAAATTATCAGTGTGAAACGCGTCACGTGACCCTTTATTGTTAAAATGGTATGTTCCGATACGAGTAGTGCCATTCTGCATAGATTAAACGACCCTTTTTCTAGTGTCGGACGCTATTTTTTGTGATGCGTCACAATGAGTGGAAAGTGGAGTTTTGCGCGTAAAATGTCACTTTACACATGCAAGCAAGTGTTTTACGCGTACTAAACTGTTCCGAAATGTGAACTTTTCAGACAGGTATTACAAATAAAATTATAGGTTCAAGTGCACTGATCCACGATAAATGATGTTTCATTTATTCCAAACGAGATCCATTCCAAACGAGATCCATTCGTTAACAATAACTAATCCTTTCTATCAGTGTGAAAATCTCTGAATTTCAGAGCTCTTTCGTACTCAGAACTAGCAAGCAGAAAATCCTGAAAATGAGTAAAATGATCTTATCTCGGGAAAGTGAATATCCTAATCAGTCTAGTTTGCTTTGAAAAATACAAATACAGTTGTTACCAAAATTGGACTCAGGGTTAAGATTGAATTGAACTCACAATCTTATCTAGGGAAAACTTCTCTAAAATATGCGAGAAAGAAATTCTAATTCTTGGTAATTTTTGCTCAAATATAGTCTAATAACACTCAAATTATGGTATATTTTCTCTTACTCTAAGGAAAACTGGGTTTTGGAATTCAGAACTTTTCGGATCTTGAAATAAACACCTTGGAGTTCTGGAATGAAGTACATTTGGATTCTCAAATTAAGAATATTCTCATCATTAAATATATATGACGTTTGAATAAAAGTATATCACCTGAGACTCAATTCATGTTGAATTAATGTTCAATTGTTCTAGAATTTTATCCAGAACCCAATGCTTAATAACAATACAAAAGGCCAGAAGCCGGTCGCTCGCTTCGTTCGCTCCAGGGTAGGGTGTGACTGAGTAGATTAGGTTGGAGTGGGTGTGACCCATTATGGGTCAGACCAGAAACGTTCCAATTTATTCCCTTTTTTTAATCTAAAATTGACACCGCCATGGACATCAACGTGTAATATCCTAATCAACACAGTTTGCTTTGAAAAATAAAAATCCACTTGGAATTAAAATTTGACTCAAGGCTAAGGTTGGATTGAACTCTTAAAAAGAATTTATTTTAACGCCGAAATATTCAACCCCTCACACTGGAGACATTAAAACAGATTTTTTACTATGTAGGGTTCATGAAACGTGGAAATATGATAACTGCCCATAAATTTGGACTGGAGGGCGGGGAGGCAGTTGGTGGGGAAGCTCGCCCGCGCGTGTCGAACTTTGCTCCCTCGAACGCACCGGCGCGAGCTCCTCTATCTGTGTCGAACTTCGCTCCCTCGAACGCATGGGGGCGAGCTTCCGTCGTTTCAGCCTTTAGAGCAAGACGATCCCTCCAAAGAGAAGTCTCGTTTGAGTCTCTTGCGCACCCCTAGTCATTACAATAACTTTTTTCGAATCGGGAAGAAAGTTTTATGGCGGGATTAGTCCCTTCCAAAAACTCAAATGCGATGCTATCTTGAGTTTTTATTCGCCACTGTTGACCATAATATCCTTAACCCCTCAAGTATGGCGTCCATACCTCGTATAGACCTATGCGGAAACGCATAACTGTTTTCAAACTTGAATATTTCCGAAAATATTGCAGATAATTCAGAAGCTGGATAGTGTAGCTTTAATCTCATATGGTTTTTCATCCATGAGAAGTCATCGAGTCTCAGTGAGATTGAGGCCACGTTACACTTGGTAACAGAAGGCCTCCGTACGTGAGGGGTTACGGCGTTTTCTCACTTGAAATAAGTAGTTTTTGGGGCTGTGAAGTTAGGGATTTTTTTCTGACTGGGGGGCTACGCCGCCCCACTCCGCTCACTCCTCACTCCGCTCGCCAACCCCATATGACCCCCATACGACCCACATATGATTCAGACCCTGGTGACCCTTAATTTCTGACCCCCATGACCCTTATTTGGACCCCGACTCTGTCCCTTGTGATCGTTAATCTGACCCTTCTGATTCAAATTTTCATCACCAGAAGTCGATTTGGATTTTTATATTATCAAGAGATATATTACGACGCTTCTTCACCCCTGTGAGCCTTAGTTTCCGCCCCCATGACCCTTACTTGGGCCCTTCATGTGATTTTCGTGATCCTTAATCTGACCTTTGTGACTAACATTTTTTTGTAACACTTAATCTGACCCTTGTGAGTAAAATTTTCATCACCAGAAGTCGATTTGCATTTTTATAATATAGAGAGATATATTATGACCCTTATTCACCCTTGTGACCCTTATTCTGTCCTCCATGACCCTTGTTCTAACCTTTATTCTGATCCTAATAACCCATTATTTTGATCCTTGTGGCCCTTATTTAGACCCTTGTGACCCTTAATTTTGAAGTCTTAATTTCGAGTACCAAATTTTTATCACCTGAAGTCGATTTGAATTTTTATAATACACAGAGAAATTAAATTACTAGTTTTTGAATCTCAGCACAGTGCCTTCTAGACCCATGAGTTTCTTAAAATCAGTAACTTGTTTCTGGAATTTAGAAAATTTTTTCGCCGCGAATGATTTCCCATCATCTCTCTCAGTGCTCGTGTATATAATTACCAAAATGATCATTTTTTGATAGACTAATTACACATTTATGAAATTTGGGTTCACAATGAAAAAATTATTACACAAGAGCGAAGGCCGAGAGGGGGTAAAAAAGAGGGAAACATAAAACAGACGGTACTCGGCGGGGCAAGGGGAGGGGGAGGTGGGGTCTTTGCCATTAGAAACGCGCGAGAGGGATTGGTTGAAGGTTTGTTGGAAAAGTTGAGCCCTCTCAGCGACCCAGCCAGAGGCACCCTCACTCATTTTGCTCTCTACCGCTTTTCTCTCTGTGTGTCCGCTGATGTACCCCAACTCTGCTACCACCCCACCATTTTCCTCTCACTCGTTCCCTTTTATATTTTCATAACTAATCTGCGCGGTGCGTACTATTACGCTCTCCGCACATTTTATAACTTTATGGATTTTCCTACTCTCTGTTCACTACCCCAATCCAGTATAATGCCCCCCTCTACTCTGCCGTTCGCTCGCGCGTTCGTATTTTCGTTGTCTCTCTTGCGCTGGGCTTTGCCATTCTTCAGCAGAAAACTGTGTGTGGGGGTCCTGTCATAAAGTCATGATAATAGCACTAGACTCTGTCAGATCGAGGCTGTAAAAATTGTTTTTCGAAAATTTTTATGTCTATTTGCTCTGCTGAAAATTTTATGATGATTTTTGAAAATGGGAGCAGGATACGACGATGAAGGAGTTCGATCGAGTAATTGTCATGTGTATTCTTTGATTGATTGAGTACTTTTTATTTTCTCTTCGAGTCGTCTTCCATTCTGTCAATCATTTTGGCTCCAATGAATGAATGTTCTTAAAAATGTGTATCAAGCTCTCATCTGTGTAAATGTGTAAATTCATATTGGAGATAATGACTAGAATGAATCGAGTTATAGTAGTGAAGAAATTCTCCACCAAATCTTGACCACTTCCAAGAAAATGTTTTTTTTTCGTAAGATATTACGATACATATACAGAAAATTACGAAGGGATTTGACTATGTCCAGTTCTTTAGTTCTTTATTTACTCTGTTATTTATTTATTCATTACCATAATAGACTCGAAAGCACAAGGTCAGTTGCATTGTCGAATAATTTACATATAAAACGTGAAAAGTATACAAGAAAGTAGTAATGATAATACTAGGAAAGACGTGAGATTCCCGGAGCCGAATTAAAGATTAAATATATACAAATGACAATTTCAAGAAGAATGTTGGGTTTGTCCGAAAGTTAAGTTAAGAAATCAATTTCCTTCGCAAGCATGAAGATAAAAATCACTGAAAAACGACAGTACATTCTAGATAATCGGATGGCGAAATTATATTTCAGAAATTTCTGTTAGAAGCCATAGGAAAACTATGAGGCAGAAGATAAGCTTTCGTCTTTGCGGCGTAATTTTTCGCAAAGGAGCTCTGAAATTCGTGAATTATTAGCGAAAAAATACCAGACAAAAGGGTGAATTCTACCGAATTTTTACTGTCCATCCTGTGATAATGCTGTTTCAAGCTGCATGACTGCTAATGGCAAACGCGGGTAAGTGCGGAGTCACGCCTTTTTGGTTGTAATTCTGATAATAAATGTGTTTTTTGAAGGTATTTGATAATAGCAAAGAGACGCACGCGCGGAGTTACGCCTCTTTGCCATTCAAAATCGGTAATTATACCCCTTTGTTAGTGATTTTTTTTCGATAGATTTTTGTTCAGAAATTTAATGAAAGTTGTTTTCAAAAAGTGGATTTTTGACACTTACGCCCCTGTGGCTATACGGCGACAATATGAGGTTCCCACATCAAACAATTGTGATACCCTAAATTTTATAATTTTCTACAGACAGCTTGAATATTTCTACGGACAATTCTAATGTCCGCGTGTCAGATCGGGAGAAAACCTCACATTTCTTCCATCGAATTGGTTAATTTCAATAAAATATTTTCTATATACGCAATGGAGTAATTGTTAAACAAAGTTTTTTTTAGTCAATCTGAAGCAAAGATTCATATTTTTACCCCGTTAGACATTTTTGTCTGAAATTTCTGGTACACCTTTTGGAAATTTTTATCGAATTGAATTACCACTGAAATTTCAAGGAGTTTCGTCATTGAAAATTCGGAATTTCGAGGAAAAATCAAAGAGAACTGTAAATTTTAGTTCCATTTTTCCCTGAAAATGAATAGAAAACCAGAAAATTGCGATAAATATATTCTTGAATTTTCAGGACAGTGACGCTGAATGCGTTTTAGAGGGGAAAAAATCATGAAATTTTAGATTTTATTGAAAATTCAATGTAATTTGGCACAGAATATTCATATTAGATTGAAAATATAAATAAATTAAGGAATTTTCGCCGCTATGCTGCTTAAAATTCCGGAATTTTACTGAATTTTCAGTGTAACCTCAAATTTCATGATTTCTTTCCTCTAAATCGTATTCAGTGCCACTGTCCTGAAAATTAGTAGTCAACTGTCCATGAAATTTCATTGTTTTTCTAGCAGTGTATGATCAACTTTCTTTCATAAAACAGATACTGCAAAAAAAATTCTCTAGGAAAATTTTGCTATTTTCTCGAATTCCTGTGTAATGTTCAAAAATGGATTTGAACGTTGAGTTGACTCATCTCAGAATGGGATGATGTATATAAGAATGATAACAACAATGGGATTGAATCTCTATTCCAATCTCCCCTAATCATAGCTACTGCTTTCAAAAGACGCTAGAGGTGGTTTACGCATTTGCAATGCGTAAATGAGGAAACGAGACGTTGGGGTTTATTAATAGTAATAATGGGGGAGCAAATTGTAAAGAGGGATGTCCAGTGGGCCGTGATGCAATAGGGTTCGTCGAAGGGTGGAGGAAAAGGTGACAGTCTATATACGCAGGCATACACCGTGCGATGCGTGAGAAAATGTAGATTACAAGTTTTTTTTATCCCTTTTAATATCGGTCCTTTACTACTGCAGAAAGTGAAGAAAAACATCTCCGTTGGTTATAAATATAGGGAGAATGAAGCAAGTGCAGGGCGGCTTCGTTGGTCGAATCTTCATTATTTCCAATGAAACAATTTAAATGGGTTACACTGTTAGACCTTTTTCGAAATTTCATGGAATAATTGAACTGAAAAATCAAGTATTTTATTGATTTTCAGATCATTCGAACAGAAAATCAATAGAATATTTGATTTTTCAATGACGCGATTTTCTTTAATTTCAGTGGAAATTAAACATGATAAAAATTTCCGGTTTTTGACAAGGAAAATTCAGACGCAAATTTTTAATAGTGTAATAAAGTAATGGAATGACCTTTTAACTTTATTAGTCACTTGACCGGCGCTGATCCTTTTCTTCATTCAAATCATGACAACATTATTATCGAATGTGAAAACGAAAAAGTAAAATCCGTTACATTTCATACATTTATAGGAATGCATTATAAAAATCAATAGTACGTAGAAAGAAAAAGACAATCAATGGCGTAAATGGAGAATAAGAGAAAGATCATTGAATAATTTTGAATTTTTGATCAATCACTTTGAAAAAAAGTTTCTAATTTTCAGAATCAGTGGTTTTACCGCTGAAAATAAAAAGCTGGTTCCTCAATTTAGTATAAAATTCCTCTGTGACCCTTAATCTGACCCTCATGACCCTTATTCTAACCCTCGTGACCCTTATGAGCCTTAATTTTGGAGTCTTAATTTTGAGTACCAAATTTTTATCACCAGAAGTCAACTTGGATTTTTATAACGTAGAGCGATTCTAATTTTAAATAAACTTTATTTGATTCAAATAAATCCTTTGTCCGGGTGAACGCTCATACTCATACATTAAGGACATTATCTGACAACATCATACCTGTACGTTCCGTGACATATCAAACCATTTCCACCGAAAACCAACGAACCAAAAATTTTCACAATTATGAACCTTTCATTCGTAAGCAAAAGAGGAAAATTGTGAAAATAATGGGGGAAGTAAAAAATGGTGGAGTGTGCAAATGAATGTTTTTTGGTCCTTTGATACCGGGCCGATGGTGGCAAGCGGGAATGATGAGGGGGGAAGGTGGGTTGGAAGCGGATTTGCGGAATTTGATTATGCATTAACGCACTTATACATCCCGTGTAACTGCGCATCGCCCCCACCCAAACCTAGTGCTTTTTAGGGGGATTTTCAAAGTTCTGAGCGAAAGAGAGAAATGTATATGAAGAGTGAGAGGGGGTGGATGGGTGGCTGGGGATGGATAGGGGGAGGTGGGGGTGAACCGATGAGGAGATTTAATTCCTACCACCATTGCGCGAGACCCCCTCCCCCTCCCGTACTACTACCACATCGTCAACCTCACTCTCTCGTCTAGGGTAAAAAAGAGGGATCGATACTAAAATGCTTTAAAATTGTGGGATTTTATATCTATCGACGCGCGCCGCGCGTTGGACTGCGCGTGCTGCTGTGACTGGCCAAACTCAACCTCCCACCAATCATTTCATTCTTCTCATTCCTCTGTTACATTTTTTTACTCGATATGAGCATCGGTTTAGCGGACATTAGAATTGATGAGCAATTAATGAGACATTGGGTAATTAAAAATGTAATTATTTTTTTAGTGTTTTTTTCCTGTCGATAATGATGATTGGAGTGATAACGAAATTCAATTTGTTATTTGGGAGAATGAATTATTGAGAGGGTTTTTATTATGTATGGTACAGAGAGAATCGGAGATGAAAGTAATTAAAATTAGTCATTTTAATTGAATTACTGAATGTTACATTTTTCATTAATCAACAGCGTTGTCAACAAAAAACGAGAGTAATCATCATTTTTAATTGATTACAACGAAATATTAATTATGAAAATGATCACGTTTCATGAAATAAAATCATCCCTTCTCACGAAAGACACTGGATGGAGGCGAAAAAATTCCACTACAAAATTGAATTTTTCTCAACTTGATGAAATAATTTATTCCTCCTCTCTCCAACCTAAAAAATTCCGCAATAAAAGCCATTTCTATCCCTCCTCACTATCCCTTCCTCCACTCCCCCTGCATACACATCCACCCTTTCATCCCCTCATAGCCATCGAAGAATGAATTCTCCTGTCCTGTCTCCAAAGACTGTCTAATTTTTTTTCGCCCTTGAGAGCCCCCAGAACACGATTCCAAACCCACGGAGCCCCCGTCAAGGCTCCACCGTGTGTACCCGTTGGAGATTGCGTACGAATCCACGAGGTATAAGGGACTCACAACACGTACAAAGAAAGAAAGAGTAAAAAAAAATCTCCGCAAAAAAGAAAGCACAGAGGAGCAAAAGAGGGCGCGGACGTCCCCTTGTTTCATTCCGCTTTTTAATAAGGACCTCGTTTGGTACTCTAGGCTTTAAATAGATCAATACCTACGTACTTCATCCCTAGCAACGAACCCCAACCTTCCTCTTCCCCTCTCACTTTCTCTCTCTCTCCTTCTCTCTTTTTCTCCTCCTGTGCCCCCCTACCTATTGCCACCCTCGCATTTCTCTTTTCCCTTTTTACCCTGCGGTATAACTAGCAACTCCACCTGTCTCCCTCTATCATCCACCACTATCCTCATCATTTATCGCACTTTTTCCCCCCACTCTTCTGGTACTTTCAACTTTCCATACATTTTCTCTTTTGGTTCTACAACCCGAGCACACCGCGCACCCCTCCCCCCCCC
>NW_021680345.1:824937-839243 GCF_001412515.2 Diachasma alloeum
CCCCCCCCCCTTTCGCCGCACAGTTCAACTCCCCATCCATCCCACTCACTCTGTAATATCTAGAGGGCCATCCCCATCGCTGATGGGAGCAAAAGCTCCACCTCTCTCCCTCATTTTTACCACTCATCTCTCTTTCTCACACACACATTCAAACCCCTCCAGCAAAAACACTATTTTCCTCTTTATCCCTTTTTCATCCCGTTTCACTCGCTCCGGTCCCCCTTTTTCCAGAGCTTTTCGGGGACACTTTCCGCACGCTAGGCGCTCCCAACTCTCGATCCATTCCTCCCCACCTCTTTTTTCCTCAGTGTGACACACGTTTTAACCTCGCCCGATCGCTCTCGCCCTCCGTCATTTTTCTCTATTTTTCTTCCATTTTTTTAATTCCATTCTACTCTTTTTTTGCATCCCCGTTATGTTTTTTTTTTATTTTTATTTTTTTCCCACCAACACTGCTGCGTGAATGAGTGGGAAATGTAGGTAGAGGCAGTAGCCGTTCACGTTTTCGCTTTCTATACGGTATATAACCCCGACGAAAAGCGAGAGTCTCTGGTTCAACGTATACGCTTGGTACTTTAAACCGTATGTAAAGTGTACACACACCTCTGTCACTCTCTCTCAAATGCAATTGGCCAGAGTCACACGTGATACGGTACATGGCGGTAGTTTCAAAACCTCCGTGCACGTGTAGTTACTTCACGGATCGTCGGGGGTTTCATCTGTTGAGGATTCTATGTTCGCTCTGTATAGATGGAAAAATCCATGTGTGAGTTGGGGGCGGGGAAAGGGGGCATCGAGAGCAACAGCGATACAGAGACACCCGCGCGTCTTCACTGATGACTGATGAACGAATATGCAATCTTTGTAACGAGCTGATATTCTACATTCGTTTGACGTCAATCGAATCAATTAATTAATATATTCTCTATTGAGATGAAGAAAAAAAAGTAGTGGAAAAAACGTCATTTAAATTTATTCCAATGACTAATTCAATCACGATGATTCCTCCCATTCTCGTTTTATTCTTTTTCCCGTTTTATTTCGAGGGGTGTTAATGCACTGGGGAATCTCCAGTTCTCGTCTCTCCCCCATCCCCAGGCTCCATTCGACACACTGGATAGATTTTTTTTATTCTCTTTTTTTCCAGAGGCGAAATTCCAGCGGTGGCAATGGGGAAAGGGTGATTTGTCAACCTGACCCGGGGTATATCCCAAAATGTATATATGTATACATCGTGGGAGCGTCCTTGACCTATCGACGCCTCTCGGCCGGAAGTTGAGGTCCCCATTGCTGTACGAAACGCAGACATCGGAGTGTAGGTCATTCTGTTGATGGCATCAGAGACTTTTGTCTTCTCTCCCTTCTACTCATATTCTTGCTCTCACCCTCGTGAGGATTAAAGTGACATTGTCACGGAGAGTAACTATCGCGTGGAATTTATACGGAATATGGTAAAAATGTAACAAAGGAAAATTTGAAAATTGCATGAGCGTTTTGTTGGAGATATAATGAAATATTTTTGCATGGCAACTGAGCACACGATCCCCCCCTCCTCCCGCCCCCTCCTATATTCGAATACGATATGTACAGTTTGCATATACATTTCACCAGGACCACTGTAATTTCCGCGGGTTGCCGCAAAATCAATAAAAGAAACATTACATTGGCGGGCTTGGCAGTACCGCGAGGGCCATGGGATTGGATGGGACGAGATGGAACGAGTCGGAGTTTTGTGGCGCGCAAGCGTTTTCGCGTTTTAGAGGGTATGAGGGTATATATATTTTTACTTCTCTTTCTTCGAGGATGGAGGTATCTCTGTCGGGTGGGCGAATGTCGAGGAGGTAGCATGGTGGCATGGAGGAGAAGAGGTTTGGGATAGGTAAAAAGGAAAGCAGCTCAGGATTCTTGTGAAATATATGACCTCTTTTTCTGGGTGAGAGGAGGGCAGGATTTTTCAGGCGGGGCTCTCATTGTCCAATCTGTCAGCGTATCAAAATATTTTTTTCGTGGAGGTGTTCGGAGGAATCCAGATAGGGGCGACCGGGGGAACATGGTCAGCGGGGTACAATGAGACTCCTTTAAAATTTGAGAATTTACGTAATGATTGATTATTCTACAGGTACTAATGAAATACCCCATTGTTAGTAGATTTGAAGTAGTATAAACATAAGTCAGATTTCAAAGATTACAATCTGAAAAAATTCTAAACGGAAGTTAATAAGAACAGAAGCATTCTGGTTAAGTTAACACTCAATTCTTAGGGTAGTATTAAAATATATTCATTGAGATGCGTGAATCCAAATCTCAGCTTCATGTCGAACACGTGAAATTATTAATAATTATCTAAACATTCATTTAATTTGAAGTGGTTCATTGAACTCCGGAGTCTGAAAATTTCCGCGTGATGAGCTTCCGGGAATATCTCTTATCTCAAATAGAATAGAGAATGACGTAAATGGCCAACCCCCAGGTGTACCCAATGAGTGAATCTGATTTTTAAGCAATAACAAATGTACGCGTGAGGTTAATTAGCCGTTGATTCCGCACGATTTGAACCAATGAATCGAATTGATAAGGAAAGAGACAATTGATAAAAGAACATGAGAACGTCCGACAGCCATTCACGTTTCCTCAAGAGGGGACGAAGTAGATATAGAATCCATCGGAGACGAAGGCTTTGTTCACTCAACTGCACCCTAACCGAGCATCTTTCTGGCTTTGGGTCACGCGCCTATAAAAATCCACTTTTAAGGTGACACATTTTTGAGAATCTCTCGGTTCAAATGAATCAATAATACATAATTACCCGAACTCATGGATTCTTCTCGGATTTCTCGGGGCAAAGAATCGCTCGTCTAAATGTGGGTGCCCCAACCGTCATGTCGAGATGACTCATGCATTATGAAATTTAATTTCCACCAGTAATATTTCGGATCATCTCGTTCATTGGATCGTGGAGCGCATTAATTATTTTGAATCTTAACTTATTAATCCATTATGAAATTAACAATTTTCATAATCATTGTGGCATTGCAAGTACATTAAGAGCTTACATGATTCCAGTGAATAATGACATGTATTATGATTGAAATACGAAGGTAACGTTTTTGATGATCAAATAAAAAAAAGTCCAATTTTAGTGCATGAGTCACCATGTTATCTCAATTTTTTATTCCCGAAGAATTGAAAGACTTCGATTTCGGTGCGAGAAATTTCGCGAAAAATCATATATCATACCACTACATATTTTCGAATATTCTAAACCCTCTCCCCACCCCGGAGTTCACTCATCACAAACGTAAACTTCCCTTTCTTATATTACGTCACAAAATCCTCAACCCCTTACTCGGGTTATATCGAGAATAATTCTCTTTGTTTCATTTTTGTATAAAATTCAATCTTCAGAAATGAGAACAATACGGAAGGATTACATAAATAATCAATTCTCCATGCGATAGTCTCGAAATAGACCCTTACTTACTAACATTACTATCATCTTTGGAACAGATTGGACAAACAAAGCAACATAAAATGATTATTCGCATGAACAAATCGAAAGAATTTTCATAGAAAGGAGCGAAAAATCTCGAGAATAATGAGAATCATCGTCATTAAAAAATTATAGTAGTACAAGGGGGCTACGCCCCTTGCGCGCTCCACTCGCCAACCACCATAAGGCCCACATATGACCCCTATGACCCTTATTCTGACCCTTGTGACCCTCATTATAACCCTCGTAACCCTTATTTTGACCCGTCATTTCTGATCCTTAATTTTGGAGTCTTAATTTCGAGCACCAAATTTTCATGACCAGAAGTCAATTTGGATTTTTATAATATAGAGAGATATATAGAGACCCTTACTTTGACCCTTGTGACCCTTAGTTTCTGAGCCCTGTGACCCTCAGCTGAACCCTTAATCGGACATTTGTGATCCTTAATCTAAACCTTCGGACCCTCATTTTGATCTTTAATCTGACCCTCATTATAACCCTCGTGACCTTTAATTTGACCCTTTGTTTCTTACGCTCACGACCCTTATTTGAGGCTTATTTAGAACCTTACTGTGACACTTGTGACCCTTAATCTGATCCAGATGACCCTTATTTCGATCCTCATGGCCCTTATTTTGACTTTCGTGACCCTAATTCTGACCTCATGACCTTTATTCTGACCTTCATGACCCTTATCCTCTGTTAATCTTATGCAAATACACGGAGAGAAATGTTCAGTAAAAATGACGGAACTCAGAGTTCGGTCACCGATTACGGAATTTACTCAGAAAATTTAAGTGACGGTATCGGAATTTTTCACAGAAGATTCAGGTAAAAATTATGGAACGCTCTGGAAAAATTCCGTGATTTTAGGTAACAATTACGTGACAGTTCCGTAAAATTTCCTACACCCACATTTCGCTCCGGAATTACGGAAAAGATACGTAATTTTTATTCAATATTTCTCTCCGTATACATCGGGACCTATTTGTCCATTTCATTCTCACTAATTCGCGACTATAACTTTCACAAATTTTTGAAACAAATTTTTGCCCAGTCTGAGTGTACCGAGGGTCGGTAGCCGGGGCTAGCCCATGGCTCGAATGTTTCTGCACTCATGGTACTCCCTATCTGGGATCTGACAGGGAGCAATAGTCAATTCATGCATCTAGAAATGAGGCAGAACCTACATACAGCTTCTTTTCAGACAAGAAGATCTAATTTTGCAAGATGCTATGACTCTATCTCCCCGCTTTGTGTTCAACGAATAGCACAGAATGTCGCGCTTCTTTGTACAATTTGCCGTACTCTTTCAGAATAATCTAATATGGCGCTGGAAAATTTTGAATCTTTTGTTCACATTCTAGTCTGTTACTTTCCTGTTCATGCGATGTTATTCAGTTTTCGAGGTATCTCGTACTGTGAAAGGAATTATTCTCACCAAACAAATTTCTTTGCCACAGGTATTCAAATGGAGATTGTTTGCGAATCTCTGGGATTCATTTGTCTCAAGTGGAGGAAGTATTTTGGGGAGGGTGGCTTGGAATAAATGAGTCTTCAATATCCATTCGAATAAAAGGAGATTGAAAATAAATAGTAGCATTTTTGATCGTCCAATCTTATTGTCAATATCACAGAAAAAAATTGTTTGTAGTTCCCAAAACCAAGATGCTGATTTTAAGAGATAATTAAAAATAAAAAATAGAACGAAAAACTTATGTCTATGTCTGTTGTTTTTATCCAACTTTTCTCTCCGTTGTACTCTCAGTATATATTTTTACTGGAAAATTCGTTTCTCTATCTAAAAGTAAATTCTACCCGTCAATTTTTTTACAATTAACTCTCCACAACTCCCCAATTTTCGGGTCCTTTATTTTATTGAACTGAATCAAATAATCCAGGAATATCTAGCTGATATCCGCCATCGAAATACGCCGAACTGTCGACTTCAAAGGACCCCTTTATTTTCTATACAACGACTAAAATAAAATTTCCTTTGTAATTTTTCTATCATGCGTTGTGCATAATTTACTCATTTTCAAGAATTTAATGACATTTGTTACCTTTAAAGGATGTTTGAAGGTTTTCATAAAACTTCATTCGGTGACTTTCGCCTGTGGCAACGGTGCATCAAGGACCACTCCTCGTTTTCTCATTGTTGCAGACACCAAGGTCAAATGGAGCATAATACCGGACGGAAGGCAGGCCGTAGTATTGCAAACGGCTGCACTGCCGACTCGCGGAACCGAGTGAGCCGGGAGACAACCTTCAACCCTCCCTGGATGATGCAGTTGATGTTATGTAATACCTTACTTCCGGATGCCACAGATTTTTTGTATTTTTTAAAAGAATTCACAATTCCAGTCACTTTCTCATTCATGGTTTTACATGAATACAAATGTAGAATGACGGGCAAAATTTATGGAATAGAAACAGAATAAATACCAGCATTTTTCAAGTATACTAAGTCTAATGAGTAAAATAGTAAAACAGTGATTCGGAGTTTTTTTACATTACTTCAAAGGAATTTGAAGGAATGAAATTATTTGCATATTTAAACAATCTGCAATCAATTTTGATTTCAGTATCACAAGAATTGATGAACTACTTTCATTTCACAACACACTGAGAGAAACACGATCATGTTGTCAAACAAGTCTTGCTGGGGCCAACAAAATCGGTAGTTGAAAATTACCAAAAAAATAATTGTTTTATTGTTCGAATTGGAAAGTCTCAAATATGAATAATTGCTCTGCTTTCAAGAACAGCGAAATATTAGTATATGAGATATTTCACGCCAAATGAGTCAACCGCTGACCCTCAGCGTCTTGGAAATTGATGGCGATTTTTCTATGATTGGGGGGGGAAGAACTAGAACTATCTCTCAAATTTTTTCAGATTTTTTCGGCAGCCCAGTTCGAAGCCATGATTTTTTTAGTTTTTCCATTTTTTTTAAGAACTCCATTTCTATCCATCCGATTTTGATTCATTAAACATCAAAATTTTTCTTTCTTTACTGCCTATAAGGATATTTTTAGTAAAAATTTTTTTCGATCTCTAGATGCTAATAACGAATAAAATAGAACGAATAGATAATAATAAAAAATTTTCTAAAAAAAAGTTGAAAAACTAGAATTTTGCAAATTACGTCACGGTTGATTTGTTTAATTTTTTCTTCGTAATTCTTATAATCAAAACAAGTATTTTGAACCGTTATGCAAATTAAGTATCCTCCTGGATCTATTTTATTTTCCATTTTTTCTTTTCGAAATAGCGCAAATTTGGTCAAAACACCCCAAAATGGTGTTGTTTGACTTTGATTATATACAATATGAAGTGAATCACAATATGAAGACGTTTTCGGATATTTTGAGCAAATTTGCGAATTTTCAAAAAGGAAAATTAAAAATAAAATAGATCCAGGACGATACCCAACTTGAATGACGGCCCAAAATACTTGTTTTGATTATGAGAATTGCAAAATTCAAGTTTTTCAACTTTTTTTTTAGAAAATTCATTATTATGAGTATCTAGGAATCAGAAGAAAAAAACTAAAAATACTCATATAGGCAGTAAACAATGAAAAATTTTGACGCTTAATAAATCAAAATCGGAGAAATAAAACTCGAGTTATTGTAAAAAAAACGGAAAAATGAAAAAAATAATAATAGAGCATTTTCATGCTTTAAAATATTGTTGTACTGAACTACGATTTTATTGCAAATGAACGGGCTGAAATCGTGTAAAAAAATCGTCAATCTTCATGTTGTTATTGTTTTTATGATTTTTTTTATGCACTTCCAACTTTTCGATATGTAATATATTCATGATGTAACACGGAACGACAGTGATAAATGCGAATTTATTCGAGTTCCGTGAAGCGCAAACATTCTCTGATTTAAACTGAAATTACATTATTTGTTTTGTTATCAATTTTGTATAAGCTCCATCGTATTCATGAAGGTTCTGAAAACAGTAAGTACATATATATATTTAATGATAGAAAGTTTGAGGAGATTTTTTATTTAATAATTCAGTAAATGAAAGAGTTATGATAGCGGATTAATCGAGATGATTTCATTTAGGGATGCACCCGCAGTATTGATCGTTTTGGAAGTTACAATCAAAGTTTCTGTGAACTAAATACTATTAAAAATAAATAAAATAAGTAATTAAATTAATTGATTGATTGATTGATACTATTAAAAATAGTATTAAAAATCGATTAGGAATTTTTTTTTCTTAAAACAAATTTTTCAATTAATTTATCGAAAACATTTTCAGAAGTTTTCATAATCGCTTAAGATAATAAACCACAAAATTCCAAGCTTTTCCCTGTATTTTCATCTAGCCCCCGTATTATTGCAGTTCGTAGACGGAACCCTTAGGTTTTAAAATTTTGAGGACCAGTTGGAAGTAGTATAAACATAACTTCAATTTTGAAGATTAAAATCTGAAATAAATTCCACTTTTAAAAAATTCAGTGTAACGATTTTTGGAGCCTCTGTTCCGCTTATTACAATCTTTTGTTTACAATAATTGTAAAAAAAGAGAAATTCATTTTTTACTATAATAAAAAAATATATAGTTCTATAAAAAAATATACATAGAATAGTATATGTGTATATGATAGGTAATAAATCCCTAAAAACAAAAAAACGCAAAAAAGCAACAGAGAAACGAAAAAGAAGATGAAGAGGATTATCACGATTCCGAATAAATTATTCAACAATTAAATTCTCATTGAAAAAACTTTGATGAAACCATTCACTTTCCGTCCCGGCGGGCGCAAAGTTACATTTCCCTCCCGCTTCGCGGGAGGAAACTCAGACTTTGCGCCTACGCCGAGACGGAAAATCGCGTTCTAACCACGGGAAGTAAAATAAAGGACCCTCAGCCGCGTGCTTACCAACCTCGCCTTCGGCTCGGCTGGTAATTGCACTGGCGGCTGAGGATCCTTTATTTTCCCTCCCTAGATTAGAAATATATTATTTCCTGCATCCTATCCCGCCCTCGGGTGGAAAGTACTCACTTTCCTCCCGCTCATCAAAGAGCAAAAAACGAACTTTCCTTTGCAGGCGTGTTAAAAAATAGCATGTGCACCTCGGACGGGAAAACATGACTTTCCGCCCTTGATGCACAATATACTATTCTCGGTACATCGGTAACGATGAGGCATGCTACGTTACAAGTGTGAAACAAGGAAACAACAGAATATTAGGATATCCAAGTATTTCGGCCATTTTTTCTCCAGTGAAATGCTTTTCTACTCTGGTAGTTGAACCACCAGAACTTTCGTTTGAGCCCCATTTGATCCTAAGTTTTCGGACATTTGACAATCATTGTATTATTTAGATTTTGCAGGTGTGAATTTGAATCTCCATATTAAACCGTTAGAACACATTTTGAAAATTGAAAAAAAAATAGGAAAAATGAAAATTATTTGTTCCGAATCGTAATACATTTATTCATATTCAGAATTTTAACACCCTAGTGAAATCATAAACTATTATTTAAAAAAACATTGCAAAAATAATTTGATGGATCAATTTTTCATACTCATAAAAATTAGAATTCATGGGAAAATTTATCCGTGACCAATAACTTTTTATTGGCTTTTTGAATTTATATTTCCACGTTACACTGAAGGACTCAACTGGATTTTATTCGTTAAGGTGCAAAAGCCTTGAGTTTGTTTTTTCTCCAGAATTTTGGCTACATTATGGCTTCGTCACCGATTAAACCTTGACGAGAATGCAGAACGTATCACATCAAGGAAAACGTCGTAGAATGGTTTTATTAATACTAAAAGTCAATAAATTGTTTTATTTTCATTTTTTATCATAAAGAAAGTAACAGACGTCTGGGGCTAGTTATTTACAATGAGCTGTGACTGCACACGGACGACGGGTTTCCCTTATCGCGCCAAAATTATCCCATTCTAAATCTCCGATAAGACTAGGCATCGCGTGTATCCACCCACATTCACGCAATACAAAACCCCCGCGTTACTAGCATCACTCCTGTATATTTTCGCCCTTTACGCATGTGTAATTAGCAAACGGGTCGAAACGGCTGTCGAATTACACGTTCATATTGTTTTTCGGGGGTTTTATCGTGTATTGATCCAGTCACCCCACCCAAATTCATTAAATAAACATAAAAAAACAACATGCATTATCTCATCCCAATCCCAATGCCGACCCATCATGTGCCTCTCGACATATTCCACAATAAAAATCGAGCATGAAATTAAAAATACTCAATGCCAATTAGCGTCGAAATGTCGAAATAACCGCAGCATATGGATGAGAATTTAAAAAAATTACATTCCAATTAAAATCACTCACTCACGCCTATAAATTTTTTAGAATGCTAGTTTCCACGTAATTAATCTTAAATTTCCAAAAAATAATGTCATCCAAATTGAAATGTCAGCTTATTAAGGATATCCACGTAGTTCGGGCAATTGTTTCTGGGGGAAATCCTCTTCAGAGCTTATAGAATAGACCAGGAGTTTTTTAGACGCAATATCAACTTTAGTTTACAAACATTTTATCGAGAAAAGGATTTTTTTAAAAACAAAATTTAACACATTTCGTCCATAAGAGCTGTATACTCCCACCATCAATCCAACAGTTCATAGTCTCAAAGAGTTTTCTCGTACACATAACCGTACACTGATAGAAAAGGTGGAACTATTCAGTTGCACCAAACGGGGCTTCTTAACTATTACCGCGATTGGTTAATAGTTAACGAATCGGGGTAATAGTTAAAAAGTCTCGTTTGGTTCGACTAAACCGTTCTATCAGTGTAGGTGACTTTGTTCGTTATACTCTCCAGTTTTTTGCGACATTTAAAAACAAGTTTCCGGACACATAATTGCAAACAATCAAATTAAAAACTTCTTGATTGCTATTGAGTGCATAATATTGACTGAACACGGAGAAAATTATTTGGTGAATTTTAATAACTGATTAATGAAATTTGACACTTAATGAATTAATTTCGAATTCTTAAGAATACCCAAGTACTTTGGCTATTTTTTCTCCAGTGAAATGCTTTTCTACTTTTGTAGTTGAACATCAGAGCTTTTTTTTGAGCCCCATTTGACTATAAGTTTGCGGACATTTTACAATGATTTAATTATTTAAACTTTGCAGATCTGAATTTGAATCTCTATATATTGAACCGTTAGAAAAGATTTTAAAAATATGAAAAATTGAAAAGTTTCCTTTTGGAAGAAAATTGATGGAATAATTTAAACATTACAATTTTTTAAAATGACGAGCATTTTCTGTAAATAATTTCTGAATAATCAATTTTCCACCATAAACATCATTTGTTCGGAATCATAACAAATTTATTAATATTCAAAATTTTACCATAAATCGATTTCATGCCTAAACAAATAAGCTTTCCAAAAGTTTAAACAATTTTAATTATTTCTTTATAAGCATCGAATGTGTAAAAAAATAATAATTTCGAGCAAAATGTAATTTGAATGACGCTGAATATTCACGATTTTTTTCAAATTTTTCTCACGCAATTTATTTAACAAATTTGACGATTGAAAATGGTTGAATCTATAATGTGTTGTGTACCAAACTGTAAAAGATACTTGGATATCCTTAATAATGAAATTACGTGAAATTTTAATGAGAAAAAAATTCCAAGGAGTTCACAGGAAGTTCCATCCAAAAATGCTTAAGTGTTATCTATAAAAAGCAACCAGCTTGAATCTCTAATTCAATAACTTCAATCAATTTTGCCAAACTAGATGTTGAGGGCATATATACATTTGTAAACAATCCCGCAATCATTTGTATCTTGATAATCGATCAATGTCTCGCCTAGAAGTTGCTTTCGCAATAATCTTCAATTTGTTGTTAAATTTGATCCATCAAACAAATTGACAAACATTTATCGAAAATTGAACAAATGGTTGTCGAATGAAATTGAAAAATCTACTAGTCGGTGAAATTCACCAAATGATTTTCTCCATGAAGAAACTCCCGAAAAAATGTATTCAACAATTGCAAAATCCGAAAAAGCATGGGCATGTCAAGATTTTCAACAAAACTCAAAACTTGTTTGAAAAAAAGTTGGTAACTTGAACGAAGTACTTGGAATTCTTAAAGAGCATCAACTTCTTGTCAAGTTCCTCAGCGAAAATAAGAATTTGCGAACCACTGAAACTAGTTGCGAGAGGATCGTGAAGCCCAGAGCGGAGTCGAAAACCTCTCGTGAACCCTACTTACCCCCTACCCCAGCCCCCAAACATTTCTTTTATCCTCATTCCCCTTTTTTTCATCCGTTCAGCCTCACACAAATGCACCAATACCTCGAAAAAAGTCCGGTCCCAAGATGCACAACCTGTACATGCGCCTAAAATGCATGCTAGCTCTCCCCCGTCATCCTCACTTGCCTCCTCTTCCACTCGAGATGGCCCAATCGCTCTCCCCTCTCCCCCAAAAACATGGAGTACCGCGTTGCTAGGCGTCTACCTCTCGTTGCTAGGGCCCTGACCTTAGTCTCCCCCACCATCGCCACCACTCCCAGCCACCGGATAGTCCCAAAATGCATCGGGCTCCCCGAAGACATTCCCTTCTAACCTGATGCAACGTTAACTACATCATCCCCACCAATAAATTCCCCACTACAGGGGCTATCAGGACCCTTCTTTACCCCCTCTCCTCTAGTTGCTAGCTCCACTTGCCCCCTTTTTCGGGGACTAGACCCACTGCGCAAGCGCCGATGTTCTTCTCTCCTCTCTCGCCCCTCCGCCCCTCCGTCGCTCAGGTGCAATGGCCCAAATACAATTTCATCATGCGATTTATTCATTATTTTTTCATCTTTTTCATCCTATCCTCCTATTGAAGATAAAAAATGAAATAAAGCAGACTCACGACTCTTCTCCGTTGCACCTCTCTCTCCTTTGTGCCCATTTGTTCCATCCGGAACAAAAAAAAGTTATATAAAATGAAAAAAGAACAACTTCCAGACATTTTGAGTTGTTCTTTTATTTACCATTTGTTTCAACTTTCTTGGGTATTTTTTGTTAGTCACATCGGAGAAAAGCCGTCTCCGACTTGACTTGTTTCAGTTTGAATCATTAAAAAAGTAACCGAGCATTATAAATGACGAGGTCGTGTATAATTCGATGGCCCTTGGTTTTTAATGTTAAAGATGGTATATAACCATGTACCATGTACTCCGCTTGTATGCGTCTTCATGCAACTCTTTAAATCCCCCATGTGGCTAGGGAGTTGAAATATTAGCGCGTTGGGTTTATTCGCCGTGGAGTGGTGGAGGTCTTAACGAGCATAGCGCCATGTTGATGAATCGTTCGATGGTGCTGGTGAAATCTGCCGTTAGTGTGCATTTAAGAAACGTCTTTTTATTAAACCGAATAAAAAAAGAATGAAGAAACACACCACTCTTTTCTTCTCCATTACAGTTAGCTTTCACATTTTTATTTGGACTGACTCGAGTGTTTTAGCAATTAAAATTGTCCATGAATTTTCATAACGAAAATTATGGTAAATCGTGCTGCAGGGGAATTTTGAATAAGGGAATGACTTAAATATTTCGGGTGAAATCGTCGTGGCCGGCCCTGCCTCTTTGCTAGAGTCCCTCTCCTCTCGGTTCATACTTGTGTGTGTATTTTTTTTCTCCCCCCTTTCTTTATTTCTCTTCCTCTTATACCATGACTGCACCTAAATGCACTCTATCCCCTCGATTTCTCCGGCCAACAGCCCGTACTTCCCCCCACCATCCACTGTCTATCCGCCTATTTGGGACCCCCACCATGCGTCCAATGAACTGCCGAAAAGTGCAACGGCCTAAATTCCCGGTCGGGGAAGTGGCCATGGGCCTTGGGCGCTTCCCCCACTCGTCGGGGTCCGGTGCAACAACCTAATTTCTAGAACCCTCCCTCGTTTCTCTCTACTCCACGACGAAGCCCCGCTCGCTCAACGCTACTCCTCTTCTTCTTCTACTTCTCCTTTCTCCACTTCTTCCCTCGGCGTCACTCCCACCCCTCTTACGTTGCGCCTCGACACTACAGCAAAACCGTCGTCCCTCTTCTACTTAATGCAATCGCTAGGCAGTTTTCGGTGGCGCCGTTTTTTCATCGTTTTTTTTCGACGTTTTGTTTCATATTCGTTCGTTGTTTTGTTCTTGATGGCTGCCTTTTTTATTTCAACTTCGCTGCAATCGTCTCCGCTTACTAGCGACAACGGACGCAACATGAGAACGAGGAGAGTCGATATATTATGGTTAAATGTTACTGGAGACAACAGCACAATTGGGCGAGAGACGAGGGTTTTAAAATTGGAAGAATTATTTTGTCTACGCGAGAGGGACGACCTTCAGTGCTTGCAATGGGTTTTCCTGCAATCTGAAATACTTTTATGATAATAAATAAAACTTGTGTATTGTCGGTTTTTTGACTTGATCCAAGCCGCTTTTTCGGTTTGATTCAAGCCGATTTCTCGGTTTGATTCAGACCGAATTTTTGGTTTGATTCAAGCCAATTTGTTCTTAAATTCTCGATGTACCCCCCCTCCCCCCGTCGTAACACCGTATTCTCGGGTCCCCTTCGGGAGCCTCATGCATGGAGGGGGTCGTATGTCCAGAATTCAGTTCATCCCTCCCCCCTCCCATAGACGACTTAGTTCGTCGATGAGTTTTTCAAGGATATCTCCGAAACTAAGGGAGATAGCGAATTTTTACTGAAAAATTGGGGGGGGGCCTCAATATTTTTACTTGTTAATTCGCAATGCACAACTCCCCCTCTCCCCCCCCCCCC
>NW_021680345.1:839315-956906 GCF_001412515.2 Diachasma alloeum
CGTAGTCGACTTAGCTCGTCGGTGAGTTTTTCAAGCATATCTCCGAAAGGACGGGAGATTATACTGAAAAATTTTGGGGAGAGGGGGGGAAGGTTGTGCACTGAGAATTTACAATCAAAAAAATTGAGAACTCCCCCCCTTTCTACCCCCCTCGCCCCCAAATTTTCAGTTAAAATTCGCTATCTCCTTTAGTTGTGGAGATATCCTTGAAAAACTCATCGACGAGCTAAGTCGACTACAAAAGGGCTGTACGGAGAGAATTTAGTACAATCCCCCCCCCTTCCCAGGCCCCCTGTCCCACACAAAGATCCCGTTATGTAAAACAAATTGGCTTACATCAAACCGAAAAATCGGGTTAAATCAGACCGAAAAATCAACGTGAATCAGACCGAAATATCGGCTTGAATCAGACGGAAAAATCGGCTTGAATCAGACCAAAAAATCGACTTGATCAAACCCATAAATCGACTTGAATCAACATGTGTCAAGTGTACATGGGGAATGGGGACAAGTAAACGAGCAATGGGAACAAGTACGGACATGTGAATTTCCACATTTATAGACGATTATTTATTAAAAAATAGTAATTATCATAATTAATATAAGTGAATTCGAATTCTGAAGGTTTTACCTTCTGATATCCAATTTAAACCATTGCATCTTCACGCTCATTTTTATAGAAATAAATTGTTAGAAATTTTCCGAAATTTCATGGAAAATGTGATAATAATTCTCATGAAAGTGCCATTCAATCCGATTTAGGGGAAAAATGGTTATGAAATTTCAAGTGTTAGGTGGAATTCAAGGAAATTCATGATTTTTCAGTGGCAGTGAGACAGAAATTTTTACATTTTCCCTGAATTTTCATGACTTGTCTGAATTTTTACGGTATAATTGAACTAAAAAATCAAGTGTTTTATTGATTTTCAGATCATTCGAACAGGAAATCAATGGAGTATTTAATTTTTCAATGACAAGATTTCCTGAAATTTCAGTGGAAATTAAACACGATAATAATTCCCGGGATTTGACACGAAAAATGCAGACACAAATTTTTAACAGTGTATTGTAATAGATTAGGTTAGATTAGTTTAATCATATTAATTAAACAGTGATTTCTTATAGTATTCTAAGTTCGAATCCCTGTCGGGTAAAATTCTGAGATCTAGGATGTCGAGTCGTGATCAGTTGCAATATTCATCATCGATCTCGTTAAAAGAATAGTCAACAAATATAAAAACATTTTTTCAGAGTTGCAAACATTTATTTCCTTTCTCTTAGTTAGGAGGAAAATTTTTGTGTTATCGCGTGTTAAAGTGAAACATGCGAGGCCACTGGTACTGCTAATTCTCAACGGTTCAAAGTACAAATAACTACCGAGGCAATGCAACCCAAAGGTACATCCTTTCTTCACGCACCCGAAACGCTTGCATTCACGCTTGGCTTGTGTTTTTTCGGTTCCCTCATTCTCATTCGAGTTCTTTTTACGGGGTATATAACATTTCTGTATATGCGTATACCATTGAAGGACAAAGCTCTATGCGCCACAACCGAAATTTGATTCTTTTGAATGAAAAAAAAGAGAAAAATTGAAAGAAGTGCAGTGCCAAGAACGGAGTATCCTCGCACCGCTGAGCCCTCAGTCTCTCTTTCTCCCTCACTGTGTCCTCTCTCGTCGTTCCTCAACGTTGAGGATCAACGCCCTTAAAAATGTTCTTTTGAGCAACGCGGGCTTGTAGTCGCGGGACCACCTGCCCACGAGCTCAGGCCGCGGTATATGTATGTACTCACCCCACCGTTCTTTTTGCTTTTCCCGAACGTCATTGGGCACCGGCCCCGCGTACATTGGCCCCTGTTGACTTAGCCACTTAGAATCTATATGCACGTGTGTATGCAATGGCTTCATGTATTTTCGATCGCATACCATTCGTATTCGCATATCCTTTGTCCTTAGTGGTCATTCAACTAGACAAAATCATTGCTATTTTTAGGTCCATGTGAATTGAACGGATGAACAATCTTCTTTAAACTAAAGAGTATTTTATGCCAAGTTTATTTGTCGACACATTTTGATCACACTGTCAGAAAGTTTTTAACGACGAATAATTTACATGAAATTTACATTCATCTTGTTATTGACAGTCAATGTTCTGGAATATTCAATGGAATTTGATTTCTCAGGTTCATATGATAGTGAAAATTACTGAAAATCATGAAAATTCAGGCAACTTTCCTTCTGAATTTTCAATCTGTTGCTTAATTTTCGCGATAGGTGTGAAAATCCAAATTGTCATTGAAAATTCAATGATCATGAATGATGAAAAAATTAATTTTATTGAATTTCCAAGATGAATCAGGAAGTCCATGAGCAATTTAGGCTGAAATTGAATTCGAGTTTAGAATATTGAAAATGCAAATGCATCTGTTACTTAAATTTCAAAAAATTTCTAACAGTGCAGATGAAAAGAATTTTGTCGAAAGCCATTCGATTTGATCTTCGTAAGGAATCCAACGTTTTTTTCATTTTTAATTTCAAAGAAAATTATCATTAGCCTTAGAAAAACATAAAAATTTTACGAACCTTATTATACGCAGAAAAATGGTTGATTTAAATTAAATAAATTTTATTTGAATAAAATGAATCGTTTATTTGATTCTCATAGAGGATTTATTTGATTTAAATCAAGTTTATTTAATTTAAATATCGATCATTAGCCATTAGCAACGCTTGCCTTCGGCTCGGAAGGCAATCTTGCACGTGGGGGACGGTGATCTGTTTTCCAAGGCTCGGGCATGTAATGTACTATTTCGATGAATGTGAAGTTTACAGGCCGAGCCGAAGCCGAGGTCTGTACTCACATTCGTTGAAAACGAAATGTGGACCCGAGCGGGACGCGGAGCACAGCGCGCGATAAATTCGACTTATCACATGGTGCTAGAGGTCATTGTTGGAGATTTTTTGAAACTTCATGGAAGATATTGTAGTAAATCTCATGAGAGTGACATTGAATCGGATTTAGGGAAAAAATGGTAATGAAATTTCGAGTTTTAAGTAAAATTCACGGAAATTCATGAGTTTTCAGTGGAAATGAGATTGAAATTTCACGACTTGATTGAATTTTCAGTGAAACATGATGGCCTAGGAGAATTGTTTGGAAGGAATAATTAAAACACTCATGAAAAATAGGAATTCTGCGTGCGCAACTTGGAATAGCGACAACGTGCTGCCAACACGTACCTTTGGAATAGCGAATGACCGCTGCCAACGTGTACCTCGAACGGCACGACGTTGTCACTTTTTCTTTTCATGTTAATTATTTTTCAATTATCCAAAAGACAAGCTGGAAAAATGAAAAAAGGCTTGAAATATCTGGGAAAATTAGAAAAGTTATTAAAAAAACATTTCAAACACAAAAATAACCGAAGTAGATTGAAAATTTTGTAATTAAAATATCGTTTTTTGTGGCCAGTGATTGGTTCTCTGCAAGAGAACAATAGATTCCCCTCGGTCGCTGTTTTCAAAGAAAGTGACTACAGACCTCGCCTTCATCTCGGCCTGTAAACTTCACGTTCATCATGTGATTGGCCGCCCTCGGCTTCGTCTCGGCCCGCCAACTTCACACACGTGAAAATTCCGTCTCTTTCATATCGAAATATACTATTTTATATTCCCCGAATTCCCAAATTTCTTTAATAGTTTTGTTTATCGTACTTCACCGAACATCACTAAGCCTTCATTTTCCTTCCATTCCCCGTAAATCATTAAATTCGTGTTGTCTCCCATGACTGTTGAGGACCTCCCCCCGTTTCCGACCTCTTACCACCCTAGAAATAAATAACACCCGAGCCCTCGTCAAACGTAAACATCTCAGAAGGCAAAACGTTTTCGTGATTTTGTCGTCGAAAAAATGCCCCGGGGGCCATTTGAGCTACAGTAAGTGGCCATGGTGGTTTTTCGTTGTGCACAACGAAACAAGCCCAGGCATTGGCCCGCAAAGCGTTCATCGACGGTCTTAGTTAGGTGCAACGGCCTCAATCTCTAGGGCCGAAAAAAAGAGTTCCTCGCTCCTCTCTTTATTTTCTTTTTTTTTTTATTTCACCACCATGCGTGACCAACGCCGTGTGTGCGTGCAAATGCTGGTTTTCGAGGCTAACGTACGCTCTTGTGTGTTGTGTATGCCTGAAACTCCTCTCTTTTTCTCTCTTTATGCCGCCTCTTTTTTCGTATTTTTTCTTTCTTTCAAACGTGTGTATTGGTTTCTCAGGCGTATTGCGTGTGCATCAGCCAAAGAACTCGCGCGCAAAACTGCCAGGATGGCCCACCCGAGACTTTATTTTCAGAATGTTTGATTTTTGAACGTTAAAGAAATAGCCCCAAACTACGTCTCACGCTGGCAAAAGGAAGGCTGCACTGTAAACTTGAGGAAGAAAAAAAATCTGAATTTAGGAGTTCCTTGATCCGGAAATAAAAAGAAACTGTTGTATTGACATCGTATGAGGTATTTATAGGACTGCAGTCGACTATAATGACGGTCCATCAACTAGACTGGCACTATACACCGGCGGTAAACCATTATGACCTTGTGATCTGTCGTATTGTCAACCTAGTGCGTACTGTTAATTACAGTAAGATTCCATCATCCAATGAGTGTGTTAGGCGATGAGTATTATCTCACTCTCGGTGCGAATGGGGATTGACGTCGCAGGAAGGGGAGGCGAGTCTAAATTATTAACCATAATAGTATTCACCATGTCTGAACAACTGGACACAGGGTGCCACGAAAACAGCAAGAGAAGACCGTAAATATACTGCACGAGGATTGTTACACTGTTTCACAGTGCTACAAAAGTCTCAAGTTTGATGGACAATTTGGTGTGAACTTTCAGGAAAACGATATTCAATTCAATTTGAAGGGGAAAAATTTATGTAATTTCGAATTTCAGTGATTATTTTTCCCAATCGGCTTTCGACCTGTCAGAGCGCAGTATTTGAGGCTATCCGACAGTTTTATTTCGAGTATTTCCTTCTAGCTTTTGAATAATTCGCAGTAGTTCTCAATTTTTTTTTACCTGAATATTTCGCAGTAGCTCTTCATTTTTCCGGTTCATTTCAGATAGAATCTTATATTTGACAGTCTATGGAAATCGGGTTATTCTATTAACATAATTTGTTCAAATCTTCCCCAATTCACCTTCTGATGTTGTCCACTGCACTCTGTTTGACCGAAATCCGATTGGGAAAAATAATCCGACAAATACCCCTCGAGATTCAAAATTAATCGGGTATTTCCCTCAAGCTCCCCTGCAAACAAACCATCGTGCCATGTTTTGCACACACCCTCATTTGTTTGCAACGAAGCTATCGAGAAATACCCGATAATTTTGAAGCTCTTGGAGTGTTACTTCTGAATGTTTTCTCCATCAGAATCTCGACCAATAGAATTGTTGCATTCAGGGAAGTAACATGGTATTATTGCGAGAATTCGTCCCATCCAAATTTCAACCAATAGAATTCCACTATTCGACTGTTATTTTATATAGTCAACTCGGGATTCAACTGATATTTTATATAATTTAACTTGTAATTTTTCACGTTGATGTATATATGAAAAACAAAAGATTTCCTGGTCGAGTGAACCCCTCATTGGTACGGACAGATACTTCCCCCAAGATTTCGTACATACAAACGATCTCGTCAAGTTTTTCAGGAAAAATCACTCGTGCTTCGCACTCGTATTTTTTAAACTTAAAAAACATGACTCCTTCGTTTGTTTGCAACGAACCCATCGGAAAATGCCTGATAATTTTGAAGCTCTTGTGGTATTACATACGAATATTTTCCCTGGCTGGACGTTATCTGCAAGAATAATTAAAAATTTTGATTTAAAAAAATCAAAAAATTTAAACTAAAAAAACAATAGATGACTGGACTTGTCCACTTACGATTTATAACGTACATACTGTAGAACATACAAGGGAAAAATATACTTGAATTGAGGTTGTGGTAAAACAAACATGAAGAACTTTAAAAAAGTCTAGTGTCCATTTTACCCCACCCTCCCCTATATTTAAATCAAGTATATAATATACTTGATTCGAGTATAAAATATACTTGATTCAAGTATATGTTATACTCAATTCAAGTATATTTTTTACCGTGTAATTACTTTTAATTGGCGATAAATTATTAATTTTTTTATTCTCAATCAGTGAAAATTATTATTCGCTAAAAAATGAAAAATTTTGGTAGCTTGGTCAAAAGCATCGATGTTTGGAAAAAAGAATCGAAAATCGATTTATCGGCCGTTGAAAACATCGAATGAAAAACATCGATGTTTATGCATAAAAAATCGCAGTTTTGGATTAATCGACAAACATCGCCCATCCCTAATTTAGAGTAGGTCGTAACAATCATCGATAATATTGATTTTATTCCTCAACTGCACTGGACTCGTTATTTTATAAGTTTTAATGATTATCGAAATGTCTTCTAATGTATTATTCGCATACTAGATGTTCTGGTGTTTGCCAAAAAAAGTTAAATTCGCCGCGTGGAATCTATTGTTTCGGTCGCATCTTGTCTGGTCGTGAATTGCATCCCTTCTCATGTGTTCTGGGCGATGCAGCCAAAACTCTCTCTTTAGATCCCTATCTTCGCCCTCTTTTTCGGTACTCCTGAATATGACCGTGGGGTTTGTAGAAGAAAGTCTTTCTCTCGTCAACGGTTTTATTTGCATGTAAAAGCGTTCAACTCCTTCGGTGGTCTTCCCACGCAAATCAGCCATTTGCAAATGAGGGATTGAGATGAGTTCAAACGGAGTATTCATTATATTCCTCATTTCCATTTTCAGAAAAGTTGAACGCCAACATGAAAACAGTTTCATGAGTGATTAATTGAATGGAAGAGATGAATCCATTTTTTTCCTTTGTCCCAAACTCTGGATTATTTTGAGATGTTTTGTCTTGGAGTAGATGATAGATGATAGATAGATAAATGATAGATGTGTCTTAATTCCGAAATAATGCTTAAGAATTTTTACTGAAAGACTTAAATATCAATCGCTGTCCTAATTACCTCTCAAAAGGGTTTTCGACAAATTCTTTGTCGTGTTTATCCCAGAGACATTGACATGCAAGGACTATTTCGAACTTGAGCAACTTCATTTTGTACATTGTCTTCTCCACTTAATCTATTTCTGTATTAGTTTTACAATCAATCGGCCTGAGTACGGTGTTATTTTCACCATTGACATCACTAGCTGTTGAAAAGTAATGAATGAATGAACTTCTGAACTAATTTTTGGCTAAATTCATATCCATCGATATCAATGTGACATACATACACTCGGTACTCTGAATCACTTCTTGACATCAGGCTTCCATTTCATCCCACATAAAATAAATTTTAAATCACCTTCAAGAATGTGTACGCCCACAGATTATTTTGACATACAGCGAAAACCTATCAACTGTAGTATAAAGCCACGCAGAGAGAACAGTTAGATAAAAATTTCCTTGAAAATCGTGACAAATTTTACTATACGAATGGTAATCGTGGAGTGAAATGTAATTCAATGAAAAAATACTGATTTTTAGTGGATATCTTACGATTTTTTAGGTAAAAAAATACATGTATGGATGCAAAAATTATCCTCCTGTTTAGTAAAATTCCCCACACCGGCAAGGGATTGTTGTTTTGTAGCCGTCAGAAGGTCATGGAGGGTGGACGGAAGTAAATTTTTACCAAACGGGTTCAGTAAATAGTATATTTCAGGGCGAGTGCCATGGCGTTTTTTACTCGCGTGGAGTTTCTACGGGACCTTCCATCCTACGCTTTTCCTTCTAAAAGCATTAAAAAAAATTTCAACTTATGAGGTGTTCATATAAATTCAACGTGTAGTGAAGCACTTATTGTGAAAGTATCAAGCCTCACCAGCACTTAACATTACCCAGGGTTCGCGACCGGGACGCAGCTGGTAGGAACCCCACAAAGGAGTAATTTTTTGGCCCGGTCACCCCCTTCAAGTTATTTACCTAATTGAGTCCGACTCAATTTTCTTGTTGATTTCAATTCTTATTGTTGATGAAAAGCGTTCCATTTTACCATTTTACTATGGCAGTAACCACGGCATTTTATTATCATCGTTGGCATGCTTGTCAATTAAAAAATCACGAATTACTTGCACGGTTCGCACTACGCGAGGGAGCCACTGATCTCGGTGATTTCATTGATTGCGGAATGATTTCATGCCAGAGTGACGCCGTGATTCCGAGAGTGCGTAGTCCCTCGATATAAATATATACATAATATAGTGATGACAAAAATTTATGAGCTTTTTTGAAAATTACAATTTTTCAATTTTTTTGCGCCGGATTGGTAGAGACAATAATATTATAGTATAATGCAAATTGACGGCCATGGCACATCAGTAGTCCTCAAAAACTCAACTAATAAGTCGACTTAAATCGTTTTACCACTTCGCTACTGAATTGTAGTTCATTGGTATGTCATGACCTTCAATTTGTACCGCACTAAAATACGTTTGTCTCTACCAATTCTGAGAAAAAAATCGAAAAACTCGAAAACTTGCAATTGAAAAAAACTCATAATTTTTAAGCGTCGCGAAGCGCGCTAAAATATTTTTTTTTAAACGGGCGACGCCGCGCTCATTGAGCGAGTGATCGAGGGTTAAGAAGGAAACAAAATAGTGTTAACTGCAAACACTATTTTTTCTAGTGTGTAAATCTCACATTTTCCAAACATGACATTTCTCAACAAGTACCTTAATGTATTATTCCTCTGTCGAGCCAACGAAAATCGTTTAAAAAGTATTTTTAAAAACGGCGCCACAATGATCGAAGATCTTGAACAATTCTAAACTCGCGAATTTTAGTCTTCGATCCCCAACGCCGGTTGTACCTCGAGACCCGACAAGAATTATAATGACCAAACAACAAGAAGACCGGTGCATGCGTCCGGACATGGGCGAGAGCCGACGTAAAAGACACTGGTTAACATCTGTACCTCATTGTCCCTCACATTCCCCGTCCCAAGACATAAATATCCTCATTTTACTTATTTACCTTCTCCCTCCCTCAGTCCTTCCAATCTGTGTTTCGATTTTACCCCATCGTGCGGGTTGTATATGCCACTCGTTCTGTCCCGAATACATATCCGGGGGTGGTGAAGGGGCTGCGGTAACAAAGAGAGGGGGACAATATGAACGATTTTCTCCAATTTGTAACTCGTCAAACTGGAAATAACCCGTGACCTCTCCCCGGTTGGTTATAACATCGAATCGTAGAATCAGGGGATGAAAATTATACGTCACAAATTGGGTCATCGGTTAGCTATACAAAAAGAGTTTTATAACCTTCAATAGTAGAAGAGCTGGTGCCTGTACCGCTCAGGGGATAATAGTGCCCACCCGTGTTTCTCAGAAAAATTTTTTTTGCTTTTTTTATTATGCAAATATTTGATAACAACAAGTAATTTCAACAAAAATCCCGTATTTTCTCCCGTGGAAACTTCGTAAAAAAAATCCACATTGTTTCTTACCGAATTCTTAAAATATTTCGACTCCAGAATTTAAGATTTTTCACATTTTTACACGGAGAGAAATATTCAATCAAAATTACCTATCTTTTCCGTAATTCCGGATTGAAATGTGGTTGTAGGAAATTTTACGGAACCTGTCACGGAATTATTCCAGAGCGTTTCGTAATTTTTATCTACATCTCCTGTGAAAAATTACGATACCGTCACTTACATTTTCTGAGTCAATTCCATAATCGTTCAGCGAATTGTGAGTTCCGTAATTTTGACTGAACATTTCTCTCCGTGTAGACTCTGTATGGGGTAGTCGGTGACCACTGGACCATCGGGTAAATTCAGAATAATTTACTATTATTCACGTGAAATCTTTCTCAAAATGGAGCCAAAGAATGGAAACGAAGGATAATAATACACTGAGAAAAAAATTTCCCAATACGTAGACCATATTTACTTGAGAGAAGTGAATTATTTTCAATGGTTTAATCTCAAAATGTTTGTACTTTACGGAACTCAAATGAATTGTCATTTATCACTATCGTGGCGCCTTATATCATGAATATATTACATATCGGAATATTAAACCTTATAACAAAGAAATTATGAAAGCAATAAACACTTGAAGATTGACGATTCTTCTACGCGATTTGAGTGAGTTTATTTACTCGTCTCAAGAAAATATGTTTTAGATATTAGAAATTTGTTTTCTAAGTGTAGGAAAAATTATAACAGTTGGTCTGCATTGTTAAAAAAAGTCATCAACACAAGGTGGGCGGTATTGGACGCATGCCAGGGGGTATTACCCTCAAAGTTCGATTCAATCGCTCACTGGCCGGTGGCAATTGTATTACATAATTAAATATGTGTAATGTCCATAAAATATCTGTCCTCTTCGCATCTTCGAATAAACACCTCGAAGAACCCATTCTAACCGTTTATGACTGCTCGTCGAGAGCGGGGCTGGAAAAAACGACTCATTTCCCTTCGGTGGGCGGTACATGCACCAGCTCCCCTAGATCTCGTCTATCCCACTCTACGACCCCTTCTCTGTATTCCCCTGAAAATTCACCCCGGTTGTTATGAAACATACGTATATTCCGAAAATACACATGGAAAATTTGAAATCGCACACTTAACAGGATTAGCGTTTTATTTACGTAATTCAAACATTTCCTATCCACCACTTCCCTCGCGTATATTTTGATTTTCAATACAAACGAAAATCATCCCAGAACGATAAATATTAATTATTTTTGTTTGCCACTGTCGTTACGGCATTAATAACATTTTCCCGGGGTTATTTTCATTCACCAGCCAATCGTTGAATTGGTATTGTTTGTCATTATCAAAGGAAAAAAATATATAACACGAAAACGTGACAATTTTCGCTGAAATTCATTGGGAATATAAAAATATTAAAATAAATATTGAAACACTCCAACTAAATCACATAGTAATTACACTCGGATCGAATGTAATTTTAACAAACAATGTTCCATCAGTGGGTAAATAATAAAATATGCTATTTGCAGAACGCCAGTGCAAAACATGGGATTTTAATTATGAAAGCGCGCTGTGAATGTTGCCACATACAATATTTCGAATAATATTTACCTTTTTCCTATTTTCTCCGTTGAATACAATTATTCTCATTAAATATGGAAAGGAAATATTGGAATGCAAGAGAACGGTTATTACCGTTGATTTTCCATTTTTTAAGAGCCAACGAAATAACGATGAATTAATTAATCTTTTATTCGAAATAATTGATTCTATAGTTTTTCAGCATCATCCACAAAATGTATCAAAAATAATTGCATATCGCCTACTCTGAAAAATGATAATTAAATGAACTCCTATGATTCTCTCGATAAAAGCTGAAAATTTCGGTTTCAAATAAATGATGATCAATATTCAAATAACGCATTGCCTCATTCCTGGATTTTTTTAATGCACACATGAATTATTGAATGAATTTTTGAAAGGTTGGAGGATACTGAATTTTTTATTCATATTATTTGCAGAATACCAATACAAAGCATATATGCGATTCTAATTAGAGAGCACGTTATGAATATTACGTCATGTAGCATTTTTCGTAATATTCATCTTTTTAAGTTTTTATCATTGAATACAATCATTAAATCCAGATGAAAATATGGAAATCTAGTCATTAGCGTTGATTCTCTCATTTTGGAGAGCGAACGAATTTATTCCAAATAATTTATTCATCAATTCTTCGTTATTTATACAAAACGTATAGAAAATAATTACATTTTTTTCTCCCTTCAGAAACGATAATTAAACGAACATTAATGACTCTCTCAATAATGAATGTAAAATTCTCCCTCGAATAAATAATGGTCAACACTGAAACAAATAACATCCCCTCATTTCCACATACATGTTTATATATTTGAATGCATTTGAAAAAAAAAATTCTTTTGTATTATTGTAGAACACCCATGTAAAACATGGGATTTCAAAGCACATTGTTCATGTTGGCACATAAAACATTTTTCGAGGATATCAATTTTTTTCCACTGCCATTGTTTTTCCCAATTTCCTTACTCACGAGGTCTCCTCAGTAATTTTCCCCACAAAACGATAATATGCTAGCGAGCTGAATATGTCATACTAATCAAGAATGGTAAAAGGAAAATTGTAAAAAAAATTCTGAGTAGTTTTATCGTTTCGTTCGTTTACAATTAATCATTCAAATTTCTGCTTATACATTATTCTTCTTGAACGCTATTTTGTCTCTTACCCGTCACCCTGTTGACAATGTGCTAGCCAACAAAGGAAGCTATATTTATCTATATTAACCTCTCAAATATAAGGGAATGATCTCATCGAGTCTCATCGAGTTTTGCCGTTAATTTGGTGAACAAATTAACGATAAAAATAATTGGCGCGATGTTGGTCACTGTCCAACGGACGCTATGTTTGATGTTTCGTCTCTCTCGTAAATAACTTGTTCATTTTACGCTCTGCTCATCCGCGCGTCCATCCCTGCTTTACCCTACTGATGAGACCCCTTAAGGATATCCAAGGGTTTTCTACAGTTTGATACAGACCATACTATGGATTCAATCATTTTCAATTATCAAATTTATCAATCAAGGTATTTATGGCGTAATCAGAGGAGTTCGAAAAAAAGTCAAGAAATTGATTTTTTTTATACATTCTTTGATTTTTTCAAAACGCCTATACAAAATCCCAGATTGTCTAGGAAAATGCAATTTAACACGGGCTCTTATAGGAATTCGGAAGAAAAATATTCAAAATAGGAAAAAAGTCGCAATTTTCCTGACATTTCACACTTGGGTGAAGCTTTCATAGAGGAACATAAAAAATAATAATCCAAGGGGTCTGGAAGAATTGTTTGGAAGGGATAATTAAAAAACTCATGAAAAATAGAAAGTCTGCGTGTGCAATTTGGAATAGCGACAACGTCGAGGTTAGAAATCGTGGAGGGGTAAGCGCTTCGAATACGAATGGAGTTGTAATGATACATTTCGCTATGGGTAGGAACATAACAGCTGAGTGAATCAGTGCTGCCAACTTGTACCTCGAATGGGACGACCTTGTCACTTGCTCTATCCATCTTAATTATTTTCCAATTATCCAAAACACAAGCTAGAAAAATAAAAGAAAGCTTGAAATATGTGGAAAATAAATAGAAAAATTATTTTAAAAAATTTTCAAACTCAAAAATGGTAGAAATAAATTAAAAATTTGCAATTGAAATTTCATTTTTTTGTTCAGCGATTGGTTTTCACATGGTCACCCCGCCATAAATACCTTAATACAATGATTCCGACTGTTTCCTGAGAACGTTAAGGAAATTTGGAAAGTACTCATTAGTTTTGATTTTCCTATTCCAGCGAGCGTCCAGTTTCATTGGGAATAATATTCCCCAATTTCCATCATCTTCCACAGTACTTACCAAAAATAATTGCATATCTCCTCTCTACAAAAACGATAATTAAACAAATATTAATGACATCCTGAACAGCGGATGCAAATTTTTCCCTCAAATAAACGATGATCAATATTAAAATAAATTTATTGCCCCATCCTTACATTTTTCAACTGAAGAAATAAATCATCAAATGATTTTTTTTCACCGGGAAACGAACCCACCAAAAATACAAAGGAAGTTCACTTGGGTAACCTGCTTATTGCATAGACCGAAAAGCGACTAATTACAAATATCGTAACATCTACACTCCCCCTTAACCCCTCTGTCTCCCCACTCCTCCACCAAAAGATATTCGCCCCACAAACACTCGTTAAAAATTAACAAACCCGATGCACTTGCTAAAAAAAAACAGAATTTGCGAGGATGTGCGTAATAATTATGTATTACATTGGCGAATATATCGTGCACGTCCGGGAAGACGGATTCCCACAGCATTATAAACCCTAGTATGATCAGATATTTTGGCCATACTGTGGACACTAACCGATCATTTCCGCTCCAAACTCCGGTTTCGCGTTGAAATACAAAAAATCAAGAGATTGGTGAGGATGACACGAAATGTATATCATCAACTATTTCATAACGTAATGAAAGAAACAGGGAGAGGAAAAAAAAATTGAATAAACATTGGCTACCAAAATTTTCAGCTGGCTTTTGCATGAGTCAACGGATCAGTCAACATGTTGTGTCAGCATAATCAGACGATGTACATTGAGAAATATTTGAAGGAAATCAAGTGCCGAGTTATCTGGGCCATGCAATGTTGGTCATTGTTCAAAGTTTATGACAATGTTATCCGCATAATTTATGCAAGTGGCGGGGGAGAAGGTCGAGAAGCAAAAATCTGCAAACGTTTTTGTTGAAAGATAAATACAATTTTCGTTATTATTATTTTTCTCTATGGGTGCAGTCAACAGATTTCATAATGTCCGTTGCATCACTGGATAAAGCGTTATGCTTATCCGATGAATACCCAGTTGATTGTGGCAGGAGACAGAGAGAGGTGGAGAAAAAAAATGAGAGAGGGAATGGTGATGGGAAGGGAATGATTCTTGCTGGAGTTGCACATGTAGTTTTTTCGTCGAATAACGAAGCACGACGGACGATCAGCGAATAGGGCGTAGAGCGGAAGAGAGAGATGGGTGGCTGAATGTATGCAGCCACCCACATGATCCAACCACTTTGCACTTCTCTGTCCACCCCTCTGTTTCAAACTGCAACGCTGTATGCGTCACGTGTTACGCTGGAGGCGAATATATGTGGAGAGAGGGGTAAAACAAGAGGAGTGCGAATCGTTTTAAATGGTCGTAGGCAATGATCGAGGGCGACGGAGCGTGCGTGAAAATCCGATCGGATGAAATGAAAAAAAAAAATCAAAAAAATAAAACTGTGAGGGAAAAAGAGAGGAGTGACTTAAACTCTCGGAAAATTGACCAGATGCTGTGGCCCAATCGGGCTGATTAATTCGAAACGCATCGGATTTTTACGGGGCTTTTATATTTTTCCGGAATTTTGGTTTTTTCTTTTCGTCGATTTTATTTTTCACATTCGTTCAAACTGTCATATTTGAAATATGTCGCCCGCGGGCATTGTGATATTGACTTTTGCTTCATGACTCGGTACGAAATATTTGGAGTTTTACGTAAACTTCCGGTTGAAATATTTATTTAATACTTTTATAGAATAGGTGAAATGTTTTTTTTTTGTTTTGGTTTCTCTTTTTCTTTATTTGTTGTTTTTGCAAGGGATGATTGAAGGGAGCTGGCTGCAATTAAGTGAACTAGAATGGTCACAATTGAATTTGGAATGACGATGGGATGACGAGAAACTGCCACCGGTGATCCACGAGGACTCGCGGTAAAGGCGATTGGCGTTGCGATTAAAAAAGATAAAACTGAGGGTAAAAGGGAGGAGTGACTTAAACTCCCGAAAAATTGACCAGATGCTGAGGCCCAATCGAGCTGATTAATTCGAAACGCATCGGATTTTTACAGGGCTTCTATACATTTTTATTTTTTACATTCGTTCAAACTGTCATATTTGAAATATTCGAAACTAAATATTTGCTAAATTTCCGGTTGAAATATTTATTTAATACTTTTATAGGGTAGGTGAAATGTTTTTTTTGTTTTGGTTTCTATTTGGTTTTTGCTTGTTGCTTTTGCAAGGGATGATTGAGGGGAGCTGGCTGCAATTAACTGATCTAGAATGGCCACACGTGAATTTGGAATTACCATGGGATGACAAGAAACTGCCACCGGTGGTCCACGAGGACTCAGCGGTAGAGAAAGGCGATTGACAGTGACGCATCGCATCCACCAGAATCAGGGAATAATAAAAATCTTGATTTCTTTTGCTTTTCGTCGAGTAGGCTCAACCGCAAAAACGGCTTCAGATTTTTACGATGACTCTGACTAATGAATGCAACTGTTCAATTAATCGGTGGGGGCAAAAAAAAAGGACGCAGCTAATGTCGATTGTAATTTATTTCATCAGCAGAATGGAGAAATTTCAATTGTAGAATATCAGCGTAATTTGACCACGTGGGATATAGAGTTGCCCAACTCTATGAGGAAAGATAGACTCGTGTGTCCAAGGCGCATTCTAGGTGGATGACACACATAATCGGAGTAGACTGCACTTTACTGCTGGCATCCGCACACTTTTTTAACTAAACCTGCAGAACGAGGCAGTTTTTTCCTTCTTCAAGGAGCTATAAATGTTGTGTCATCATAATTCATTTTGTATATTAAAACGATGGATGGAATGACGACTTGTGAAACTTCGTGGAATTCGATCCACGCAATGTGACATATCCCATTGTAAAACATTACAGTTGTTACATTTTTAACTATTGATTCTTCAGTTTTCTTTTCTTGGGTATCGAACGATGAACGATCAAATTCATTGGAAGTTTGACATTGTGGAGGGAGGAATGTCGGGAATTTTGTTGAGTAATTAGTGAAGATTAACAGAGAAGAAAAGTCGTCAGTTTCTCGTAAAAGTCTCTGAATTTCACAATTCCGTTGTTGTTGAGTTTAAGGAACAAGAAATAATGTATGTAAATTAGTATTAGTATAATTGTATGTAAATTAAGACATATTTTCTACAATTTTTTTTTTTTTTTTAATTTTCAATGTGGTTGTAAGAAATTTCACGGAACTGTCACGTAATTTTTACATAAAATCCCGGAATTTTTCCAGAGCTTTCCGTAATTTTTACCTGAATCTCCTGTGAAAAATTACGATACCGTTACTTAAATTTTCTGAATCGATTCCGTAATCGGTGAGCGAACTGTGAGTTCCGTAACTTTTACTGAACATTTCTCTCCGTGTATAAGGGATTAATCAAATTTCATGATTCTTCTCATGAATATAAACTTTAATCAGCTCTATTCATTGACACAAATTGAAACTCAATTTTTCATGCAAATTCGAAAAAGTTGGTTTTTACACAAATAGATTTTTCAATGGTCACTCAAAACATTGTCATCAAAATAGAATTAGTCCTGGTTCAAAAAATTGATAACCATACCCTCTTGATTCTATCAGAATATGATGGGGGTCGCACAATTCGTCGTTGAGCTACAGCGTATTGTTTAAGCGATTTAAAAGAGAAAATCGTTTTTTGTATTTTTACTGAAAGAATTATCCATAATATCAATTAAATCAGGGCTTGAACAGTATATCTCAATACCTTCTTAATTAAGTTGAAAAATGGCGAGAACAGCATCATTGCTTATCAAGTTACGCAATACTGTCATGACCTCATTATATCAAAATCATTATCTGCATTATCCGCAGGTACTAGTCTATTATGTTGAATACTTATTCATATTGATTCATGGCCCCGACTGTCTTCTGACAGAACCTGGATTAAACTCTGGCTACATCTTGCATAAACGCTGATTAAATTCCGGCTGTAGCCAATAGGTCTTGATTTAAAAACCCAATGATTATCGATTTCAGAACTTATCCCACCTTTTCAACAACCAATTTTTCAATACGCAGTTGAAGGGATTTTTCTTCCGGAATTAAGTAACCAATTTCCTCAGTACAACACCTTTTAGAACCGTGAGTATCTCCAAATGTTGACGTGTGCATAAAAAGGGCCCATTTTGTTGATTCTAATTTCCAAGATATTCATGCTTTTGTCTCCGCAACTCCCATTTAAACTAATGTTAAATTGTTTCTTTGATTTTCTATAGTGACGTCATTTTTTACGCTACACGGAGAGAAAAATTGATGAAAAATCACCAGAAAAAAAACGTAAAAATTACGCTTCGAAGCGTAATCCGCGAGCGAAGTAAAATTCAATAAAAAATGTGAGTCGGAACTGAAATTGTACGAATCGCCACGTAAATTCTACGATTTGTTCCGTAAAAATTGACCACCCGTCTGATGACTCACCGCTGGAGGGACAAGTCGTTCCGTAATTTTTCCCCAACGATTGAGAAATTTTACGAAACGGAATGTAGAACTAACCAACCAGTTTCATAAAAATTGATGAACGTTCAAGAATTTTTGATTTTGGAGGCATACCAAGTCGGGAAGTTTCTGTAAGATTTTACATCTTCGGGAAAAATTACGTGACAATTTTGTACTTTGTTCGGTGATGAACCTGAAAATTCACTGAACGTTTCAGATTTCTTCGCTTTCATTTCTATAAAAATTGCCGAAAAATGATTCCCCCATTGCGGATTACGTGAATTGTTCCGGAATGTTTACTGAAGATTTCTCTCCGTGTATCAGGGTTATTTTGAGCTTAAAATTTGCGGAATGTTATTAATATTATCGGAGTATGCATAATTCCATAGTGAAAAATTGGACCCTTTTCAGACGGACGGCCACAACGATTAAAAATCATTATTCTTAATTTTACATTCCAACAATAAGATAAAAGAACATTGAGAGAAAACAGACAAGAGAAGGAGTTGTAAAAAAATTGAAGATATCTTCTCTTGATTCATCTAGCGCTGAAAATAGAATACAATGAGGAATAAATTTTAACATTACAGTTTTCAATCTTTAGAAAATTAACAATACTGTTTCCCTCATAGAATTCCACTCCTTTCGCGTGAAAGGAATAGCCGCTTTGTTTTGCTATTCATCTCCTCCACATCCATCGCCTCGTTCTTCCCATGTTTTGGAAGGAATTCTCAATTTCATAATTTCTTAGAGAAAGCTAGAGGCGATGAAATAAAACGAAACCCTGGAATTTTCGGTTATTGGCACCTCGAGGGACGGGAAAGATTTTTGAGTGCGAGATTATCTAACACTGTTAAGTTCGTGAGCGTCACGAAGGGCCCAGGGACTCACCAGAGTGGAACAGGGAGAGGTATGAGAAAAGAAGTATCCACACTGGGAGGAAAAGGTTTTTATCTGTGTAAGTGGAGGAGTTACAGGATGCATGAGAAGGAGAGGGGGTAGAGGGGATAGGGCCCCGGGGTGGCTAGTCCTCTCCTTTTCGTGGGTCCTGGGCCCACGAAAGCCAGAGGAGGAGGAGGCGGAGGAGGTGGGCCCATGTACCGAAGAGGCAACACGGCATTTTCGGGCCCCGCAAGTTGGCTCAGAGGAGAGAGGGGGAGAGGTGGGAAGGAAGAGAGTTGGAGGTGAACGTCCAAGGGGGCAACCTGTTCGGGGTTCATGGCCCTCTTGGACTGACTAGCTAACGCTTCATCTCGAGAAGAATCTGCTAGCAAGGGCCGCATCGATGGTTTCTACATTGTGAACAAAATTTAGAGTATAAGATTTTTGTTATACTGAGGGGAAACATTAGATTTTTAATATGCACTATGATGATCAAATGAAGGATTGATTATCCTGAGTCTACGTTTGATGATTTTTTTGAATTCCATGAATACTTTTATGTGTATTATTTCAATAAAAAAAAGATGATTCGTATTGAACTGAATTCGAGACGTGATGATTGAAGTTGACAAAGAGAAAAAACAAATTATGATATTTCAAGAAGCTACGGGAGTCTGAAATTTAACAAATGGAAAATTCTAAAATTGAATGATTTTGTCACCAATTTTTAGTGACATAATCCGAATAATCAGAGGGAAATCATAAATTTTTCGAATTTTGTGCCTAGATTTCAGTAATTAAATCACTAATGCGAAAGGTAATTCTAGTAATTCTAGTGTCAAGAATGCGCAAATATAGCAAAGAGGAAGGATTTTTTTAATGAGAGAATAGGCGAATAGTTAGAATTCTTCCATCTTCCAACCATAGGGTACTTTATTGTATATTATTTTTTCAGAATTAAAATTTCGTAATAACTAGAAGAAAATGGCGTGGATTCGAGAAAAATATTTCGAAATTCAATCCAAAAATTGATCGAAATAAGAATAATAAAGCCTTAATTCTGGAAAATTTTTCCACGAAAATAATCTAACAATATACTAGCTTCTATCATGTACCAAATGATACATATTAAGATAAGAAATTTCTTAATCCGTGAAAGATGAAATAAGACACTATTTGACCGGTAGAGTGGAGACGACCAATCCTTGCGGCAGCCGCCCAGAGTGATGGAAACGCCCCTCACGAAAGAGGGTTAAACCTATCCATATTTTTGTAAACTTCAGAAAATGTTTATCTCTGTTTACGAATAGATCCCTAAATATTACGGACACAGGAAAATTTTAATAAGGATCTTTTCGAAAGCGAAGAGGGAAGCTATAGATTTACATTTTTCATCATATTCCGTGAATTCCGCAATATATTCGTGAAACTAAAACTCTACCGGGAATAAAATGATTGCACATCTATTATTAAGAATGAGTTTATAGCGAAATTATTATTAACATAACGAAGTTTAAGCAAAAAACATTAATAATTTATTTCGATACATTTTTTGAACTTGGGTCAATTTTTTATCATCAACGATTACCTGCAGGGGTATAAGCGTTTGACAAAATCCGAGCGCACATTCACATGTACACTGAGAAAAAAAATTCTAATATATCTGAAGCTTATTTACTTGTACTCAAACATGATTTTGTCGCAAATGAACTCACTCAAGTTGTGTAGAAGAATCGTCAATCTTGAAGTATTTGTTGTTTCCATGATTTTTTTATGCACTTCCAATGTTGCGATATGTAATTTATTCATGATGTAACGCGGAACAATAGCGATAAATGAGAATTTATTCGAGTTCGGTGCAGCGCAAACATTGTGAGATTTAAGCCATTGAAAATAATTTACTTCTCACAAGTAAATATGGGGTCTACGTAGGGGAGAGCCGGGCAAAATGGGACGAAACGTGATCTCTAATTTTTCTTCATTTATAAGTGAAGATATTGACAATCGGAGAAGATCTCAATACGTAACAGTTTGCCCCCCACCCCCCCATTTAATTAGGAAATTTTTCTCTCCGTGGATTCGAATCCAGTTTATTCCACGAAAAATGTATAAAAATAGTTGTGTCTCTACTTGAAACCAAACGGAAACTCTGAGGATTCTACTCGATGCACTGGTATAGAGATTGATAATTTTCTTATGGTATAAATATTCTGCCAAAATCCACGACCAACTAGTTTTTAATGAGATATTTCATGAGTTTCTTTGTAATTTATACAATTATTTCTTACAGTTTAATTGAAAAATTATTACGATCCAACTGATTTCTGATTTTGTGTTGTTGTTTAGGCAGAATAAATTATTGTCCTGATGAAAGACACTTTGTGTGCCCGAAACATTGACAGAAATGGAAATTCCTTGATCTTTTATAATTTTATTAATTTGAGTAACTAGTAAAATCGCTTGTAATGATCATAATAAATGGCTGAGAAGTTGGAGTTTTTTTTAAGATTAACTATTCGAATTACTCAAAAAAATTACAAATCTAAATGATTTATCAAAAATGACTAGACGAAACGAAAAACATCTAGGATAGGAAGAAGACTAGAAATCCCTAGAATAGAAAAACGCCTTGATACTGAGGAACTCCGCATAGTTGAAAATTCAATCTGGACCCGAAAATTATAAATTTACTAGTTTAAAAGGAGGAAAAACAATAACTAAAATAGTAAAAAAAACTCACGACGAAAAAATTACTGTCAAATATTTGAAAAAAGGAAGAAGATTGAAGTTTGACATTTAAAAAAAGAACTAAAATTGAAAGGAACTGAATTTTGTAACCAAAATTTCGTAACTCCATGTGTCTCTAAAACATTAAATTTCTCTAAAATTCTTCAAATTTTTTTTCGTCCTTTCAACTATTTACGAATTTTTTTATCCTCGGACTGTTTTAATTTTTGTAACTTTTGTTTCGAATCCACTCGAACGACTGAATTAAACCAATTAATAGAACTGATAATCCTTTGAATTGCGGCCCTAGCACCACCATGAATGAATTATTTCATTCATCATTCGATTAAAATGAATAAAAACATGATTGTACTATTATTCTCTTCACTAATGACATTAAAAAAATCTTTCTCTCGATTTAAAGGGACTAAGGGGTTGTCCGCGTGAGAAAAGATTAATATAACTAAACATGACCAACCACTTTCAGAGTCTCGTAGATCAGGAATTCAGCTCAAGGGTTGTGGCATCGTGGCTAGATTTCGATAGGATACCGGTTTTTTTACAGCACATTCGCACCTGCGAGCATCTGCACTCTAAAAAATATATATTCAGTCAAAAAAAAGAACGAAATATATTATTTTTCGTGTCCTTTGAGAGGATAAAAAACAGCATACTACGATGGGAGGCAGTGTAGATGTGTGTAAATAGCAGCCCACAGCAGGACGGATGTCGCCAAGGACATTTGCAAAAATCGACGCCTCTCTTTAACACCGCGGCATTAGGTATAGTGCAGTGACACTAGTCTAGCCACAAAGGCATTATTATAATTCCCCACTGTTTCGTTCTATTATCTCGAGGGTGATTCACTTAACTGCTGGTACGTGGAATAAACCTTTCCCATTTCTATTTTTATCGGTTGTGCAAAGAATGTCTAGCGAAATGTGAGGCCAAGAGTTGTGGCCACAGTGTGTGGGATTCGTCATATATAATGTGTATTCTGCCAGGCCGGAGTATCTTATCGTTTCTTTCTATGTGTACACGGAGACTGAAGTGGCGTTGTGTGTGGTTGATGCACTTGACGAGAAATTGAGAATAAAAATATGCGCTTATCGTATTAGTTCATTATTAAAATACGAGTAGAATGTTAAACGCTTGTTTTTGTCATTTCTAAATTCTTAGAATTTAATTAAAGAAACAATGTTTTTTTTGCGATATAAGCAGGGATGGCCATCAATATTAATTTGTTTTCGTCATTTGTTTCTGGCTTTCGCATTCTTTTTCCTGGTATTTTATAGTTAAAACATCCAAACTTTTGTACACATTTTTTAATCAACTTGTAATTCCTCGAAATCGTGTAACAAAAATTGAAACTACGCAGCAGTTTTTTTCAAACTGTTTACTTTGTACCTTTACATACCTATCGTAAAACTAAGATATTTTTCGGAGTTTCACTTCTGTTTATTTTTTTTGCACTGGAGAAATATACAAAATAGGAAAAGACGGCTAGCACCTATTTCTCGTGATTCAAAACAAAATATTGATGTCCAAACAGTATTTTCCCAAAATCTTCACTATTTAGAGTTTATATTCAATGCCCAAATGCTATTTTGATAATTTCGGACTCTTCATTTTTCCGGCTCTTTTTCATTACTAGAAAAGGGGGCGTGCGTCGCGCGCATGATTGGTTAGTAATTTATACACATTTTTTATCAATATGTATTCAGTTATTCATTAAAAAAGAGTTAATGTCCGCTTTCATTGGGTTTAGATTTGGGAAGAAATTTGAAAAATGATCTTTAAAAATTTTCACGTTCAAAAATTCAGGTTATAAGGTTTATGAAATTAGCTGCATCTAACAGTGGAGTCGATTCCATTTTCCAAGTGTGGAAAAGAAAACCTTTGGAATAAAGTGTCCACTGTCGAAATTCACATTTGTTTTGTTCCGCTTTTACCTTTTAACACGTTATTCTTCTGTTTTTTCAATATGCATATTAATTAGTTGTTCATAGCAATACGAAAGCATTTTTGTTATATTTGAAGGTTCAACTTTTTTTGAAATTTCAATTTTCGAATTTTGCAACTATATTTCCCCGTTCATCTTTCCTGCATAGTTTGGCTATCACATATCTGTAGCGAAGTGGTAAACCAGGATAAGTAAAATTTTCTTGATTATTTTTCTCACTCGGATTTCAGCCAATCAGAGCGCAGTATTTTAGGCTGTCAAACAGTTTTATTTTGGAAATTTCTAAAAAATTTCCGACGGAAATTCCCTAGTAGCTTTTCAAATTTTTCTCATCTTTCTACGCATTCCACGTTTAATATTCTATGCGACAGATAAACAAAAAAGTGGGTTGTAAATGTATGGCTGTGTAAATGTATCCGGATGCTGTTCACTGCACTCTGCTTAGCCGAAATCCGAGTGGAAAAATAATCCGTCAAATACCACTCGTGCTTCAAAATTAATCGGATGTTTTCCTCAAGCTTCCCTGCCTCGGAACGAGTGTGGCAAATTTTGCAGAAAAATTTCTCGTGCTTCACACTCGGGATTTTAACCCTGCAAAATTTGACACAATCGTTCCTAGGCAACGAAACTATCGGAAAATATCCGATCATTTTGAAGCACTAGTGGTATTACTACTGAAAATTTTTCTATTGCTTGAATCGAAAATTTTCTCAAACGTGGTCAAATTTTTCAACTCTCCTGGAAAAGTTTCATTTTCGTACTTATCCTAGTTTACCACTTCACTACAGATATATAATATAATAAAATTTAAAAAAAAATAAAAAAATTGTTACATTCACCCATCAATTTAAATTAAAAAAATATATATATATGTATATATTATTTCTTCATTTATTCATAAGCTAAGATAACCTTGAAATATTCTTAAGTCTAGCATAGGCTTGGCAAAATAGATTGCTGACCAAAAATGTTTCCCCTATTTTTTACTAAAGGCTTCCCATAAAAGCTGCCTAATATGAGCATCAAAACTCCACTCATTGTAGTCACTAGAACGGTGCGAGCCATGAAGAGTATTCGGGCGGCTCGATTTACCTTCCCAAAGGAGTCAATGGCAGAGATTCATCGCGGGGTCGAAAGTCGATAAGTGGGGAATGTGAAAAGGGGCGAGAGGGGTTTCTCTCTTTCTCTCGCAATGCATCCAAGAGAGAGCACCGAGGACCGAGAGGTTTTGAGCAGTGAAGAGTCATCGAACGAGCGATTCGCACGATTCGATCGGTCCTCAAGGGCTTGTTGCATCCATCCAATGAATCAAGATGGATTTATTGATTACTCCTTTGTTTCAACAGCTTTTTTTCCATCAAATGCTTCTCCTCAGTCAAGTTGAACTGAATTCCTCTAATTGCAGAAACCAAACGGTCGATAGTAATTAGTTTTGTTGTTATTGTACAGAGTAGTGTTTCGGGAATATTTTGGTCAATTAGGAATGAACGGGAGTTCACTAATGACCTGCAAGGTTATTAATTGGCTCAGTGACTTGGCCCTGTTGAATCTCAAAGGCTTAGCCCCTTTCGCCACCCTTTCCACTTTCGTATAACGGTACATCTTCCTCTTGAGGATGCAAGAAGTCATTCTGGTTCTTTGATTCACTCCTTCCGCAGTTCTTTATCTTCTTTATCTTCCAAGACTCATGCATCCAATATTCATTGGATGAAATCTATTACAAAGAGCTCCATTCCTTCTGATTGAAAAAAATCGAATCGTTGCATGAAATTCATTTCAATCGAGAGCCTATTTTCAAATTAATGTAATTGTGTTTTACTGCTGTTCGAAAAATGTAATTATTGAAAAATCTAGCGCAGAAAAATATGCATTCGCTGTTGAACATTTTCGTCTGAATTTTCCATGCCAAATTCCGGAAATTTTTATCGTGTTCGAGTTCCACTGAAATTTCAAGAAATCTTGTCATTGAAAAATCAAATATTCCTTTGATTTTCTGTTCAAATGATCTGGAAATCAATAAAATACTCGATTTTGCAGTTCAATTACTTTGTGAAAATTTATAAAAATCAGGAAAATTCAGGGAAAAATTGAAAATTTATGTCATTTTGTTTCTAAATATTCACGTTCCACTGAAAACTCATGATTTTCCGTGAATTCTACTTGAAACTTCAAATTTCATAACCATGTTTTCCCTAAATCCGATTCAATGTCACTCTTATGAGATTTACTATCATATCTTCCAAGAAATTTCAAAAAAATTCTAGCAGTGTATATAGATGCACAATAATGATTCTAACTAATTTCGAATTTATAGCGGTCAGAAATAAAAAAACAATGGCTTCATGTATAGAAATGAAAAATGAGTGTGATTTTCGTTTCAAAACGCACAGTAGACTAATACGAAGTGAATTCAAACAAACATTAATGAAGGAAAAATGAAGTTACATCTATGCAGATGAAAAATCACTGTCATATTTTTTGGCAAATTGTGACGGTCGAAGAGGAGGGGGACGGGAATTGTGACGCATTTGCGTCTCCAAATGGACTTATCTCGTTCCACGACTTCGTGATTGATGTATTTCTTTTCTGATTGAAATAAATCAATCAGAAATTCTGCAATCACTACTACCACGCACAATGAATCTGCCTACCGACATATTTTAAAAGCACTTCAACTCACTCCGCGACAGAATCTCTGAATGTAATATCTCCGAGATATCATTCGGACGAGAACGACAAATGTGTGAATAAGATCCTCATCCTCATTGATTTTCCCCCGATTCCATTCAATTTTACGAAATTCATCAGAGGCACCAGCATTTCTACAAATTCAATCTATTATACAAAATAATCTGCATGATATCTTCGTGTAATATTGAATTTTGAATTTATAATTCACGCGATCATTGGTGATAGAATTAATTTGGTTATATTCAAATATCTTGGAAATTTGTTATACCATATTCAGACATGGTGGATTCCCGCGAATCCCAGTTGTCAGTGCGATCGGATATTACGGTGGCCTCAGTTGGCCTGATTTTCAGAACGTCATTAATAACATTACAGTGATTCGGAGTGGGATATTCAGATCCTTCGAAATTGCAGGGGAAGAAATATCCAATAGATGATAATAAGTCTGAATATGTCTGATGAATTTTTGGTTTTCTGTAATGTATCATATGTTCTGACATTTTGCACACTTCACAGGCAGAATCATCTCTATTTCTGCACTGAAATTATTGGATACTCGGGGTAACGTTGAATTTTTACAAACCTCAGGAATCCTCACTGACAGGCATCAAATCTCGGCGATGTTATCTCTTAATGATTCGTGAATTTCTATTTTTTGATACGAAAATGCTTTGGATAATTGAAGCATGAAATTAGCAATGACGGGTTGTGTCCCACATTCACATCACCAGATAACAAAAAATTGGTCCCCTCGTAACTCGGTTTTATTGTTTCATCTTTGATTACTTTTCATTCTCTTTTTTATACATTTTGTGGTGCAGTAAAATGAGGAATTATCGATGACGAGGAATCCATAGTTCATAATGCAGTTATTGTTGTGAATAAAAAAAGAGAATAAAGTACAATTTTTTCCCAATTGAAGGTACGAGATAAAATAAAATTGAAATCATTGTTTATGAAATTCGATTATTTGTGAGTATTAAACAGAGGAATTATGTGAAGAACTCATCATATTTGTGCATTTTAAAAGAGAACGTTATGTGTTTCATTCAATTTGCTGCGAAAATGAATGGCTTAATAAACCAACGCGTACGGTAAATAGGTGATATTCAGACATTAGTGCGTTTTTTACGCTGATTTTGCGCCTATCGCGGTGTGAAACCATATCAGAAGGAAATACCAAGAAAATTTTTTCTAGCTGAGGAAAATTCCGATACATTATCACAAAATTTTTCTCTCAATCGCTCATTATTGTGATCATTGTACACACTATCCCCTCATGATTGTGTTTCCGATAATTATCTGTATCTAACTGCATCATTTTATGACAGACTAAGCGAATGAATTATGTCCGATGAGGTATTTTCACGTACCCTATCAATTTATTCAGAGTAGAATGGGGGAAAAACAAGTGGGAAATTGCTCTTGTATTGTAAATAGTAAAGTTATTTTTGCTAATAAATTATCAATGTGCTTCCGAATGGTTATTTTGCACATCATTTCCTTCTATCATGTATAATTCATTGTTTATTTCATTTTATTAAATTGAGTAAGATTTCCGGTTACCTAATTTTCTCAGATTTTCAACTTAGTTGAGTGTTATTAGCATCATTATTCCCATTATCCCTTTTTTTTTTCTATACAACCGATTGTCTTTTTTACAGTTCTACCTCTCCCCTCAGCCTTTCAATAAAATGTTAATAGAAAAATTTTATTTACACATACTTGAATGAATTTGAAACATCGCATTTGAAGAAACCATCAGAAAGCTCACTTTTAGGGAAATTCATGAAAAATTTAAAAGTTTCAACAATCATCATAAAAATCAAATCAACCAATATAGCTATCGTAATCATCTTTTAACTTCGACTTAATGGCATGAAAACAAACATTTTACGCTGTGATTGAATTCATTTGAAGCCTGATATTCAAAAATATCCCTGGAATTCTGATTCTCAATGAATACAAAATTTTTGAAAATTTTTAAATAAATCAAAATAACGATTATTGCTATCGCTTTCATCTTCGAACTCGGTCAATGGGCCATCCGAACAAATTTGTTAAGCCATCATTCAATTAATTCAGAACATTTTTTTTAGTTATCGTGGGACAACCGATTTCGGAAAAAATTCACAAATTAAAGAAACTAATGGATGAATTAAATTTTAATTAATGGTGATCGATCGGGTTCGATAATAGTTACATTCGAAAAAAAAAGATTCAATTCCATCCATTCATTAGCGATCAATTGAAGAAAAACATTGCCACACACATCCGTACGGACACGATCTAAAAATTCCATTTTCGGACTTTTTGAATCATAATGGGTCGCCATAACAAAAAATCCAAACCTTAAATTTAAAACATTACAATACTTCCATTCGGAAGCAAAACTCAAAAGCTGCTACAGTTTCCATCTTCAAAATCGAATACAATAAACTACACAAGTCCTCCGAGCAATTTCTTGATTGCCCATATCAGAGTATCCCAAGACTCCCCTCCGCCCAATCCCCCCTCTAACTGTACATAACTTCAGCTATGCCCAAGCTAAATACCATGAAGGTGTGCGGGCGGTTCTCTCCTCTCCCTCAAAGCGTCCATCTCAAAACCAATGAAACCATCCGTACTATAAAAAAAAGAAGGGAAAAAAAATTCGAGGAAGAGGCACACCGTGTGCAAGTGAGAAAAAACCACTGATAGACCTGAGGGGTGCGGAGAGGGCGGCAAAGCACACCGAAAACTCACACACTCAAAAATAGCGGACACAGTGACAGTGAGAAGGAGTCGGCGGGGTTGAGCTTAGTGGGGGGGATAAAAAGGCTGCGGTGTGGTGAAGCGCGAGGGGAAAGCGCGAGCGATGTGTATGTAGTCAGGGAGAGCGAAAAAGTTTTGTAGTGGGGATTGAAGAATTGGCGAGGACCAGAGGGGTTTTCAGCACGGACCATGTTACTACTTGAATTTTGTTGGCTACCCAGTGGTGGGGATAACCGCCCCTTAAGCCCCGTACGAAGCCTAGTCCTCCCTCCTTTTTTGATTCCACTACACCGTTTGCTCGCTCGCTACACTCTTCCCTCCGCACTCTCTCCCTCCCCCTAACGCCCCTCAATTTTCTCTCTTTTTACTCTTCACCCTATCCCCCCAAACAGTTTTATCATTCTTTCCTTCTCGCTCGCCCAACGCTGGTTCCTATGAATTTTGCGACACTCAATAAAAAGTGGTTCCACGAGGTTAACATTTCGGTAACTATACCTCGCCTACCCGGCGCACACAGCCTATCGCACACGCACTCCTCTCTCTACTCGCTTCGACTCTCTTTTTTTGTTTTTTCGGTTACCAACACCCGTTTATAATACATGTACATAAGTTACACAAATATATAATACGCACACACAGTGTGGCCCCGAAAAAAAAGAGAGAAGCATACATACGAAAAAAAAGAAGAAAGAAAGAAGTGCATGGGAGAGGCGCAGCAAACCGAACCGCGCGCGAATCAAGTGCTTTGGCCAGTCGCGTTCCCAATCACTCTACGACTAGGTAGTCCTCCCTGGTGTCCGAAAAGGCTCCTGGTGACTTCTGCCTTGGTACCTCGCACCAGGTACTATTCTAACATCGTCCCCCTAACAAGTGATAAATCAATTCTAATCCACCGCCGTTTGAGAAATATTAAACTGAGATATTTGTGTGATTTTTTTATCCGAAACTGGAAATTTTGATTTCACGAGAGATGAGATAAAAATTTTATTTCCCATTTTTTCGAGTTTTTTATTCTGTTCGGATATTTGGTGTGTGACGGCTGGTGTTGTCCCTAGAGTCAGTGGGTGAACATTACATTGAGACTAGAATAAATCCTGAATTGTCAATAAACACGCAGAAATTGACCTAATCAATTAACCCTCGTTCATTATTACTGTTATTATTATTTGATAATTCGTGCCAAGTGTTTCCAAGGTGCTTCCCGATTGATATTTAAGGATATTCGATCTGCTGGCACGTGAAACTCTCTCATTGCAATGGACGCAGAGGGCACGAGTGTTAAAAGTCATTTTGTAACGATAATATAGATAAAGAAACGGAGAAATCAAGTGATTTGATTGAATTCAACAGTGAAGAGGAGGCAAGAGTCATCCGCTTCGTCATTTATATCATCCAAGTATTTATCAAAGAGAACGAGCAAGGACATCGTAGGAGCCCCCCCACAAGACATCACTTTGCGCCTGGATATTTCAAGGTACGTCTCGCAGCTGTGTAACGTAGCCCACCGGATGATGGCCTTCAGGCCGTTTCGTTGTCCCATTGCGAGTGGGGCAGGCACGGTTTTCATGAGATATCCTGCGAGTGTGCGTGGTTTTAGTTTTATCCCTGCAGTAATTCTCGTTACGGATATATCCATGTACGTATTCCCGTTATATGTGCATGCATATGCAGCCGAGAAGTTCCCGCGCGTTTTGTCGACACTCGGAACACTCGCATATGTGCAATGAGTTAGCGTTTTGCTGGTCCATGGAGTCCGCGGGGATAGCCTTGCAGAGAAATAAAATCATTTGGAGTGAAAGAAAAGAGGTTGTAGGTCTTTCTCTCGGTCCGTCTGTAACAGGCCCGTCCTGCGGCTTGTACTCGTATGACCTTCTCTATTCGGTCTGTTGCGCGCTCGTGTGAAAACGTGATTATTTGTGTTAGTAGTGTGTACGGGTTTCTATGGGAGGGACGCCGGCTAGACGATCGCTAGACGAGGATAATACCGGGACCCAGAGTAGGCATAACATTGAACTGGCTAGGCGATGACGTAACCACAAGTTTTTTCATTCGAAATATTTCGTGGCAGAATTGCGGTTCCTTTGTCGCGAAATCTATTCAGGTATTTTTATTGTCTATTCTGCGAGGATTGTGGAGATGTTGGGGAATTTTAAATATACTTGGATCAGAATACTCTGATTTAATATTATTTACTGTTTTTTTCCCCTTGGTTTTTGCGCGCTAGATAGAAATTTTATTTTTACGAAGGCCAGAGACGAACGGAACGAGGTGATGAAATTCAGTCGTAGGTCACGACTCAAATTTTTGAAAGACAAAGAGGATTAAAAAAAGTAAACAGAAAGAGTTGAATTTATCTTTAAATCGGATAGAGGCTACGAGATCGAGAGTCTACTATCGCTTTTACTGTCGTAGACTCAAGCGCTTGTACAAATAAACCCGGGCGATTATCTGCCTGCAATCGAGGTCCCTCTTTCTCTCTTGGCTTTTTTTTCCTGCTGGATCTACTCATCGGTTCATTTCACCTACGTTTTCAACGGGGCAGAGCACGCGCGCACACCTCGAATACTGCAATGAGAGAATCTCTCGTGGGGGGAAAAAGGAAAGAGGAGAAAGAAATAAACGCAAGGGAGTATAAATAGAGATTTGTGCCAGGCGAATTTATGCGTGGTGAAATTAAAAATAGAATTTATTAGTTTTTTCTTTTCCACGATGCTTGCGAGACGAAGGAGAGATGCTATTTCGTTGTATGTCTTTATTCTGTGTACATGGTGAGGAAGGTGTGGGTGAGGGGGGAAAATAGCCAGTGGTGTATGGAACGTTGTCCTTGAGCAGAATGTTGAAATTGAATGGCGAAGGATCAGTCAAATCGCGAAACATAATGAAGGTTCTTCGAGACTGTTGATTTTGACTGTTGCCAGGTGAAATGGAATTTCACCTGGCATTATTTACAATTTCATATATTTTTTCTGTCACTCCAAAATGAATTTACATATGCTCACTGCCGATCTATATTGACACTTTACATTTACGTAATTCTGTCGTCCCAAGTGCTGTGGAAAAATATTCCTACTCGACTGCAATTTGATATAGATAAAAAAAATGATATTCCTTCGCCGACGTTTATTTAAGTTTGCCGGAATCACATTGGTAATTTAGTGGTGTAGATTGAGGATTTTGAGACGCGTGACGTATGAGTCAAATTAAGAAGAAAGGCGATGGTATATTCGAGAAAAGATCCTGAATAGAGAATGAATCAGCGTCATGAAAAAATTAATCAATTTTTTATTCGTCGATGAAACCCGAAGATTGGGCCAAACGTTTTGTTCTTAAATATTAACCAACGACGAATTCACACTGTTGAGTAGTGTCTTGAAATGCCTTGCTAATTTCAAACGAGAAGTATAAAAAAAAATGTTGAAATTAAATATATGAAATACGAATCGTTGATTAGATTAGAAGGCCTTAGTAACTAGATTACGCTTGACTGAGTGTTATCTCTTGAAATTAGATTCTCAACCCGGTGAATATGTATTTAAAACCCCGGGACATACATAGCATACTGCGAATAATTTAATTGACGTTTGTTGGTTCAAAATCCAATGTGCTTCCCGTTTAGTTGCGCTTCGCAATGAAACAGAAAAATAAAAGGTATCACCTAATAAAAAGAGACAGTGACATAAAATGTGTGGAAAATTGGCCTTGGTAATCGCATCGATGGCCATTGAAATCGATTGATCAATCAAACAGATTAAGTCGCATACCAAAAAGTGAAAAAAAAACGGCAGAGGAAGAAAGAGAGAGCGATTGAGAATTTATTTTCACTTAAGCGAATTACGGGAAATGTTGCGGTTGAATTGGGCAATTTCAGGCACTTCCGAATTCTCCGGAAGACAGGCATAACCCAAGCGTCAGAAAGGACTTACTGTACGCATGGGGTCAAGGCGCTGGGGAAAGAAGACGAGGGAAAAAGGAGGGATAGAGGGGGAAATGAAAGGGTGAGGCGAGACATACGGGCGACCTGTGGTAGTTGTGTTTGGATTCCAATCCCCCCTCCCCCCTCTACCACCCTTCTCGCGTCACTCTTCACAGAACGACGCATATTTATTTCTTTCAAGTCTCAATCAATTTAATTGTTCAGCTTATACTTGATGTCTGACTCAGACAAACAGAAAAAAAATTCAAATAAAATTTCTAAATTCAAATGAAAAAGTTTCGGTTTTTTTGTTTGAAGTTTTATTCGGTCTTTCCACTTCTCAAAAACTTCATGAACATTTGTTCAACTTCTTGATCGTTCCTGGAATCCCTGAGTTTATTTTCAATTAAGAAACCCGTGAGTGATTGAAAAAAGGAAGGAATGAATGAAGAATTAATTCTGATAATTACATTTTCGTCAGTTTGTTTACAGAGACTAGCGTATGGCTCATTTCAATCGCTCTTTGTTCCTTCGAGACGTGCCCAGACACGTTAGTGATCGTATATCTATCCGCGGTAGAAAAAAAAGCCCAACACGAACCCACCGAAAAAATAACACTCGCTGAGAGACTGAAGCCCGACGTAAATTTGCGATTCGCATGAAGGCGAAAAAAAAATGAGAGATAAATGCACAGAGCCCCATGTACTTGAGTCAGTCCCCCATGACGCAACCAAATACGACGCCCATCTCTCTCACCCTCTCTGTTTCAGTTTGTCTGCACACTGCAGTTGCAATTAAAAATACAGCTCTGAGCTGACCCATTTTCATTATTCTTATATTTAGACCGACGAATACTGAACTGCAAATGTATATTTCCATCGGAAGAGGATAATTGATTTGAATGTCTTCCTCACGAATGTCGGTCAGGTGAAAATGAATCGAAAATACCTGAAATTCTCATCAATCTAGTGAATAACTTCCATCAAATCGATTGCAGTTGTGGAAAAACTATTCGTTCTGGAAATATTCTTCCTCCTAAGTCTATTATTCCACAATTTAGCCTCATCAAAATCCTGGAGGACTCCGACGGAACGAACTCAGCACAAAGTGAGAGGTTTTACCGCGTCTGACCACACGCCGTTTTATCTACTTGTGTTTTCCCGCTCGGAAAATCATACACTACTCACATCGGCTGCTCCATTCGTCAGGAAGAATTCTCACTGTCCCTTTACTTCTTAGAAATAAGGTCCAGGGGTCAGAACCTTTCTGCGTCACATCACGAGACTAACAGAATCATCACGGACAGGGAAAAAATTCGCGTAAAAAATTGGTGTAACTTTATCTAGCATTATTCACGGGATATAATCCAGAAGTTTATGAAAATGGAGGATTATTGGAGGGTTAGGTTACGTTCAAAATATCCCATGTGACACATGCATTTTCAAATTCCTGAGCTATTTTTTCTGGAGATTTTGAATTTGCAGATTCGAGTGGTGAGACTTGATCAGACGAATAAGCCAAGTTAAACTTTAGCACTTATCATGCGAAAAAGTGATTTTAGAGAGGAATGTCAGAATAAATTTTGCATAAGTAATTTTCTCAGCAACAAAAATGTTTTTTTGACATTTTTCTTCAGAAATTACTAGTTTTTGAGATATACTGGTTACAAATTTTCGGGTGAATTTTCCGAGCAACTTCCGGAAATTTTAATCGTGTTCAAGTTCCACCGAAATTTCAGGGAATCTTGTAATTGAGAAATGAAATATTCCCTTGATTTTCTGTTGACATGATCTAAAAATCAATAAAATACTTGATTTTTCAGTTCAATTATTCTGCGAAAATTTAGAAACATCAGGAAAATACGGGGAAAAATTGAAAATTCATGTCATTTTGTTTATGAATATTCATGTTCCACTGAAAAATCAATCAACTTGTGAAATTTCCATCTCACTCCCATTAAAAACTCATGAAATTCCGTGAATTACGGAAATTTTTATCGTGTTCCAGCTCCACCGAAATTTCAGTAAATCGTATCATTGAAAAATGAAATATTCCATTTATTTTGTATTCAAATGATCTGAAAATCAATAAAATACTTGATTTTTAGTTCAATTATTCGGTGAAAATTCAGAAAAATCAGAAAAATACAGGGAAAAAATGAAAATTCATATTATTTTTTTTCTGAATATTCATTTTCCACTGAAAAATCAATCAAGTTGTGAAATTTTCATCTCACTCTCACTGAAAACTCATGGATTTCCGTGAATTTTACTTAAAACTTGAAATTTCATAACCATTTTCTTCCCTAAATCCGATTGAATTTCACAAAATTTCTAGCAGTGTAATTCCAGAACTGACAAATCAATGTACAGAAAAGGGGTGAAAAGTTTCAGATAGTTTTTGTATTTCCTATCGAATATGAAGTTGTTTATGTACTCAATACTTTCAGAATAAGATTTCAAAAGACGATTTTTGTTGTGATTTTGTCAGATTGTAGAAAAGCTCCTCCCGAATTACCAAAAAAATCCAAATTGATTTGATTGATTTGCCCCTCTCTGAAGCAATCATTTTTCATAAAAAGTGAAGCGTGAAGCGTGAAGTGAAGCACTTTTTATCAAAAGTGAAATCCCCAAGACTATTTTTTCATCACCAAGAAAGTAATTACCCCTTACAATCACAATCCTCATTACTTCAGTCCGAGAATTTTGTTCCAGCACATAAAACCAAACCTGTACTTCTTTTTTTTTATACCACATCGTTTAATGCACTTTATACTCAACGAGGAGAATAGTTGGTTGTTGTTGGGCTGTTTGGTGGGTTTAGAAGAGAACCCGGGGACCGTGAACGGTAGGGGTTCAATGACCGCCAAATGTTTTCGAATGCTAGCAGAAAAGAAGGGGGCGCGTGTGCCAGAAAAAGAAGGCAATGAGAGCCAAGTAAAACCGAGTGAGATGGGTTTTGGGTGGGCGGGTGGAGGAGGGAATGTAAGGAAGTATCGGCGAGAGGAGAAGGGGGGGCGGAGGGGTGAGGGTTAACGCGTGTGTATGTGGCCGAAGGGGCCACTGGCATCAGTGCAACGTCAGTCGCATAGTTGCCGCTTACTTCACTTCCCCTCCATTTCCTAAAAAAAACCCTCACTCTTCATCGTATTCACTTCGCTAACCCGCCTTCTTCCTTTCCTAAATCGTGTGCGAGCCTCTATCGTACAAAAATTGCGTGTGCAGAGTGCATTTTCGGCTTCTCAGTTTTGCACTTTTTTTTTATTTATGGTATAAATTCGGTTTTGCAGTGGAGAACCCTGAAGACGAGGGAATCTGTGGAGGCTCGTTGGGCAGGTGTGCTGGGCTAATGAGTTGTGGGGTTCACGATAGGGAAAAAAATGAGAGGGCAAAATTATTCACTCACTTCACTTACCGTACACGTACCAGGCACGATGTGAAAAACACCAAAATTTTTGGATTTTTGCGGTCGTTAATATTACTTTGCGGTTGATGGGATCCTCAGGGGGCGTAATGGAGTTTTATTATTTCTTTTTGGGGGGTGGAATCACTGGCAAATGAATGATTGATGATTCGAGGCCATCAACTCGGGTTTAACAGATTCTCATGGGTTTTCTGCAATTTTTTCAAGCCTCGTTTTTCTTGTTTTTACGCTAAATGCTGAAATGATAAACATGGGTCTGGTGTTAGGTTGGGGTGTTTTGGTGGAGGTGGTCGAGCATCTGAAATGATGGAACATGCTCAGGCATAACTTCAATTCAAGGTGGAAAAGTTGTCCTTGATTCGTAATGACAAAGCTTTTTCGAAAAAAATGGGAAGAAAAACATTGAAACATAACTGTGCCCTTCAGAGGCTCTTTATTCGCCTCTATACAACGTGAATGAGTCCCGTAACGTTTGTATACAGGTGCGAGAGTGATTCACGGCGCGCAGCCAGAAAATCCCCGACACAGTTCCTCTGCTGGGTGGTGGTTAGCCTTGAACTCGGAGGTGCGACGCCCGCCACTGCTCCACATCAAGCGCCGTCCGCTAGTTTAAATACAAAGGGGATCTCTATCCGCACCTAGACGTCTCTTAAGCCCGCAATTTATCCACCGCAAGAATGATAAATGAGAGAAAACACAGTCGGAAAAATGAATTGCGAAAGAGTCAGAAATCGAAAAGTTTAAACGGAAAAATCAGAGAGAAGAAAGACACCATTAATTGCGGGGAATCATTCAACGATGAAAGCTGAAAATAAAAAAATACCTGGTAAAACAACTGTATTCAAATTGAAACTGACACTTCCACTTTTTCTCTCGCGTTTGACTCATCAATCGAAAAGCACGACTAAAAAAAAAGGTCCCACATGTCCCCCTAGGCGAGAAAACAGTTTACAACCTCCGAGACAGGCCCCCGCGTCTCATCGTCGTCTCCTATGTGCAACATTCTCGTTTCATGTGATCTCAAGGCCAATTCGCGCGCGCGTGGTTGACTCACCGGACGTCTCAGCGACGACATAGAGAACATTCTAATTGAATGCATTCAACAAAGACAAACCACTTCTTAATAAATACGTAAACACCTACGAGCCCAAGGTCACGATTTATATCATTCACGGTCAAGGTTCTCGCCGTCCGAAAACAGTGATTGTGGAAAAATCGATGGAAATAGTCGAGCGGAATACCGTGAAAAAACGCAAACGTACGTTCTGCCCGATACAGTGTTGAATTTCTTTTTTCCTCCTGCCGTGTGGATGACAAGAATAAAGTGAAAAAAAATCTCGGGAATACGAGTACGTGTATTTCACCTTGCTTTCGATGTACCCAATCAATAAATATTACAATGGAAGACGAAACGAAGTAGGAGGGAAAGTTATAAGCGGATGACGAAAAGAAAGAAGAATGTATCCAATCGCCTGAGACGTTCTCTCGGCCGCCATCCCTCCTCCGCACTGCTTGCCTTCATCATCTTTTTTTCCCTCTATTTGCCCTTATTCCCTCCCCTCAAAAACTCCAGTGCCCCGTCCCTCCCCTCCCTCCCTCCCGCCAACCCCTTTCCCTCGTTCCTTTTCACCTCTTTGCCAAGCAATTCACCTCTCTCTGTTCCCCACTGGTGCCGAAACTTTCTCCTGCTCGGCGCGGCGCTTGTATTTTACTTTTCTAGTAGCGAATTAAAACCGCGTTCATGCGCAGCCCGTGGAACGGGCGTAATGATTTTTTGAGGGGGTGAATCGAGTGGGGTCACGATGGCAGAACGACGAGAAGCGAGAGAAAAATAAAAGGGGGTGGGAAGCGAGGTGGTGCGGAGAGAAAAGGGATAGAAGAGACATTCGTATGTGAAAGGAATCGAGGAAAATGGTCGCTTGATGGATTACAAACAATACCAAAAGACATTATTTGAATAAAAAAAACATGGCGACAGTGAAGGAATCACGGGGTGAAGAGAATTAGGCTGATTTAATTGCAAATGCGTCGGCTTTTGTACGTCTCGGGCTATTCAAAAATTCTGAAATTCTATTTTTAATTGGACCGTCGTTAGAGCTTTGCGCATTTTCATCTCGCTTTTTTTTGCACGGTGTGTATTACGGGTGGGGCGAAGCGCGCGATGCTAGATTTCTATCCCCACCCGGAGTGTCTCTTGCGGCCTCACTTCCCTCGGAGATACGTATCCCCCTCTGCGTCTTGCCGCGACCCTCCTCCCCCCCCATTCGCTACCTCGACAATTCATACTTTCTTCGTTCTTTTTTTCTTCACTCTTCTTACATTCGTTCTCACTCTGCGTACGCACTATTTTTTAGTCCAAACTTATTACGACAGATGTCTCATGCGCCGATGAAGAAATAACGCACGGTGGACCCCTGTGTGTTAGTACAAAAACGTCGGGCTACTCTGCACAGAACAGAATCAACTTGAACCCGCAGAATCTCCGGCGCTCGATTCATCGTTAGGTATATCGTCACGCTCGAGATAATATTCTCTCTCCTCTCTCCTACATCTTTATATTCGTCTTTTTCCGGCATTCGTTTTTCCTCTCGTGTCTCCATCTCCCTCTATTCCGTCAATCCCGGCTAACCCTGCGGAGTAAGAGAGCCCACCGTTGCCCTCGCGCCCGGTGCGAATCTAGTTCTAGTCGTCGAACGTTCGTGAAACGAGACACTAGAACTCCTCTCTGAAATCGTTGAATCGTTGAATATCTCGAGCAAAAAAGGGATTAAAAATGTCCAGTCGCAATGGGGGGATGAGAGCGTGGTGTCGGAGCACGTGAATCCGTCAGGTGTTGTGCAGAGGTAAAAACAGAGTCAAACGTTTCAATGAAACTCCCAGAGCGAGGGAGAGCGAGAATATTCAACCGTATTCGTTAGCTCTACGGGGCGCAGTAGCGCCAACCCCGTTGTTTTCATCCGCTCCTTCGTCGGGAGTCTCGTGGCACTCGACGACGGTACCTCGTCCTGTCGCTAGTAACGTCGACTCACTACCGACGACTTTGCGCCGACCGCGTGGCTCTTACACGCGTCGACGAGTGAGTTCACTCATTTCTTTTCTCATCCATATTTTTTTAAATATATGTCTCTCTCTCTCTCACATACACATAGACACAGGAACACACATTCGCATAAACACGAGCAAACACAGCCCTCGAGCCATTCCCTCGCTCAATCATTTTCCTTTGACTTTTTTTTCTCAAAAGTTTGCTCCCTCTCTTTCTCCGGTCATTTTCTATCTTTCGGGTGTTGGGGCGGTACGTCGAGCGATTTCGTGCATTTTCGTGTGGTTCCGGGGGATCAACGGCGAGAGAGAAAGATGGGCCACATGTACACACACCACTCGGATGAGGGAAAAAAGAGAGGGGAGGGAATAAACCGGCAGTTTCGGCCGTGACGTTTTACGGGGGTTAGTTCCTCCGGCGTGACGGGTGAGGCATGGGTGGTCGAGCAAGTAGGATAACACAGACTCCTTGCTTTGGCACGCATACAACACGTTTACTAATGATATGCGAACAGTGGCTGAGGGGATTGAAACGTATTTTCTAGTCTATGAGTAAATTTATTCATTAATGAAGGCAGACGAGTTTGAGATTATTTTGAACGTACGTGCGCGGATCATCTTGTGTTGATTTCTGTGTTTGACATTGTCACGTTAGTGTGGATCAGCGGATCAATTCGGTGTGTGAGATTGGCATGTAGTCTAGCCGGTACACGCGGACAAAGTTTAATGAACTATTGAAACATCGTGTATTTACTCATGTGCTACAGACAATTGACGACGTCGGTGTGAATACTTGATTCAAGTTCTATTGGTTTAAAATTTAATCGTTTTTCATATTTTCGTCCTTTGGAGTTCAATGACATTAGATGTAGAGACGATTAGACGGAGAAGGTTGAGGTGGATTTTTCATTGATAGAGAAACACGTCGATTTCAGTTGTCAGTTTTTTTTACAAACTGCTTTGGCGCGCAGATGGTACGTCATGAGTGATTGATCCGGGACATTTTCGAGGATTCATTCAGTTGTCGAGGTCGGTTGATCAACACGTGTCAATTGACATTCGTATCGGAGTGCAGTGAAAGTGCCTTCTTAGATTATTTACGTAATAATCCCAATGTGCATGAGGTATTTCCAGGTCTTTTATGAATTGTTGTAATTTTTCATGTTTTTGGAGTTCTTGACGTTCGTGGTTGGTGTAGTTTTTTAGAGGTTAAGGGGAATAATGGACCCAATTGTTTGGCAGCTTCATGTTACACATGGGCATTTGGGTCTGGTCGTAAATTTAAAGGTCAGACGCTGGCATAAAACCCGATTAAATAAACGCACGCGTTTTTTAACGCAGGAACAACTCAATCTTTTGCGCCGTATTTCTACAAATTTTGTTCTAATCTCGTTGTGTTTTGTCCCTATTTGTTCGGCAGTAATTCCGCAATTGTGGTGTTTTTTTGTTTTTTTCCAATGCGTGAAGTCATTTCGCGAAATTCATTTGTCCGAAATCATGATAGTATGTGCGAGCAATATCTCTGATAACGGAAATTTATCGTCACCAATTCATAAGCAGTAAAAAACGAAATGAAAGTCGAGGTGTCATCGGTAAATAGATGAAAGGTATCTGCGCTAAAAAATTGACAAAAAATGCAAAAAAATGGAGGGAGAGAGATGAAACTAACGAGCTGGGTGAATTTGTTTCCAGATTTTTTTTATCATTTTCGCCGGAGATAGTAGTTATCAGTAGACATTTTGTACTTGCAGTTCTATAAGTAACCGGCCATTTAATCGTATTTTCTGGCTCGGCGCCAGAATGACGACCTAATTTTTTATTTCACTCGTTTCACTTTTTTTTTCTCAACACCGAAAAAGAAATGATAGTTTTTTTTCTCAACTAAAAGAATGCGTACTGAATTTTTTTGGCATTGGCCACCCCTGAAGAACTTCCAGCAGTGAATTGCAAATTTTTATGGTCTCCAACGTAAATCACTTTGGTTTATTGATGCTCAAATAAGAACATAAAAACGTAGTTTGAAGTAATTATTTACACAGTTGAGTGAAGAATTTTCTTTTTCTTCATTACAGGTGAATAGACATAACGATGGTAGATACGCAACATTTTTGTCTGCGATGGAACAATTACCAGAGCAGTATAACGTCTGCATTCGAAAATCTACGTGACGATGAGGACTTTGTGGACGTTACACTTGCCTGTGATGGCAAGAGCCTCAAAGCACATCGGGTTGTACTCTCTGCCTGCAGTCCGTACTTCCGTGAGTTACTCAAGGTAAGTTTGTATTACAATTTTTCGAAGTGGCACTGCTATTTCCCAATTTTTTCGAACCATTAATTCCTTCTTCCTTTTTTTGGCACTTCATGAAAAATTTCCACTTGGTACAATAACGGCTCAATTGAAGATAAATCTCCGGTCTACCGAACCAAAAAAAAAACAACTGAAAAATTTCTCTTGTGTTGTATACAGTATAGTTATTTTTGCTAATAAATTAGCAATATGCGTTCAAATGGTTATTTTGCACATCATTCCCGTCTATCATGTATAATTCATTGTTTATTTCGTGTTATGAAATTGAACAAGATTTTCTTTTACCTAATTTCGTCAGATTTTTAGCTAATTTGAAATGTTATCAGCATCATTATTCTTATTATCCCTTTTTTTCTATCCAACCGATTGTCTTTTTTACAGTTCTATCTCTCGCCTCAGCCCTTTGATAAAATGTTAATAGAAAAATTCTATTTACATATACTTGAATGAATTTGAAACATCACATTTGAAGAAACCATCAGAAAGCTCACTTTCAGGGAAATTCATGAAAAATTGAGAATTTTCAACAATCATCATAAAAATCAAATCAACCAATATAGCTATCGTAATCATCTTTTAACTTCGACTTAATGGCATTAAAACAAACATTTTAAGCGATGATTGAATTCATTTGAAACATGATTTTCTATGATATCTCCGGAATTCCGATTTTCAAAAAATACAAAATTTTTGAAAATTTTCGAATAAGTCAAAATAACGATTATTGCTATCGCCTTCGTCTTCCATCTCCGTCACAGGGGCATCCAAACAAATTTTTTAAGATATCATTCAATCAGTTTAGAACATTTCTTTTTAGTTATTGTGAGACAACCGATTGAATTTTAATTAATGGCTATCGATAGGGCGCAATAATACCTACATTTGAAAACAAAAAGATTCAATAACATCCATTCATTAGAGAACACTTGAAGAAAAACTTTACCACACACATACGTACGGACACGGTCTAAAAATTGCATTTCTGGAATTTTTGGATCATAATGGGTCGATATCACACAAAAAATCCAAAATTTAAATTTGAACGATTACAATGCCACCATTCGGAAGCAAAAATAGAAATTAAAAACCCTCGAGGAAAAAGTTGTAATTAACTGATCCAAAAGTAAAAAATTGAAACTGCGGACTAAAACTCAATGGAATACTGGAAAACTAGGAGAGTCAGGAGAATATGGACCATATCTCTACAACTACAAATGGTTAAGAGGAGGAACGGCAGAGCAACGTCGAGGGGAAGGGGGGCACCGCATGATTTCGACCGTATCCCCCGACTTCGCTCTCCTGTTCCTCCTCTTAGCCACTTGTAATTGTAGATATATGGTCCATATTCTCCTGATTACCTACATTAAACTGCGCTTTGCTTCCCAGTCTTTATTTTTTCCTTTGTAATCAATGAATTTACAATTTTTTCGTAGGGGATTTTCAATTCTTTTCTCTATTTCCACATTTATGAAGTTGAGGCTCTTATTTTGTTTCCATTTTTATCGTCTCCTAAATCATATTTGGCCATTTTCCAACTTTTCTCATTACTGACAAATTTGTTGCTTTCATTTGTAATTTCTCCGTCGTTTTTAGTTTTAGTCCGTGATTAATTAGTCAAAGCAAAAGATGAGTGGTTCGAACAATTACCATCCTCCTCTAATTACTGATGATACGGAGAGAATACAAAATTAAAAATTACAATGTGAACATAGTAATCGAAGATTATACCGAACAACTTTAAAATTTGATTTATCTTAACCGAATTTTTACTCGTGCCAAATTAAATTTTGTTTTTATTCTACGACATTCTACTATACCAACTTGCAATGTGTGCTATGTTCAACAGTAAATGTTGGATGTGGTAATTCTCGATTACTATGTTTCCATAGTAACAAATAATTTTTTGTCATTCCGGATGCTATGCGTCCATAAATCGCAGCCTACGGTCGTTGTGACAAAAAATATTATTCGCCATACGGCCTAAATAGTATCGCCATAGTTCGTCGTAGTTCGTCATTAGGCCGAAACAGTATATTTCGATATGAGTGAGACGTAATTCCCGTCTCACATGTGTCGATCAATATTTTTTGACAGTGATATTACGTTTAGCGAGTGGCTGAACTGTCTCTTATTTTTACAAGTAACCGAAAAGGCACTTTCCGGCACGAGGTGGACGTAGCAACAATGTCGAAATAGTACATTATATGATTGAGCCTTGGAAAACACATCACCGTCCCCCACGTGCAAGATTGCTTTCCGAGCCGAAGGCGAGGATGGCAAGCACGTGTGTGAGAGGTGTGTATATTAATTTTCATCACGCTGTGACGAAAAGTGAACTTTTCGACACGCTCCGCGTGCCTAAAAGTCCAATTTCCGCCACATTGTGATGAAAAATATTGGTCGTAACTCGTGAAAAAATGGTTTTTAGCTCGTGAGATTATATCACTCGCCTTCGGCTCGTGATATAAACCTCCCACTCGCCAAAAAACACTTTTTTGCACTCGTTACGAAATATACTATTTCATCACGCTGTGACGAAAAGTGAACTTTTCGGCACGCTCCGCGTGCCTAAAAGTCCAATTTCCGCCACATTGTGATGAAAAATATTGTTCGTAACTCGTGAAAAAAGTGTTTTTTAGCTCGTGGTATTATATCACTTGCCTTCGGCTCGTGCTATAAACCTCCCACGAGCCAAAAAACCCTTTTCCGCAGTCGTAACGAAATATCCTATTTTAGGTCCCGTGACACGAAATAGTATATTACATGCCCGAGCCTTGGAAAACAGATCACCCTCCCCCACGTGCTTGCCATCCTCGCCTTCGGCTCGGAAGACAATCTTGCACGTGGGGCAGGGTGATATGTTTTCCATGGCGAGGTGTGTATATTAATTTTCGTGTCCAGGGACCTGAAAAACGCCAATTTCGTGGCGCGCAGCGCGACGAAAATGGGATTTTTCATGTCCCGTGACACGAAAAAAAAATTTCCGTACTGGCCTTCACTTTTTCCAGTCCGAGGATTGGTATTGACCCTTCTCCGAACTGGGAAAAGTGAAAGTCACTACGGAAATAGTATGTTTCCGGCCTGTTGCGTGGGGATTGCGTGTAGCCAACTACACGAGTAAAAAAACCCCATCGCAACAGCCCAGGAACAATATTTTTCTGTAGTGATTTTCAAGTTTTCGAGTTTGGGAAGTATGTAATACCAATTCCCAGACGAGAAATCGTGAAAAGCAGTGCAGAAAAATATCGTTCGCGCCTAGTGCCACGGTTTTCGACGTGAAATATACTATTTCTAGCTCATAGAATTGTAGCCCTCGTCTTCGGCTCAGGCTGCAACCACATATTCATCAGAAAAGTTTTTTCAGGCCCTGTGTCGAAATACACTATTATATTCTTTCCGTGGCCAATTTGAATTTTTCGTGCGCAAAATCCCATGAAAGAAATTTCAGTTCCACCGATGCATTTCCGTTTTAGATGACTAGGGGATTTCTATCAGTTATTTCGTTTGCAGAAATCATTTTCCCCATGTAATTTCCAAGAAATTAAGATGATGATCACGAAACGGGCTTGGTAAAAACCTTCCGAAGTTCTTCGTATTTATGTTTAGCCCAAATATCCACATTTTAAAACCATTTCGGAATTAGTTACCTCATTTCTAAGCGTTGTAAAATGAGGGTATGCCCTCATGTAAAGCATATACCGCTCCTATGGGTTGTCGGCGCGGCTAACAAATATGCCATTTAAAAAGGGTAAAATAATTCGAACGGTGATTATGGCTACAGTGAATTCCTCTGCCATTACAACAGGATCGAACTTCACCTCTCCCAATTTATATACGAAACATCCGGGCTAAATCGTAATATCTGTATCCCTCAATGCCCTAGTAGAAATTTCATGGCGCAAAAACGTCGCGGCATGAGTTGGGGCGCGACATTCAATGTTATAGGTATAAGGCAGTCTGGCTCAATGGCGCAGAATTTCGAGCAATTTCTCCTAGGGTGAGTTCACCGATATCCTGTAACAAATCTCTTCATAGACTCATCTACTGGTTATCAATTGTACTGATTGACTTTCCGAATTGGTATAATGAGTGCCATTAGTTGCCGTTAGGTGCCTACATTGAGAGAAAAACAGCAGGGTTCTCAAACAAGTCTTACTTGTGCTAAATAAATCGTTCATTGAACATTGTCAAAGACGGATTTTTTTGTGCCAATCATTGGAAGCGTGCGCCGAGATTAAACATTTTTAGTGCAAAAATAGATTTAGTCTGTTCAAAAAAGGTATTCTCTGTGCAAGCAAGAAATGTAATTTTCATCACGCTGTGACGGAAAGTGAACTTTTCGGCACGCTCCGCGTGCCTAAAAGTCCAATTTCCGCCACATTGTGATGAAAAATATTGTTCGTAACTCGTGAAAAAATGTTTTTTAGCTCGTGGGATTATATCACTCGCCTTCGGCTCGTGATATAAACCTCTCACTCGCTAAAAAACACTTTTTTGCACTCGTTACGAAATATACTATTCTAGCACTACTTCGTCGTTATTCGATTCTCTCATACATATTTTGCGCCCAGCAAATGCTCGTTTTATATGAAACGAGGCATAGTAGTTTGTCGTTTCGGCTATTCAGTAATCACAGACAAAAAATGAATGCTTCAATGAAATAATAATAATGCTGTGACAGCAATCTTGTAGCTTAGGGACAAATTATTTCTTGATAAACTTCCCTCTATAATAGTATATTTCGTAACGAGTGCAAAAAAGTGTTTTTTGGCGAGTGGGAGGTTAACTCGCCTTCGGCTAGTGATATAATCCCACGAGCTAAAAAACATTTTTTCACGAGTTACGAACAATATTTTTGATCACAATGTGACGGAAATTGGACTTTTAGGCACGCTCCGCGTGCCTAAAAGTTCACTTTTCGTCACAGCGTGATGAAAAAGATTTTTTTATCCTAAAAAGGCACCGTTTTGTGCAAATGATCCTCCTCTTGAGCCAAATATTTTGTTGTTGTTGAAAGCAGAGCGATTATTCATGTCTGATACTTTCAAATTCGAACCAAACAATTATTTTGTGGCTTATTTGCAACAAACGATTTTGTCGGCCCAAACAAGACTTGTTTGAGAACTTGTTCGTTTTTCTTTCAGCACGGAGAGAAAAATTCAACAAAAATTACCAGAAAAAAAACTGAAAAATTACGTGTCGAAACGTAATCCGCGAGCGAAGTAAAATTCAATAAAAAGTGTGAGTGGGAAATGACATTGTACGAATCGCCACGTAACTTCTACGATTTGTTCCGTAAAAATTAACCACCCGTCTGATGACTTACCTCTGCGGGGACAACAAGTCGTTCCGTAATTTTTCCCCAACAATTGAGAAATTTTACGGAACGGAACGTAGAAATAACTCACCAGCTGCATAAAAATTATTGAACATTCAAGAATTTTCTTATTTTAGAGGCATAATAAGTCGGGAAGTTTGTGTAAGATTTTACTTCTTCGGGAAAAATTACATGACAATTTCATACTTTGTTCGGTAATCTGAGAATTCACTGAACGTTTCAGATTTCTTCTCTTCTATTCCTATAAAAATTGCCGGAAAACGATTCCCCATTGCGGATTACGTGAATTGCTCCGTAATTTTTACTGAATATTTCTCCCTGTGAGTGTACGTGGATAGTGTTGTTAAGCACAGCTCATGATGGTAGACTTTTTGACGCATAAATAAAGATCTTACGATTCGGCACGGATCGTGATGGTGAAGAATTGAGTGCAGCCAGGATCACCGATAGAATTTTTCGGTTCGATACCGTTGTCAACATACACCTTAAGATAGATAGAGTTGTTAAACAGAGACTGTTTTAGTGAAGTTATTATTGCACCAAAATTTGAACTATCAGGTGCCTAGAACTGCGCAAGTTCCGCACTACAAATTCTATTTACTCATCCATTATTCAAATAAAACTCCACATTTATTCGAAGTGCGCAACGAAAATTTCCCACGTCAAACTGGTAAAAAATTAAGTCAATAAATGCCTAAAACTGGGAAATTTTTAAAATGGGCCTTTTTATTTGCTCTTTACTTATTTGGTTGAATGTTCACATCTGTTAGCAGTATGTAACGAAAATTTTCCATTCTAATCGACCATAATATGGAACTAATGAGTCTCAGGATCTTGTTCGAAGTAAGCTAATTTCGTGCTGAATAGTGTTTGTCTCTCATTGTTTGAAGACATGTTCTTTATCTGTAATAATTGAAGTTACAAAGAAAGATGAAAATACGGAATTTTTGGTAGTGGTAATCAATGAGTGTAATGGAATGCAGCCATATGTCTCAACGCCGAAATTGTCATGTTTTTTTTGCAGAGCACACCGTGCAAACATCCGGTGATAGTACTTCAGGATGTTGCATTTAGTGATTTGCATGCCTTGGTGGAATTTATTTACCACGGTGAAGTTAACGTCCATCAGAGATCACTCAGCAGCTTCCTGAAGACCGCCGAGGTCCTGAGGGTGTCTGGTCTCACACAGCAGGCTGACGCGACTGAGAGGGACGAGGTAAGACAGTAAAAAATAATCATCATTACATTCCCCACTGTGCTGTATCCTTGACTCCAGCGACAAGATCAAAAAAACGTCAGAGAGTAAATTCTTGTCCAATTAAAAGAAGCCATAAATCTCTCCTTTGCTTTTTTTCCAAAAGGATCGGGCGCCCAATAAAAGTCGGTAAAGCCTAGACCAATCATGAATACTGTACTAGCGGAAATCGCAATGATAAAAAGGTGGTTCTTATCAATTGAGTTGGAAAATCCACTGGCTTTCATTTTATTCCGTTGAAATTATTACCGCGTTATCTTGATTGGGAGATTGTCATAGGTCAAGCAAACAAACGATTGCTGTCTAATGAAGAGATTTGATTCTCTAAATTATCCCTAGATTGAAGTAACACTAAACTTGTGAAAAAACAATTGGAAATTGTCTCTTCCTTGCTTCGATAAATGTTCTCCACTCTTTTATTGAATGTCAAAACCCAGTAATTACAACTTTGCGTAAATCGGCTATTCAATTTATACCACTGGATCCCCTGTAATCAATTTGTCTGAGGAAAAAAATCCCTTGTTCTCAAATTATCAATTAATTTCGTACAGCTATCGCAGGTACGTGCGTTAGCTGCACGCACCAATCACGTATCGCCCCACGAAAAGTTGTCAGACGAGGGTTTTCCACGTGGTGGTTCACCACCAACCCCAGCAACACCAACTCCAACAACAGTACAACAATTATTACGTCGCGCACAAATACGTAGAAATGAGAGGCGTTCACCAGATTTACACGATGAGAGTATAAAGAGATCGCGTTTACCATCACCACCATTGAACAATAATGATGCAACACCCACAGACTTTTCAATGGTAAAAAATCATTTTTCGGCGAAAGTCGAGGGCAATGGTTTGCCGGATGAGCACAGTCGGATTGAGGAGAACATTAAGTGTGAGCCGTTGGAATTGACTGGTGGTAATGGTGGTACTGGTGGACATAATGAGGACTCTTCGGACTCGGGTGCAGCGGCTTCTGATAGACCACCAGCGTCAGCGAGTAGTAATGAACATGAGCATGAACCTCCTGAACATCCGTCGACGCCCAATTTTTTACCAGAGAGTAAATTGTTCACGTCTACACCAGGAAGCTTTAATTTCAGTATGGCAGCGTTAACTACAGATCACAGTCCATTATCAGGTAAATTAATGTTTCCCGTGTTTTGGAAGACCGGCCTTTACGCACAGACCAATTTTGATAATTTTTTCATTTTATTTGAATCCAACTAGAGAGCTTTACCTGTATTGAATGTTATGATACCTTTCTGGCAATCAGTACTTGAAAATTCAGTAGCGAGGTGGTAAAACTAGGGATGTAACGGACAATGCTGAACGAACATTTTATTTACCGCCATTTTAAACGTAAATTACACGTCACAAAAATGACCAAAGAAAATCTTGACGATCATTTGACATTTAGATACAGCGCGACAAATATCGTTCATCATGTTACCGTGTTACTTTGAAATTCGGCCCCTGGGTTGAGCCTTGGACCTCAGAGCTCTCCAAATTTTAGTAAGAGATAAGCTGCTTTAGGCATCGTATTTCTGAGAGCGTTCTTTAATTAGTTCTCAAATGAGAAAATTTACGAGATCATTTATCTAATGAAAAATTTTATACGACTGTTATTCTATAATTGAGCTTTATAGATTTCACGATAAAAATAAATAAGAAAAGTGCTACAAAACTTTTCAAATTTTTTTGCAATTCCACACTAAGGTAATATTGACTAAATTTTCGATTTGCGTTTTGGCGTTATTCATAATTTTATTCAAATTTCTAAAAAAATTCATGAAGGAAATGAAGAAAAAATGACCATTGAGCATAAATGACAACGAGAAAAAATTACTGACAATTGGGTAAGTTGACGGTTCATTTTGCATCACGAAGTATGCGTCAAGTCAGAAATGGTCCGAAAAGGGTAAATTTACGGCTGACTTGACGCATGTAAAAAAATTATCGTCATTTTGCATCCCTAGGGAAAACGGTTCAAGTCGATTTAGCCCTTAGCTGAGTTTTCGAGGAATATCTCCGAATCTAAGGGAGATAACGGAATTTTTCTAATAACCTTTTTTGTAGAGCGAATTGAGGGCTACAAAAAAGGTCGTAACAAAAACTTTGCTATCTGCCCTAGATTTCGAGATATTCAGTGAAAACTGGCCAATTGTCGAAATTGACTAGAATCGTTTTATCACTTGGCTACTGAATTCAAGGATATATTTACCTCAATTTCAATATCTATCAATTTTATGACATAGTTGAACTGGAATTTATAGTTTCCATTGAGTTCTCCGTAAAATTTTACATTTTCAATAACGAAATTCCCTGAAATTTCAGTGGAACTCAAAATTTCCCACATCAAATGATTTTCGATTTTAAATTATTTTTGAAATAATGAATCATGATCAAAACGATATCAAACTCATTGAAATACAAAAAAATTGTTACATCCACATGCACTTCATATGTAAAGTTTCTTCTACTTGGAAATTTTCTTGTCCTTCAATTACATCCGTATCATTTTAATCCTCATTATTGTTTGAGTTATTACGCTTATGTTATTCTAATTGTGTAACTGCGTACAGGCCGAAATATTCCATAATTAATGGAGGACTATTTGTCGCTACGTTTGACAATAGTGAAATTTCCAGGGTTGCCTCATGGACTCCAGACGCCAGATCTAGCAGGGACATCACAAGGTAAGATAAACAAAAACCAATAACCATCTCTGTGTACACCATTTTTGTTAATTTTACATGCCCGATAAAATCACAAGAATAATTCAGGAATTAGTGACAAGACTTTTCTTCACTTTTCCTCCTCGTTATCACGTGTGTCACATCGAGGTTACGACGTTTATATTAATTTCATTATCAATTCAAAGTCAGTGTCATTCTTTTGATTTTTTCCAAGGGCACTCCTCGCTACACTATATTACTTTTGTTTACTCTCTTGTTTTTAATTGATAAAAAACAAAATATGACCAATGCATTGGAAAAAAATTAAAATTAAAAAGGCAGATAGAACTCGCCTTGAATGTACTGGTTTCGGTCTAATTTGGTCAACTATTGACTTGTGCAGTTATATCAAACTAACAAACAAAATTTAATGTTAAACCACGCAAAATTTATTCAAAACAATATCAAAAATTCAAAAAATTTTAATTGGTTGCGGTGAAAGAGCACTACTGTCTCTGCTTTGGAAATTAAAAAAAAATCAAAATTTTCTCCTAATTGGCATGCGTTTCCAAATCATCGAAATTCATTCATTCTATTCACTTTTTTCAAAATCATCAAATTCACATCATTCGCATTTACCACAAAACAAGTATTCATGGCAAAAATTAAATGCGTTTTTCGGAATATAAAGAACGAAGAATGTGAACTTGGTGGTGATATGACGAAGAAATTATTTGTTCACTGTGGCATTAAAAGCATCAGAATCCAGTGGAAATATGACCTCTCACCAATTTCGGCAGGTACGATAACGAAATTCGAAATCTAAATACAGCACTCGGTGAATATCAATAATGGGATTATCATTGGGAGGTGCTTAATTTTATCAAACTCAAGTGTCTTGTCGATTGTACAAAGTTTTTAAGCTTCAACATCTCAAGGTCGAGCAGTCGTAACACTCAATAAAATGCGCCAGCTTGAGATACTCTGCACTCCATAATTCTCACCAATGACGTTGAGAAAACGGAAAAAATTGTCTCAAGAATCCTCTATAAATGATCAGTGAAACGATAGGTTCTCCACCGTCATTGAACCACCAAGTCATTAAACAATTGGCGATGAAACGGACGAAAAAAAATTGTCAAAAAATCCGTGAGTTTGGCATCACTGTACAATTTAGACCGTTACGAGGCGTCACCCTCGATGACACATAGCCGTTAGACAAATAAAGATTTGAATCAAACTTTAGAATTTCTGAATTTATGAGAAAAGAATGAAAAAGCGCTTCAAAAGACATTGGCAAAGGTGACGTCGTAGCGGCGGTAAAATAGGAACATAAATTACTTTTTTTCTTTTCATTCTCAAAGGAAACATTCGTATCAGCGTGATGTGGACAGGATATAGTATGTTGAGCTGTGACTCTCGACGCTTTCTCATTACGTCTTTAATCCACCATTCATTGATTACGATAGAAAATACCGAGCAATCATTAAAATTCGTGCAGTGCTCGTACTGTCATATTACTCTGTCACTCTCTCATTCATATCAATGTGTAGTTGTCCCGCAAGAGAATTACCTAAAAAACACTTTAGGTGACCTCCATGTGCAAATTAAAATCTAATAATCAATGAAATATGTATTTATGGCTTTTAATGTATAAGTATAGAATTTAGACCATAAAATCAGTACAGTTTCTTAGTTTATGATTTTTCCAACATATAATGGCAAGAGTATGTGATAGATTTGTCACTTGACCCGTATAACGGACGTATTGCACATAAATATACTATCACAAAATGCGTTATACTTGTACACCCGGACTTTACTGCCCTACCGGAAACACCAATTTCATATTTCGACGTTACACTTTGTTGTCATCGTATGCCCCGCGTTATCATCGTGCTTGAATAAAGCTAAATACAAAAAAAAACGAATATGAAAGACATCAAAGGACGGAGTGAGAAAAAAAAACAGAGAGGAGAGAAAGAATCATACATTGAGAACATCAAACATCAATAAAATCAACAGAAAAATCATGTATTCTGTTTGAAAGAGGCAAAGAGAGGGAGTGAATTTCGCAAGTGTCCTTCCAGAATAATCACACCTATAACTTCTATCCCAAAATGGACGGAAATAAACATAAATATAAAATGGCGGTAGGCAAATCGTCGAGACAGTGTGTAAATTCAGGTGCGGTCTGGGCCATTTCGAATTAATATTTGAACGACTGGCTTATGCTAGGTTAGTACTGAAAAAAAAAATTATCAGGGGGCGTGAGATAAGAGAGCAGATGTTATCCGAAATATTCAAGGTCCATTCTCCTATCAAACTCAAACCGCCGAAATTTACTGTTCACAAGCTTAAACAAATTTTTTTTTCATTATCCTCAATGATTTTATTCTGTTATTTCTTCTTAATGCGAAGAGTGGGGCGGAGGCGGGGGAGGGGGTCAAAGAGAGTAGACTTTGAAAAACTAAAAATATCGCATCGTGGCCTTGGATATAACACACCAGTCACGTTCTTGCATCGTATGGTGAATTATTAGAGACATTAAACTGCGAGTCCCGACGCTTTCGTCCTACGCGCTTCATCTGAAAGAACGCGCTTATTTTTCCCCCCTTCCCTGCTTCAATTTTGTACTATTTATCGCCCCAAAATATCATGCATATTGGCAAAAATTGGCAAATACATTTTTCGACTTTTCGTACGGAGGGGAAATAAAAAATAGACACTTTGGCCTGACAGATGTGAGGAGTAAATCTTTATCGGTTTTTACCGCTTTGGCAGAGTTTCAATGGTGAAACACGCGATATTACGAGGGTCGTTGTTCTCCCTAACTGCCTCTGTCAGGATGAATCTTGAAAAATTGATGTAACGGGATAAATTGGCTCCCCCGGCTGGTTCATGTTTTCTTTTTTCGGGTGGAATTCAGCTGGTATTTTAATTGCAATTTTATTTCGACTTTTTTTTTCGTTGGAGTTAGGGGGATTAATCTAGGGAAAGCTTTGTGGCATCTGAAATCTTCCAAAACCACTACAACTTCTGCAAAAATAGAGCGCGCCTCGTGCGATCCACTTGGCCGACGTTATCTGACAGAAATAAATGCCTCTGCGTCTTTTTATCTCTTCCGTCTCTTTTTCTTTCCCATTTCTCCGCATTTCTTTTTGACTATTTCATTTTGCCATTTTTTTTTACTCCTCCCCCTCCCCCCCCCCTCGTCCTCCTTCTTTCCACTTCTCGATAGAGCAACATCTCATTTTTATCGAGTTTTATTGCGAGCGCGTAATGCGGTTACGCAAAAAACAATAAAGATATACATTGAGATGTGTGCTAAACGAGAAAAGGGGAGAGATGAGTGAACGAGAGATGGTAAGGAAGGGGAGAAATTGTATGTGCAGGTTTAAAAGTCTGTATGAGTGCTCTCGTTGCAAACTGTCGGACCGGATGCATTTTTCTTTGTTCCCTAGGTTTAGTTTCATAACTTTGCACCACGCACAAACTGTTTTTTTTTTTTTTCACAAACGCATATGGGCAATGTGTCGCTGACACTGGGCAGAAAAATTGGCGATTTTGCCACAGTTTGCACGATGACGCATCGATGAATCCATTTCACGGCTTATGGATGTGTAGTCGATAGGAAAAAAAAACGGCAGAATACAGGAGAAAAAAAGAGCAGGAGAATTGCACAATCCCAGTAAAATTGATAGAATTTTTTTTCACGCAGCGATATCATCGCTTTCACATACAGATTCTTTTATTCCTTTTAGAGCGTTAATAGTCGAGATTAAAAGCGCGTCAAGTGGTTTATTGCGGTGCAAAAAATAAAATGCAGTTTGATACCATAAAAAAATATTTACCAGCACTTTTTATTTATTCTAAAAATTCTCTTATCGCTGACAGTAATTTCTTCCACTGTTCGTTGAACTCTTTTTTTTTCCTTCTTATTCTTTTTTTACAACACTTTCGGCTATGAACAAAAGCAGTTGCGAAAAATGTCTCAGCGTGTGTTTTTTATATTCTCAGCTTGTTTTTTTTTCCGGAGTTTTAGAGAGAGATTGTTTTCAAAAGCTTAAACTAGTCGCTCATTTCTCTTTTCCTCCTTGGCTCTTCATACGCTGTGACGAATGGTGTATTCGAGTTAACCTGTTGTTAATGTTCGCAGTTTCTCGGTGTAAAAATATATTTCTCTTGTATTTTGCATCGTCTTCTAATGCATTCCAAGAAGTAGGCCACATCCTCGTGCACTAGGTAGCCTCTCAAAGCACTCATTCTGAGTCAGATGAAAAAAATAATACAGTCCATTTTTATCACATGAAGGAAAATCAGAATAACAAAAGAATTCAATGAGGAATAATATCGTATGAAATTTGTCATGCATCGGTTGTGACATCAAGGTAGCTTCGTGTTTTCCACTCAACCGTCTCACCGAGTTCCACAATGCTCAGCCCCTTCCCCACTTTTCTCTCAAACGGCTATCAAAGTGTGAATGGTTATCTACATTGCATATCCCCAATCGTTGAGATCGCAAAAACTTTTTATTCGGTGTTTACCGGGCCGATGACGTCACGTGTGCCAACGCGCGGGCCCTGACATAAGGCAGTGGAGATATTCCTCAAGGTCGAGTTGTTTTAGCCGCACTAAATGATTGCATTGATTGCGAAAAACAAAAATTGTTATATTTTTCCTCTGTTTTCACCTTCCTGTATTTATTTTTATTTCGTTTTTCTCGAGAAGGTATTTTTCTTGTTGTTTACAAATTCCTGAGGCTCTGTTATTGACATTATTAATGTAAAAAGTTTACCAATCAGCTTGACAAAAATTATGTTACATGTTGATCGTGTACAATCTTTCCTGACCTCGGAGAACCGAAATTTCTTTTGCCAAATTTTGACAGTGATTGATATGGTTTGCCCCGGGAACTTGGTTTTTTTCCATTGGAGAAAAACAGCAATCTTCGGGTTGTCATCTATTACCTTTTTCCTACGTTCAATTTTCTGTTCTTGTCAATATATTTAAGGCAACCGGGGAATTGTGACTTGGTGAGCAAATTACTCGGAATTTTTCGACTATTTCGAAGTAATGCTGTGGGGGGGGNCTGGGGGGGGGGCAGGGAATTGTAGGCAAATTGGTAGAGAACAGAGATCGACATCTGGCGGACTCTCATTGGAACAGTATAACGTGGCCCGGCAAGTCTTTCGAATACGACACCTTTTATTTTATGCTAAATATTTGAGAATTCAAGTGCACGCAGGTATCAAGACTGTATTACATACCCTAACGCGATTTTATTCAAAGATCCATTTGACTCATTTCCAAGGCCGAGGTGACACTCTTCGGCCGGATAAACAGAGACAGCATTTTTTTTTACTCACTGCCGTTTCTAAAATCGCCCAAGGACGAATGAAAGTTTGCACATGTCAAATTCACTCGGTTTTCTTGGTTAATATGTACAATAACGCAGTCAACGAAAAAAATTGTTTTTTTATCTGTAATATATATTTATCGGTGACGCCCAGGTCTAGCTGCTTGTTTTCGCATTACGCTATTATCGATGATGAACTTGATTTGACCTTAGAAAAAAAATTGCGACTGCGCAATGATGAGGATAGAGAGGTGGGTGGGAGGTGGGAGGAGGAGAAGGAAGGGATCGGGAGAAAGCTAAGCAGAAAAAAAGGAGTTATTGAGACAACAATTTTTTATCTAATACGAGTGGTTATTCATCACAGTCCATAGTGCAAGTTACTTTTCTGTTTATCTTATGAAAGAACCTTGACGAATTATTGATCGGATCAATGTCAATCGGGCTCACCATTTTTACCAAAGACCGAAGTGTACTCCTAATTTTTTTTTTTTTTTTCACTTAATTCAATTTCAAATATGTCACGTACGCGCTACTTTTGGTATTTAAAGCACAAGTGGTCTCCATTTCTGTGAGCGCTAAAAATACATCAGCCAATTTCTCCGATTTATACAAAAAAACTCATCGTTTCTTCCATTGCGTAGAATACATTAAATCAATTGTATCGATAATTCACACTCGTGAATTTTTCTTCAGATTATCGGTTGGTAAATTAGCGGCCTGTTCTCGATTGGTGTTATCGACGGTTAGCCTTCACCTACAATCCCAAATTCTCGACACAGTTAACGATCACCCATTCAGATTCAAACACTGAAAACCCCCCCACTCTCTCTTTGAGTTTTACATTCTATAATCGTGTGAAATAATCGTTTTCTATCGATTTATTGGAGCGCCTCAATTGCAATTATAAATTCATCAACGCATTACTATTTATCGCAACGTATCAGTCGACTCCGGAGAAAGTTTTTCCGCCGTCAATCCAGTTCTTCATCTGAGACAATTTTTTTTTCATCTCCACCCAGTTGTTTCTCCATTGGAAAGCGCGAGTTGGCCTATTGATCGTCTACTGCGAGACTGAGGAACGCGCTTAGAGTCAACATCAGTCATAATACGCTTCCACGGCGGGGGTTATTAAGAATAATACGCGTCGTATCCTCATTCTACCACCCACCCCCCTCCACCTTTTTTAGTACCCCACTAGGTTCGTCGTTCGTCTTCCCTTTGGGGGCCCCCTTTAACTCATCGTGAGTGGGAGTAAGCGTGGGGTTACGTTGCCAGGGTAACCAGCCGGGTAAAATCCCGCAAAGAACTATCGCCACGGCGTGGCGGGTTTTCCTCCGCTGTATTGACATCCCATCTGCACAGGCGTTATACAGCCTTTTATGAGGCAGTGGATAGTGAACCATTCCCCTCTTGTCATCGGTCTCTGCCACTCCCTGAGATTCCTCTCATTTCACATTTTTTTTTCATCCCTGCCTCTCGCCTTTTCATCGTGAGAACAGCTCCACACGCGTCACCTTGATTCTGGTCCCGGGTCTGCGGCTCCGGTCCCTGTCCACGTCTTGCGGCTGATCCCCCCCCCCAACCCCGCCCCCGAGCATAATGAAAACCCAATGCACGATATTAAGATTTTATTATCCTTGTTGATTTCTTTTTATTACAAAAAAAAATTCTTGAACTAATTACTCGCATGCCTGAATTAGCGAGGATTGGTTTTTTGGACTCAGCCCCCTCTCCTCTTTGGTTGCAGACCGGGAGGACGGGGGCTGGCCATCAAACATCACAACAAGTACGTGCGAAAGACAGCGTGATTGCAATGGAGCTAGTCACAGTGATACATTACCAAGGGTTAATCAGGATTTACCAATAATCGATCTGCTCGATGATGTTGATGATCAGATTGAATTCAAATCGGAGCCATTGTCACCGAAGATAGATGCACTGTCTTGTTTGTTATCTGACGAGACAAATCTCACCAAGGAGTGTACAACCTTGATAAATAACTACGAGTGCCAGCAGAATGAGGATATAAGGGAAACTGACAATGGAAGAAATGATCGGGATATGAGACAACGTGTTGGTACTTACTGCACATTCTGTCACAAATCATTTTCACGCGCTTGGTCATTACAGAGACACCTGGCAGACACGCATTTTTATGTGCCACAGTCACTAGCCTGTGATCAGTGCGGCAGAAGCTACAAGTCTAGGAATAGCCTTATCAGCCATAAGAGCCAGTATCATGCGAAGAAGGAGAGAAAAGATCATGAGACTAATTACTTGCATGAACTCACTTATTAGAGAATGGGGTCACGATTATCGGAAGAAAAATCGCCTCAAGTATTATGGAAGACGTGGAAACCCCTATTTCAATGATAAATCTTGGATGATAATTCATTGATCAAGTTTTCCTCAAACTTGAAGTATTATCTCTTCTGTCATCTTAACCGAGAACTTGTGTTCATCAAACGACTTTTGCAGATCTGTCTGTTCTGTTCTCTTCCCTAATTTGCGTTAAACAAACTTGTGTTATCCCCGTTGTGCTTCGCTGAGTGCAAAAATGATAGTTACTTATGTATTGTATTAATCAAATTCGCTTGATATTGCATTTAAAAATCCTCATTATTTATTGTTGAAATTAATACAAATAACATTGTACGTAGGAAATACTAATGTATCAGGATTCTCATGTGTCGATTTTAGCTGCGACAATAAAAAAAAACAATGCGTATTTGAAGAAAGATTATTGTGCGAAACTCACGTGAGGGCTAGAGTTTATTTCACTTAATATCTTATCGATCCAATACGCTCCAGTATCACGAATACGTAGGCCTATTTATTTCGTTCATTAAGTTGTCTTCAATATCGCTAATACTCGAGTGCCGATATTACGCTTCATCGCATCAATATCATCAACAAATATCATATCTGTATATAAGTCAATTCTCTATCCACATTTATTTATTTTATTTAATATTTAAGTTCTAAACCTCTATTTCTCGCTGTAAATAATAATGCATTAAACACATTTGGTGGACTCCATCTGGTATTCTGAAATCCACTAACGATTCCCATTGCTCTCAATCGATAGCTGGATACTTCTCCTTGGATTGCTTGCACGTCTTTTACTATAGCGCTACAATGAATTTTATCAAACAAAGGTGATGAAAAACTAATGTTCATCAATTATTCTGCAGTAAGAAAAGTCGTTTTTTTCAATGGTTCAATATCGAATGAATATTTCAGTCATCCGATGAGACTTCCATTTATAAAATCATCGATAATACTCGCGTTTCAGGTTGTATTAATGTCTTCATTTGAGTATTATCGATTTATTTAAACCTCACGTACATCACATCATACATCAATGATAAAATATATTCACTCATTTATGTGGTTTCATAATGCATCAAGAAAATAGATTTTTTTCATCGGATTTCTGGAAATATGAATTCGATGGTGGATGAGCAGTAATTTTTATGATAGAATAATCAACGAGATTCGAATGGAGAACCATCCAAATGTAAATTGCAAAAGCAGATTGAGTCCCGGATGAACCAAAAAAAGAGCAAAAAATGAACACTTTTTTCCGAGCACGGCTTTATTGGGGTGATGGGTGTGGCAAAAATGTTGAAAAGTTAAAAAAAAAGGTCAATAAATCAAAATCATTGAGAGACACGAGCAATGTAGTAGATGCGAGGCAGATGCACTTTTTGCATAAAAACAAAGCAATGACTAGAAATCAAATAGAAATTGAAATGTGACGCGACACGAGGAGGAGAAGCCTCAGAGAGACTTAATAAAAAAAGCAAAGTAAAATCAAAAGTGATGAAAAAAAAATGAAAAACAAAACGCAAAGTAACAATGTGTCTGGTTCTGCCGCCAGGTCTGTTGGCCGGCAGCAGCGCGACCGATGAGTTTCGATGTGAGCCTTGCAACAAAAACCTGACCTCACTAACGCGGTTGAAGCGGCACATACAGAACGTACACACCCGGCCGAGTAAGGAGCCAATCTGTAACATCTGCAAGAGGGTTTACTCCAGTCTCAACAGTCTGAGGAATCATAAGAGCATCTATCATCGCCAACATGGAAAGATGGAGCAGCAGCGTAAGGAGGAGGAGCAGCTCAAGCGTGATAGAGAATTGCAGGAGCAACTCTATGCACAACAACAACAGCAGCAGCAACAGCATCACGATTATTCACGTATGGGCTGAAATGAGACGAATAACTAGGGATCTTTTGAGTTCAATTCATTGAAAAAATACCGTATTAGTGCCTTTTCGGACTTGAAATCTTAAATCTGATTTTCCTCATTGTGAGTTGTGTTTATTAGATAGGGAGTTATTGCAATTGAAAAATGTGGTGATAGAGTTTTGAAACTATGATATGGTTGATATTTGAGTTTTAATGTTTATGATAAGGAAATAAAAGTTACCGAGATGAAGCGTAATCCACACGATGAAGCATTAATTTTTAGTTACGAGTGTATTACATTGAACTAATTACGGTTAATTGTAACTTGTTATGTTGCAATATCAGTCGGCAACGAGTACACAGATCCGGGCATAATGGTTTTAGCAATCCGGCGAGTTCTATTTTTGTATTCTGTTTATAATCCCTGAATGTGGAGATTGATGTTCTATGTTCACTGTGACAAAGTTGGAGATAATTATTTTTCATTCAGATCTCGACCAATGCTAGCCTCATTCCAAAGCGACTGAAACGAATTATAGTTTTTTTTTAATAGATTGTATACTACATAATGTACCTACGTGACTGAAAGAGATACTACGATCACTGAAATTGCAGTGTCACGACAGTTTTACATTCAATATCACGATTCATCCTATTTGTTTCTTTTTTTTTTAATAATCAATTACAGTTAATACTCTTCAATGGTTCTAGTATCACGTGTCATGTCAACACGAGGCTCGATATAAATTCATTACTTCAGACTCAACGTCTCGCATAGTTCACAACCAACAAAATGTATTCTAATTAGTAATTATTTTCAATTCAATTGATTTCAACCAGATTAACGGATACTTAATTTATTTAATCATTAATATAATTTATATTGAATTCTGTTGAGGATGTAATAAATTTTTAAAATTTCTCATCGTCAGAATGTTTTGTCTCGTACAATATAGAAACCACAGATGATCGCACGTATAAAATAAGTTCTCAAAGTATCTGACACTCGCTCTCTTTACCTTTCTCACTCCAATGAAACTGTATACCAGGGTTTTCCCACGTGGAAGTAAACTTTGTGTTTTGCGATTCCTCAATAAAAAAAAGGAAGAAATAGTAGATTTTACCCTAGTGGTAAATACGATATTTTTAAAGCACCGTCGTGATATTTATTTCTCTCTCTAGGAGTTGTTCAAATATTTATTTATCCGAAAAAAAAGTTTCCTCGCCGTAGTAGTAGAGAGTCTTGTATCATCTCGATTGATGTGCGCGCATGTTTTCATTTGTCTCCTTCACTCCTCAACATGTATTATGCATTTGTTTTATTCGGGGGAGGCTAACGTTCGCGTGCCACGAGTTTACAGTGATTGTTATTTACATTTGCCCATCATTATTATTATTTTTGAGAAAGGTAAATTGTGATAGGCGATCGTTTTCATGAGATACTTGAAATCTTGTCTTGAGAATGATGATAATAATAAAAAATACAAAACAACAAAATGTAGAATTACAATTTCCTTCGACAAGATGTCTTATCCTGATATTATAAATCACCCTGGTACCATTCCCGGACGATTTTTAGATATATATTTCACGTTGAAAAATTGTCTGGATCCGTTTATATGCAATCGCAGTGCGAACGCAGTTTATAAAGATTAAGGGTAAATTATGACTTTTTCCTTATTTGCCTGTTTGTTCAAAAGAAAATTAGTACAGAGTATGAAATGTAGTACATATACGTCTTCGTTTTCAACACCCCGCCGTGTAAATAGAATACTTTTTATACCTGAGTTTGTAAGACATAATATATTTTTATCGATTAATTAATATAAGAGAAGAATCGTTTAAAGAGGATGAAAATTTTCTTTTATTTTGTTTTGGTGGGTCCAGGGTTATTCTTTCCATTGTATTCACGCACGTTGTTTGTCATTATTTATGAATAAACATTTTATTTCTTTCGTAACCAAACTTTTTTTTTTGTTTGATTCACTCGAGAACACGAGTTTCTTTTGAATCCGAACGGAAATCATGTTTTGCAATCTCAAAGTTATTCTTTTATCATTATTGCACTCGATCATAGTATTAGAGCGTTGTCAAGATAAGTCTGCGTGTTTTGTGAAATCAAGATCTCTAGATAATTACGTTTAAGTTTTCCTCGTTAGACTCATCCACACACGGGGAGACATTGAGAATGGTATGTTGAAAGCAAACTTCATTACTCATATTTGAAGAAAAAAAAAAATGCTTCCCTGTTGGCGAAATGCCACTGGGAAATGATGAATTTTAATTTTAAAATCCCGTTGTGCCTGAATTGCTCGAAACTTTATCCTATCTCTGAGGATGTCGTTCATCGATAAATTTCTGATATCAGTTGATGAAATGATGATTTGAACTATTAAATAGAAGAGAGATATCGAACGATTATCTTCCGATTTGAGTAGAGTAATCCACAACAGCAGAACGGGGTTAACAAAATAATTACCATGTGTCACGTTAAGATCCCCACTTATTCACAAAAAAAACCTCGAGTGTGATTGGTTATCGCTGGCACGAGTCACATTACCATGATCAATGACAAACCAGAGCCCTCCGAGCCTTTCTTTTATTTTATAACAAACGAATAGATTATTCTCAGCACATTTGATAAACGAATGCACCGCTTCGAGTGTCAGCTGAGCCGATGTCACCCAAATTCTTTTTGTTTTTAATATTCAATACAAAAAGTATGAAGTAGTAGCGCAATTTCCCTCTAATGAAAGTACCCCCAAAAATGTAAAAAGAGATGATAACAATTCCCAATGGAACCCAACGATACCCCCCAACTCATGAATTTTTCACCCCTCAGAACAATACAAAAAAAAATCCACCTGCCCACCCCTTTACCACCCCCCAGAAGACCTGTATAGAAATTACTAGCATCGTTACTAATGTGTCCACAATATTAATGGCAGTCGTATCTTTGTTCTTGTTTGTTCCCGGTCCCGCTCGCTCGGCTATACGTGCTCTGGTTCGTCATTGTTCTGTGTGTACCTACTACTACCTTCACGAACGGATTTACGCTGGGGGTCCATCCACACGTGGCTCTCTATCTGTGTGTACCACCTCCTCCACGTCAATTGGTTCGTAAACGGATATATTTTTTTTTTGTTTTTCTAATTGGGATCAATGTTAACGGTGCTTGGTTTATATTTTAATTGCTTGCCAAAATTACATATGAATATCAATGATGAAACAAACAAATCAATGCAAATCAATAACGCAATGATCTAATGTCCATTGTCTCGCATCATCTGAATGAAAAAAAAAACAAATCAATCGATTAATTAATTGAAAACGCGAAGGTCCACCGTCAGCGATTCTCGCGATGCGTTTGTCCCATCCGATTCACAACAGCCTACTGCCACCAGGGATATGTTACACTTGTGACGTTTGCGGAAAGACACTGTCAACAAAGCTAACGCTAAAGCGCCACAAAGAGCAGCAACACTTTCAGCCCCTCAACAGCGCACTTTGCGTCATGTGTAACAAAGTGTTCCGAACCCTCAACAGTCTCAACAATCACAAGAGCATTTATCATCGTAGGCAAAAATAGAGTTTGCCAATGGGGCGACGGGAGTACACAAGACGTCGATCGTGAAACGGAAGAAAAATTGAAAATTGTAAACAGGTGGAAAACAGGAGACCAAGAGAAGTGATGAGAGAGGACGATTGAACCGAATTGAGATATGAGGAAGGAAAGAATCTATGAGGGTTTAATGAAGTGCTTCCACGAGTGTTGACGAGTTCAAATGGATAATATGAATGGATTTGGGAGCGGGAAAGATTCACTACTCTTCATCATCGAAGTTGCCAAAAAAAATGATTACAGTTTTATCGACTGACACACATTCCTCTGCCCCGTGATTGAGAGAGATTTGTGAGATATTAAAAATAGAGAGTGTCGGTGTGACGCTTGCGTTCGTAATGTAGTATATCGACGTGGTCCCGATGCGGCTTTACGAACTCTGTTAGTTAGGATTTGTTGAACGGTAAAAGATGAAATGAAAATAGTAACTTCCAGGTGTCGAAGACGCCATCGTCCAGCATTTAACTTTAGGAAGAGACATAAAAATGTTGAAAAAAAGACTGTGTGCGATGAAGAAAATTGATGACCTACAAGACTCGAGATTTTTAATTGTTCCCAAAACGTAAAGTATAGAAGATGAGAAAAAAAACTAATGAAAATTAATTTGAGTAATTGTGCAGTGCATGAGCCGACTCAAATGAGGGAGGAGTAGAAATTTTTTGCGAGATACTTCACGATTCATTTATTATTGGAGAAGCAATGATATAATATATATTTTATTTTAATATATTCCATTCCAATGCGCAAGAGAGTATGCTTTAAAAGAAAACATAACGGGGTACCTTTTTTCGTACAAGCGAAGTTAATACTTGTTTATCTTCTTTGCGTCCCGAGGGACTTTACGTAAAGTACCTTGAATCCCTCTATTAATGTTTTATACAAAAACTTCCCAAATTTTAATTTTAATGATACGAAATTAGAGTTACGTGTTGTTATTGCGCCGCCCGAATATTTTCAAAATTCACCAGGATGGAATTTAATGCTATTAGTGAAATGGTGAAACGTCATAATTCGAATATTACATTTTTGTTGATGTTGGAATTATCTCAGAACTGATGTTTTGCGAGATATATTATTTATACTGAATGAGAAAATTGAATGTGAAAAAACAAATTTTTATTGATCGAGTGAAAAATTTTAGACACATATTTTTGCATTTCAATTAATAAGGAAAAGGCAACAATTGAAGGAGACTGGAAATGTTTTTGGCTGACTAGCTTTACGATTTTTAATTATTTTTCGGAGAAAAAATACCTATCCAGTATTCTTCATCTCAATTTCATTTTTGTTAACCCTAGTTGGTCACTTGGTTTTTGAAGTTTTAATTCGGATCCCTCTACCAATTAGCTTAGCAATTGGCAAATCATTGAAAAAAATATTTTTAAAAATTTTAACACTTTTCAGCAACAGTTTTGATTTTTTAAAGAATATTTTACTCAGCCGCCTAATTGATATTACAAAATGAAAATGAGCCTTGCGGCAATTCCCTAACACGATGACCAATTTAGGGTTAATTTTATTAAATACTAAAATTTTATACAACAACTAAATCATTTCATTTTAACAGGCAATATTGACAACTATTTCATAGCTAAAAAATTTAACTCTAGAACAGTTCTCTAAACTTTTCAGTTTATTCAGTATCGAAATAGATTTATATTCAACGAAATTGAAGACACTAATTTGTTACATTTCACCACTTCATATTTCAACGGCATATTAAACGGGAAACAAATGACAGAACAGTCCATTACATAAACAGAAAACCTCCACAAGAGCAGAGAGAACTGAAAGAACAGAATGAAATAGCCGCAAAATACATATAGTCGAACATTATATATTTTAGTAGGACATTTCATAAGAAAACAAATATACATTCTTCAAAGCCTTCTTGATGGATTCCTCCTTCTCGTCGATACAATTCAATTGATCCGAAAATGTATCCATCATCTTTACGGACAACTGTCAACCCATCCGCCCCAAAAACTGATGAATTAATTCATAAAGAATTAACAAGATATCAATCAAGGAAGCTTTGATCAAATCAGAAGGATAAAACATTGAAACAAGCCTAGACTAAACGGTCTTATCGACTAATCTTAGTGAGTTTGATGTGACAGACCCCACACAGAACCGACACAAATCCCCTATGATATATATTATATTTTGCAGCAGGAAACACATAACAAATATTTGTGCATGAATATATCTTCAATCTACACTTTTAATTACACGAAAAAAATGAAATGAATGATTCACGTCTACCACCCACAAAAGCGTATGAAACACGTTTATTTAATTAAATAGATAAATGAAAAAGTACGATAGATTAATTTTAAGTTTGTGTCAAATTGAACTCAATGAGGGAAGGAGGGAGGGAGGGAAATGATGAAAAAAATGATAATTAAAAATCATGATTAAAATGTTACGAGAACACTCGGGAGCGGAAAATGAAGAATGAAGCTTTAAATTAACGGGAATTACTGAAATATACAGTTTTATAGTAGTCAAGGCAGAAAGAACTGATATTGATAATATTTAAACGTAGGATTTATTTGCGAGATGAAAAAAATAATTAACAAAAAAAAGGTAATAAATTGACACTTGTGACTACTGTAAAAATGGCCAAATACGCGGATTATTTGTTGACCCACAGCGAGTGTGGGGCGGCATTCTATTGAGAATAATAAATTATTAATGAAAAAAGAAAAATGATAAAAGAAACAAAAAGTTAAATTTAATATAAATTGATTGAATATTTAATTGCATATTGAGTATATATTCGTAGAGATTTATTTGAATTTTTTATTATTACTTTTTTTCTTCTCTTTTCTCTTTTATTCTCGTTATGATTATTATTATTTTTTTTGTGCGTAAACTGATATAACGAGCCGCGTTTAAAACGTGTAAAGGAGAAATTATACATCGTTAATTGTCATTTACGAGTTTCCGGTTTGCATTTACATCGTTGACCATAAAATTATCTCGCGCCAGAGGGAGAAAGATAGTAACGAATTTATTTTTTATTAGTGTAATAAGGCCCCCAATAACAAATAACGCTGAAAATGTTTTTGTTATGTGAAAATAAAAAAACAAGACTGAATCAGGAATTGAATGTTGAAACTGGTGCGAGAAAGTAAAAAAAACACAGAGAGAAAACAAATTCTATGCGACACATTGTTTAATTACGTGTCTCTGACTGAATTGGATGAAATCATCTTGTTTTTTCTAAAATTAGTCGACTTTTTTGTTTTATTGGACTGATTTTTTTTTCTATATTTGACTGATGTTACCAAACTGTTGAATGAAAAAAGTACCTAATGATTAAGTTAAAAACGAAAAAAAAATTTAAGCACTAAAAATAAGGCATTTTGCCTGTGCAATTTTATTAGAGAAAAACTAAAAATGAGTGAATGAAACTAATGAAAAATGGAACTGTGAATGAGAAAGGTCTGCGAGAAAATCGACAACCGTGACACACGAGCCAATTATCAATTAATAGAAATATATAAAATCGATGCCGCCATCTTTGAAAGGAAAACAAAACGAACCCATTACGAGCTGAATTACGTGATTATTTTTTTTCGCTCCTCATTTCCGATGAGACAAATGGTCCAAGGGTCATAAACACATACACACACCGCTTTGTTTTTTTTTTATTCACTTAATAATCAATAAATTATGTAATAGTAATAATAGATATACAGGCAAACATGAGAAAAAATACAAACGATAATTGCACAATTTTTTTTTACTACTTTTCACAATAGCTTAAAATACTATACAATATAGATTTCGCTTTACTTAGTAATGCTACTTGTCCCTCCGTAAAAAAATGTCGAGAGAAAGAATAAAAGGAAAATTTATTGAGCAGACGAAAGAACGTTAGTACCTGCGCGATACGAAAGATTTATTGATACGGAATTGATATTGAAAAAAAAACCTATCGACTTTAGAAAGAATGATGAATATTCGTGAAAAAGTAACAAGAGCACGAGGAATAATAGATTCTCTGAGCAGAAAGAAAACGAAATTCTTAAGAATGATAAATACAAAATTTCGTTCACTCGCGCATAAGAACATGTGTAACTAAAAAAAAATGTGGTTACGTTATCTTGCTTACTTATTATTTTGTTATCTGCCAAGGTGTTCTGGTTTATAGTATATATTTATTATTGATTATTATTCTTTTTAAGCTATGTCAAATGCATTTTAATATATTTTCATTTTTTATATAATGCAGAAAATGTACTGTTTGGTTTAATAATTCCGTTGTTTTTATTATTTCGTTTTTACGATCTATACGAAATGAAAACACCTATCACATCCTCTTGCCACATAAGAAGAAAAGCCATATGAATTAATCGATTAGAAGGAAAAGTTATAGAAAATTTTGAAGTACCCAGAGAAATGAATTTTACTAAAGAAATATTTTCAGCCACAATAAAGAAAAGGTAAGTTTGCCTTAATTGTACCAACCGGTATCATTGTCAATGTCTTTTGTCCCCGCAACACCAGCCATAAACTCCTAACGATACACACTGTGTCATCAAACTTGCGTCTTTTCAATTAAAAACAAGAAAGAATACAAAGTCAAGCAAAAAAAGGAAGAAAGCTGGTCATCGCAGTGCAATAGCGAAGAATGTTTTCTTCGAGTCACAAAAAACTGTAGTTTGTGTGTTTTTAATGATCATGCTATACATCACATTGAACAGCGAAGATACCTTCTCCTCCTCAATACCATCAGCTGCATATAATTATTTCTTTTCTCTATTATTAAAATGTAAAAAAACAAGTTGACGAGTGTTCGTCACAACAAACAATGAGATCATCTTTACCTACCTATTGAGAAAAATGCATTTCTCTTATACATGATGTTTCATAAGAATTAATGAAGAGAAATTTCCCGTGTAATTGCAAAGATCCCAGACGTTGAAAGCATTAAAAAGCGATACATGCTGTTAAACTCCAGTTGCATGCTTTAAGTGTCACCCCGAATGCTCAGTGTTTATCCTCCGTCTTTTGTCAGGCCTCTCTCTCTCTCTCTCTTTCTCTCTCTCTCTCTCTCTCTCTCTTTCTCTCTCTCTCTCTCTCTCTCTCTCTCTCTCTCTCCACCATCTTTCCAAGACCATCGTAAGAAATAATTATTTATTTCTCCTAACGATACATGCCCAGGTATCATCCATATCGCATATCTCAGTATTCTATTTATTCTTTTTCATTTACGTTCACCAACACAATGTACATTTTTTTTGTTCATAGGATTTTTATTGAGTTTAAATATATTCACCTGCCATAGCATCCCTCTCCCTCGCTGTTACTTTCACTCCACCCTCTCCCTCTCCCTCTATCCATCCTCCTTTACACTGCCAACTGCAGTTTCTTTTGCCTGAAGTTTAATGAGACACAACTCTTGGGAAATTGGATAAAGAGCAATTTTCAAATGAAAATGAATGGTTTCGCCTGGCGCTCTCAACAACCCCACCTACCGTTACACATTTTTTCTCCACCCTTCACAATATCTTCGCGTTTGAATTTATAATATTGTATCCGAGAAATACGATGGATGAGTTCTTCATCTCACCATCTTCACTTCGTAATTCAATCTGAATAAATGGGGCGTCCCTACTTATTGAAAACACTCTTAGACGAGACAACTTTTAACTCAATTTTGTTTAATTTTTTCTTCTTCTTTCAAATATTTTTTTATTTCAATTCCACTTTCTTATTCTTTTCACGAAGTCAATGTATTTTCAATTTACATTTTATGTAACTAGAGGATGAGAGAATGTTTTTAGAGATGAGGGGCGAGCGACAGGTAGAGGAGGGGAGGGTAAGCGAATGATAAATGAAATAATAAGTCGAAGTAGAGTGAAACGAGAAATTTCAATGTAAATGAATGAAAGAGAAAAAAAAATGTCAGACTTTGGTGGTAGGTAAGTGTGGGGTGGCTGCATGAGGTGCATTGTTGTTGTTTCAGTGCTCGCCTCCATGCCAGGGCTGACCTTGAACTCGCTGAATACACCATCTCCAAAGAAGCTGTTTACTTGCCAATTGTGTGGCAAGGTACTATGCAGCAAAGCATCCCTAAAGCGTCACGTGGCCGACAAGCATGCCGAACGACAGGAGGAGTACAGATGCGTCATCTGCGAGCGGGTTTACTGCTCACGTAACTCACTGATGACACATATATATACCTATCATAAGAGCAGACCTGGCGACATTGACATTAAGTTCTTTTGAAGGTTTAGATAAGGTAGGGTCCACTCACAGAAAAAAAAAAAGAAAAAAAAACAACAAAAGAATTATCGATCTTGATTATGCTCTTCAAGTTTCTTTAAATAGATTTTTCCCTTCTTTCCTAATTTGCTTTCTCTTTTTTTTCTATTTCATTTTAATTCTTTACTTCTCTCACTGTCTCTCTCTCTCTCTCTATTTGTCTCTCTCTCTTCACAGAAATTTGCATGCTCGACTAACTCTCTCGGATCCAACACTATTTCTGATGGTTTACTTTATTTTATACGCCATTTCTCTCAGTCTCCCGTTTTATTACACAAAACATTTACCCCACTTTCCTCAACTGGATTTGGTCTTACTTCTTGATGCATGAATGGGTTATTGAAATGAAAATGTTCACCGAAGTAAATTTGTCTATCTGAATTTAGATGAATTATTCAAGGCGACTTGAATGACGTCTGAATTGAAATTTCTCACCGGTGGAAGAGAAGTTTCCAATTGTTATTTATACAACTGCGATGAAACTCGACGATTTTTATTCCTGTAATAAAATGAATTGAATTGGTGAGAACGAACATAAAATTGGGATTTATTAACAAAAACCGAGTTCATCTTTGTTGATGAATTGTTGTCAATGCTTCAGGCTACCCACCCTGAGTACTAACCCAACATATCCCGATCTGCCTTGTTCATTTTACACTGTTTTTTTTTTCATTTTTTGCCTTTTGTCTATTTCCTCCTCTAGTCTTCATTTGGATAATCTTCTTTTTATTCATCAGTGCTTTTGATGTTCGATGTTGTTTGCATGCCTCATAAACACTCAGTCACGCATAAAACATACCTTCCAGCACGCGCTGGGTATCACCCCACCAGAATAATCGAGTGTAAAAATCCGTCTGTCTTTTTTTTTTAAGTAGAATATATTTTACGGTCAATCAGCAGTCGTGCATGATGGAAATATACAGGGATGAAATAATTGCATGACTTCTTTCCCACCTGTTCGCTCCACCCCTCTGTCATGGAAAATATTCTTTAGTATTCTTTATTTATTGTGAATATCTCTAGTGCACGTCTACTATGTTTATAATTCAAATATTTAATTTTTTTATTAGCAATTTTACATGCGGAGTAAGGCAAATAATATGACGACATCAGTCTCTGCAGCTGAGGATTTGGTCATTGAATTAATGAATGTGAATTGGCTACACTTTTTTTCGAAATGTCCCAGGGATGAGTAGGTTTTGGGAGAAATTTTGAGCCATTTTTGTAGGTAATTGCAGAGGTAAAAACGGTTTATTGATGATTTTTCTAAGCAAGGATAGTCATATCTATAAACTATAATTATTGTTAAATTATTAAGTAGTCAATTAGTTAATATCACTCTTGAATTTTAATTATTGAGATAATCATCAATTCAGTAGCGAAGTGGTCAAACGGTTTAATTCAATTTAGTCTTTCGTTGAGTTTCCCAGAAATATTTCCGAATTTAAGGGTGATAGTGAAATTTTCATAATAACCTTTTTTGTACAGCGAATTGAGTGCTATTGAAAAGATTATAGGAAAATTTTTGCTCTCTCCCTTAGATTTCGAGATATTTTTTTTTATCGTTATTTTACATCGCTTCGACCCGGTTAGGGTATACTGCGATGATGATCAAGGCTTTAAATGGTTAGATCGCACCATTCTACCCGGCCGGGATTTGAACTCGGAATTTTTCACATGTGAGGCAACCCACTGCGCCAAGCCACCGGGCAGATTTCGAGACATTCATTGAAAACTGGCCAATAACCAAAATCAACTTAAACCGTCCTACCATTTCGCTAGTGAATTTAAAGATTTCGCTAGTGATTTGGATAATCGGAAATCCCATTTAAGAAATTTAGTATTATTTACTTAATGGAAAATTTACAGATCCGTATTATTAAATATTTAATTCACCATCAATTGGAAATTTAGATTACTAATTATTTCAGTATTTTTTAATTTCGATTTGTATATTCAAACCTTGATCAACGTAAGTCGGAAATTCTTTTAGTATTGAAGAATCGGAAGATGGATGGCCATCCCTGTTTTTAAGATATTCACCAAATTATGAAAATTATATTTTTGAACTCTTCTCCTGTCAACTGAAGTTAGTTCCATCACATTACTGGAGACTATTAATTAATTAAATAGCCAATTGCAGAAATATGATCAGACTTTTTCTACAAAATAATGGTTCTTAAAATAATATCGATTGAATATTTCACTGCAGACAATGGCAGCTACTTTCATTGAATTACTAAAGACTTCGCAATTCTCCCAAACCTCCTCGTTCTCAAGAGATTCATAGAACAATGGAAATTGCATATTGCATTGTAGAATTATGTCGTCGATTATATTATTTGTTTTACAAATTATTTAGGTTTCCGGTGATCACCGATTTACATAATTCAACTTGAAATTCCAAACCGAGAGACGAACTTTATTTTAGAAGAATCACCATTAGATCTATTTCCACTTAAGGCGAGACTACTGTGAGTTTTAAAAGCCGCGGGCTATTAGAATGAGATTTTTTATACATTGAAAATCGATTATATACGCCTCAAAACGAATAATCAGTGCAACAAAATAAATTGTTTATTGTTGGTTTGCCCCGCAGGCGTTTAAAATGTTAAAAATAGTCCAGGACCTTCAATTTTTGAGTTACAGGGTTTTATTTTGACAATAATAATTACGAATGAGTTTTTTGAAATTTAACTGCTACCCAGTCAATTTTGTTATTTTTTAAAGTAAAAAATTGCAGCATTCATGTAAAATACCTCGAAAAATACTTCTGAAAGAATCGAGAATATATTTTAAATATTTTAAGAATAATTTTTCTGCCTATTTTACGTAAATGGCGCAAGTTTTTATATGAAGGTGCTTCGGGCGAAAAAGGTAAATAATGACATTCATCTGGAATTCATGTAGAATGTTTAAAATCACAACTGAGTTACCTATGAAATTTCCTACAAATTTTTCGGATTTCCTTTTCAAGTTATTAACTATTGAAGTCGCTTATTATACATAGCCTCGTATGGAAATTTTTCTGTTTGAGACGAAATTGCGTTACAATCTGAACTGATGATATAATTTCACCCTAAACAGAAAAATCTGCGTAAGAGCCCATGTATAAGAAGCGATTTTAATCGTTAATACCTTGAAAAGAAAATCTGAAAAAATTGTAGGAAAATTCCTAGCTAATTCATTTGCGATTATAAACATTCTACATGAATTCCAGATGAATCTCAATATTTACCTTTTTAGCACGAACCATATTGAACAAAACGAAATTAGGTGTGGAAGAGTCGAATTTCAAATAACTAATTCGCAAAGGTTATTGTACACATTTTTTCAAAAATTTTGAAAAAAAACATCTCTGTAGCTGAAAAATTGGGTGCCGGATTTTTTTTCCCGTTGCAAAATTCCCAGAATTTTTTTTTTCCCGTCAATTTTCCCCGGATTTTTTTACCTTTGAAGAATTCCCCGAAATTTTTTCCCCGTCAATCCTTTCTTGGCGAATTGTTCTCATTCAGATTAATTTTCCTTACGAATCTTTTCATGTGCGATTTTGTTTGAAGTGTTTCTTCAAAAATACCAGTTGAATTTATTTTTTTTTTCGTAGAAGGAGAAGAATGAAAGAATTGATGAAAAAAATCGTTTTTTTATCATTAAAATTGGAGGACCTGGACTACTTTTAACATTTTAAGCGTCGGGGCAGACGAACAATAAACAAACAATTTTTGTGCACTGATTATTCCTTTTTAGACATACATAATCGATCTTCAACGCATGAGAAATCCCACTCCAACAGCTCGCGACTTTTAAAACTCATAGTAGTCTCCCCTTAAATCATTGAAAATTATCACATTAATGAATTTTTTTTCGTCACGTATAGTCTTCCCCCGTCTAATGAATCAAGTCCCCCGGAAGTAATGAATATCTCGAAAAAAACAAATAAAGAGTGAGCGGAATTATGCCTCGCCAATAGAAACCGAATTTTGACAATTTGACGATGATTCATGTAAAAAATTCATGCCTGATAATGTACCCCCGCTATTTAATTTACAGGTACGGGCAATGGGATGCATCCGCCAACGACGCCTCCCGCTGCCGTGTACCGGATGCCACCGCCAACTGCGGGCGGTATAAATGAACCACAGGAGTGTCCCTACTGTCGTCGTACATTCTCCTGCTATTATTCATTGAAACGTCACTTTCAGGATAAACACGAGCAGTCTGATACATTATACGTGTGTGAATTTTGTAATCGTCGGTATCGTACTAAAAATTCTCTAACAACTCACAAGAGTCTTCAGCATCGTGGCTCAAGTGGTATGCTCAAGAGACTACTGAAAACATCAGCTATAAAGAATGTATTAGCACACCATACACAGATACAGCATCAACCGCAATGAAAATTGTGGAGTTATGCACACAATGGCTATCCCCATACGTATTATCGTAATTATAATAATGATTATTGTCTTTAGAGGGATGGAAACAAATTATGTAGATGGAATTACGGATTTTAATTGCTATTTCTGTTCCATCATTGAAAAAGAAGAAAAAAAAACAATTTTTTTTCACTCAATTAGGAAATTCGTGAATCTGCCAAATTTTACGTGTTACTTTGGCACAGACGCACGGACTAAACAATTCGCAACTAAACTAAACAGCGTCAAAGTCGCCCCGGAAAATTCAATTTTAATATTAATTATTATGTTTTTAATTTTTATTTTCTTATTCGTCAAGACTGCACTTAATCCAAAGAATAAAAAAATGGACGAATTGACTGAAAAATTTTATTGAAAAAAAAAAGAAAAATGTTAAATTCGAAGAGCTTAACCAAAACGCCAATTCGATCGGATACATTCCACTGAGACTATTGATTTTGTTTTATTTTTGTTAAATTAATTTTTGTCAAAAAATTTTCACCGATCGGGTTAAATCGGAATAGAGGAATTATTATCGACTGATTGGTAATTGAAAAAGAAATTATCTTTATGATTTAGAGGAGAACATTACTGTGCATACGATGAGAAATTCTGCCACGTGGATAGTGACGAAATTTTCGTGACGTAGGCAGACGAATCGGTGAAGTGCAGAGGCACTTGATGGATGCAACACAATTAAATGAGAGAATTTTCTAATTAAAAAAAAAAGAATAAACGTAATTCTGTCGCCGTATTATTTGTGTCTATAGGTGTACAATAAATGCAAAACGTGCGACAAATTATAGGAAAAAAAAATAATACAATGATGAAATCATTAATGAGTGCACATATGTTAATAATGTTTAAGTCAAGAGAAATCGTTTCTTTTTTTTTGGGGGGGTAATACAATTAATGTCTTAGGCCTAAGTAAAATTCAATTACGAAATCTGATGTGCTCAAATTCCACAAAGGAGGGAAGTCTTTAGAGGGAAGATAAATGATTGAATGGACAGCAGTTGGAGGGAAAAATGGGTATAGAAAAAAAAGTAAATGAAATAAGAAAAAAAATAGTGTGAATTCTACGGGCTTTGAAACTTGTATAGGTCCATCACGCGCGTAAATTAACAGACTATATTTTTAACTCTTTAAAAATAATATTTTGAACTGTGTACATAAATATATAAATTATATATTATATTCGTACAGGTAATAATTAACAATATTTCCATGTTTAGATTTTGTAAACGAAGAGAAAACAAAATAATGGGGATAAAATAGCACTTTATTGGAGACCATTTCGTGTACGACATCAGGACAGATCGTATCGATTGAGAGATATATTGGAATAAATATGATAACGTCATATTTTAATGCATATCACAACCCTTCTCGTAGCAAATATGCTTCTTTCTTTTTTTTCTTTTGTTGAAGTGCGATTTAGTTATTTTGGGATGTGTTCTGGTGTCGTTACAATCATTTGGCAAGCAGAACGGTGGAAACTGTCGGGTTTTCCCCGTTCTTTCGGAATAATTTTCCTTTGGAAATTGTGCAATATCCACTCGAGACTTTAAGAAAAATGTGAGAATTATTGGTGTGAAGTGATGGAGGAAACAGGATTAGTTCGCGCATTTCGTACAGATTATTCTGCAAAAATCTAAAAAATTAGTGAATTTACAGCAGATTAACAAAGTATATTTTTTTGCAGATTAAGGGTTTTTTCGTAAAATGTCTCTGATAAAATTTTTTTGAGCTTCTGTCTTTAAAAAATGGGCACAAAATAATGGATAAATGTATGTATTCTGCACTAGTGGCTTGTTCTCCATCAACTCATTACTAATTATCGTGAACTTTCAATTAGTTTTCCATTGATTCTTCCACGCGTGCCTTCCACTGTTCTGCTTACCCCTTGCACACAAATTTCTGTACTAAAAAAGTAATAGTACAAGAAAATTAAATCACCCTAAAAGTAATTCACGATCGCAACAAATTCAGGTCTGAAACTCAGAGATGAAAGAGAAGAGAAATTGATGTTTTATTCGATTTGGGAGAAAAACGCCATTATTCATTAACGAGCAAGTACAAATTATTAAGAAAAAAAGGAGCAGCTACATCTATGTTAGATCCCATAGTGTTGAGCGATGAAAGATGAAATTTATCAAATTTTTTCGTTTGGATGTAAATGGAAAATGATTTTTTTTAACATATCCACTGATCACGAAGTATACCATACAAAAATTATACGATTTAATGATAAGTCTCCTCAGAGATGGAGTTGGTGGAAAATTTGTGTCAAACGATGAAGAATTTTCTTTTCTCTTTACATTTATGTAAATTTTAAGTATGAAATAGAGGATTGTAATGAGTGGGTAAATGAAATTGAATTTGAAGACTAAATGCTCTTGGAACAAATACCAAAATTGATTTTCGTACTTGGGTGAGGAATTGAAAAATGTATCGGGAGAATTTGGCTAGTCATGTTTGCAACCTTCCACAACTGCTGTGATAAAGGAAGGGAAGATATAAAAAAGAGCATTAATCCATTAGTCCACGTTATAATCCCACTCATTACAAGAAAAATACAAAAAAATGAGGATAAAATTGGTTACGATATTGGAAAATTCTGTGATGTTTTTCATTTGGTATACTAGAGAAAACTGGTGATGTTAGATAAAAAAAAAGTATGTATACGCAGTTCTGTGAATGTTTAATGTTTGTGAAGAAAAGAATCACAAGAAAGGAAAATCTCTATTGAAGTGATTTAATCCACAAATCGGGACAAAAGAATATTATTATCAACTGATCGAGTCAATCGCGAAACGAATTAGTTAAATGCTTCTAAAAATTATATATGAGTTATAATGAATAGAAAAAATTAGTCGTAAATTTGACACTATCGTCCGCTCAAAATTAACAAAAAAAAATTTCACGATGCCAAAGTACGTAGTAGACTTGAATTACTAGTAATTGAATACCAAATTTTTTATTTTCTCGATCAGTTGGCTCGATAAGTGTTTCGATTAATTTGTTCAAATTGAATAACAAATTCCATTCTAATGTGCCAACACAATCGAAATTTAAGGGTTGAGTAGATCTTTTTGTGATCTACTCGAAATAAAGGAGAAAATTTTTAATGTAGCTGAATAACTGCGTCATGTCTTTTGTAAATGAGAACAATTATTGATGTAGCGAATGATTAATGGAAAATTATCGCAATTTTGGATGGGGAAGAAACATTGATATGAACTTTGTCTCGTGTATGCTATAAGGAAAACTAAAAAAGGGGATAAAAAAACAAAAAAAAACATATTTTGAACTATCTATTTTTATTTGCACTCTATATCACATACTGTACATATGAATAGGGCATATATCGATAGGGCTAAAGATGGGACAACAGTTATTATAGGCCAGGTGCGCGTTGTCGTTGATGCTAGTATTTGATTTATTTGGATAATCAATCAATCGTCAGCGATTTTTTGTAATAAGAAGAGAAGATGTGCCCGTTCTGTTGAAAATGGCATGCATTCATTAACTGTATGAGACTTATTATTTTTCTTTTTGGAATGTTGACTCTGAGATTTCTTCTGGAGAAAATTGACCGGAAATCAGGGATTATTTTGTCACGAGTTTGATGGAAAATTTATTCTCCAATTTATTTAATGGTTCTTCTTAAATCTACGATAGTTTTTCTAAATGGGTAACGATTACGTCGGCAATTCCACTTCCGGCAATTTTCCTTCCACAATCTGCAGGTTTCCCTAATTGGTTAAAATTAGACGACCACTGTTTTTCTTCATGGGTTAAAGAGACTATTCAAGGGTAAATGAATGTAATTTTATTTTGCACATGTAGCTCAATTTGAGAAATATGGTTTCTTCTTCCTTAGCGCTGTGAGGAAATGCTTTGATAACGCGAATTTACTTTCGAAAAGGCTGATTTTTATAACTTTTAGACATCAGTTTAATTAAGGAAAGATTGAATAACGTTTAACAAAATATAACTTGTTTCCATTTTTCGTTTGATTTTTTTCTTTCCATTTCTAAATTATTGTTTTTTCTTGTTAAGTTGGAAAAGAAAAGGTTGATTGATCAGACTGCCCTCAATTGGTTGAAAAACTTTTATTTTGTTGTTTCATGTGATATTGTTTTACCAAAGAAACAATTTGTGAAATCAATTTTTTGATTATTTGGTTATTTAAATTCAAAATTAATCTTTCTATTGACGTGAGAAATTTAAAAGCTTTTAAAATTGACTTTTAGCTTTAGAATGAAAACTTAAAAAGCATTTTTTTAATTAATGCACCTAGAACAAACAAATTGGAAACGGAACAAGAAAAACAAAAAAAAATTCTTCAAGTCAAGGAAATGAAAGGTCTAGGCATTGTAATGTGCGAAGAAAATAGAAGAGGATGATGTGAAATTGTCGAACATATAGGAGAAAGACTACTTAGATTTATTTTTATTATGTCTTTAAAAAGACCTTAAATATAATATTTATATAATGTGCCATAATTACTAATAATGAACCTTAAATATAAATTGATTGTTACAAAAAGAACCGAAAAATACGAGACAAAATTCATGAATTTATCGGATGGGAAAATTGCAAAGAGACGAAGATTATCAGAGAAGAATTCAAAATATCCAACCGTGAAGAATAATTATTGAAACAAATGGACCAAAGTTCTTAATTCTTACGGCATGACAACGCGTAACTGATGAAAATTGGTGTTTCGATTTTTATTTCATGATTGTGGCACATTCACGGATAAACTAATATATAAACGTCGACTGATTCGATCATGCTGGCCATATAAATACGATTAATCAAATGAATGTCATTACGTGCAATGCAGAGAAAATTCACAACTCCATTCATTTATTTCTTAGTTTTCTTCATTTTTTTCTGAATGAATTCATGATGACTTTCCCCAGATGTTGAACAAAAATGCCATCTGAGGCTCGTGATCATGACTGAGGCACCTTTCTCAACAGAACAGATATCCACATAGTTAAGCCATCTGCAATTATGATGCATTAGTTGACGTTTGTATGTTTCAATCAATATTTATCCTTCATTACTTGCAATCAATAGTTTTCTTACTGAGTATACTCGTGATACACTCGTCTGAAATTTATCCACGAGTGGATTATAATTATACTTTTATAATTAATAGTTCAATCCATGTGAATTAGTCTATCACTAATGTTACGATATCATCAGTAATAACTTTTTTTTTCTCCTTTTATTGAAACGAATTGAGTTGATTATTTGTGTACATACATATACATATCTATACATAATTATTAGTAATATTTCTTAAAGTAGCTCCACTGGTTTATTATTATTATTAATATTATTATTATCATTATTACCCTTTATTTTTTTCTCTGCTATTTGCGTCCGTTCTCAACGTGATTGTTGAAATATGTTTATGAGAACTTGACACAACAGCTTATTACGATTGAATACATCAATACACTATTATATTATTACATTATTAATTATTCATTATTGCTGTTTATGTTTGTTTTTCTAAATTTATTTACTGTAAGTCTCACATAAGAAAGAAAATTAGTGAAATGAGGGAAAACAATTCACTGATTTTTTTTCACTCATTTATTTTTTGTTCTTAATTAAAACATTAGTGAAAGAAATAAATAAACGCATGTAATCTTCATTACGGGATGATTCTCTTCCCCGAGCAAAAACAAATAAATTTCATTATGAAAGCCAGAAAAGTTGTTAATGAAAACAACAAAATGTATTTCATATGTTTTTTTTCATCTCATCTTCGCTTTTCTTTATTATAGTTATTATTGTTATATGAATCAGTGCACGTTGAATGAATGAATGGTGTGCAAATGACGGTTAAAACGTCCACATGTTCTCTCCGTGATACTCAATACTGTCGAAAAACGAAGAAAATCATTGATTAAAGGCAATTCGTAAAATTTCCATTGATACCATCCTCTTCTGCTTGTAATAATCATATCTGCGTAAATGAGAGAATCGAATTTTTACTATTTCACAGTAATAAATATCAATACTAAAACGAAGTGATTGAGTGATTCGTGCACATGTGTGGGCCGGATTTAAATGTAATTAAATAAAGAAAAAAAATGAATTAAAAGTAACAAAGTGCAACACGCTGCCTTGCTGAACAGTACAAGTACAAAATGATTACAAATACATTAAAAAAATGGAAAAATACAAGTCTTCGACTAAATGGAAGAAAACATTTCTGGTAGAAAAGTAAGATTTTTCGAGAAAATGGAAAAACAAATATTAAATCTAATTGTAATTAAATGAAAAATGATGAATTCTCCGATAGTATCGTCGCTGCTCATGAACATTAGAAGAGCGACGTACCTCACAAATACCTCAATCGTCGTTGTCTCAGATTTCAGTTAAATCTCAATAAAATTTTCTTCACAACTTCACCCCCTCTCCAGAACCCCGTCAGCATTCATAATCCATATTGTATAATCCACAAAAAACATATCACTATTATATAAACATTTTTATACTGACTGAAATAATAGAAATGAAATTAGATAACTAATGAAAGAAAAACAAATCAATATTCAGATTTTCACGATTGAGGGTCACAATTGTAAATCATTTAAATGAATTAGCAATCGTTGAAAACACTGCCAATTTTTCCTGTGGCCATTGATCGTGGAAATAGACGCTCCCGAGTTGTAATGAAATACAATTGAAATAATACGAAAATTAATCAATTGAGGATAATAAACTGAGGCACGACACTAGCAGATTCTCATTTAAGCTACAATAGTTGTTGTACTTACGTCTTGTACATTATCTTATATAAAATGAATAATGTCTGGGATATCAATGCCAGGGGATATAACAACCGCCGAGATTGAATTGAATTTAGAATGAGCGATTGTAAATGAAATTAGAGAAATCTCAGTCGCAGTTTAATGAGCCATCGCCATATCATATTTTTCAGAATCTATATATACATACTATATCCACATAGACATCAGCATATCTATATCGTTTCGTTAATCATCCCTGTAACATAATCATATTGATTCACAGGAAATTGCTTATCATGAAGAATGAAATATGAATGAACTCTCAATCGTCAGCTTGTGCTCGAATATAATTATTTTATCATAACGAAACAAAATCATTGAAAGAAAATTCATGTAATTAAGCATTCCAACGGAACAAAACAAGCAAGAATGAGAATGAAAATCCACGAATTTTTGTAAATTAATTGAAATCATTGACCTCTCGAGTAATTGCGTAAATCGAGAGAAATTGAGGAATGAAATTCATGAGATGCTAAATACGTGTGAATAAAGGAGTTGATGTCCTCACCACAAAATGCATCACTAGGCTATAAATATATTAATTATACGATATTTCTAATATATAAAAAGTATATAAAATTATATACATAATTATATATTATTGAATAAGTGTTTATTCGCATTTTTAACATGATAAGGAATTATTAATTATAGAAATTCAATAATAGTTGTTGGTGTAATATTATGAAATAAATCTTTAATGATAGAACATACCAATTTTAAATTTGCATTACTTTCTCTACAGCCGTTTTGTTCATTGGTATCTTATCGTCTTTGCGACAGAATAATTTCCTGGTGAGATTTATGCTATTGCTGGGGCGTTCCATACTATTTCAATCTACTTTTTTTTCGATTTCGATGAAAATTGAATATGGTATAGAAGTGTTCCAAGCATGCTTTGGAATATTATTAAAAGAAAATAGTACATTACATGCCCGAGCCTTGGAAAACAAATCACCGTCCCCCACAAATCACGTCTCCAGACTCCAATGTTCCATACATACGCCTAGACTCCATTGTCCTCCTAGACAATGTTGTCACAACTCTGCTTTTCAGTTGAAAACAGACACCATCTTTAGAGACATTTGTCATGTTTAGAGGCCCTAGCACGCCATTTCTCGACCCGCTCTTTCATTTGAGCCCAAAAAAACATTCATATCTTGTCTGACATCGCTGCTACAAACTCGGGTCTACAACTCGGGCTTTCAATTGAAGGCCCATCATTTTTTCATGCGTGCAGCCCGTCGTTTAAGACCATGAACTATTGGATTGAGGATGGGACTATTTAGCTCTTATGGACACAATCTCTTGAATTTCATTCTTCAAAACTCGTTTTCTCGAAAAAATGTTCGAAAAATAAGATTCATATTGCGCCTAAAAAATACTCTTGGCCGATTCTCTAAACTCTGAGAAGGATTTCCCCCAGAAAAAATTTCCCGAACTACTTGGATATCCTTAATTTTGTTTATTGTAATGAATTTCTCAGGGTGGATGTCTGCGACATGTGTGCCACATGAGTGACCACGTCCTCAGTACCGAATAGAACGGTGTCAGGATGGAAGGTGGTCTCTTCTTTTTCTCCTGGGGCTTGTTCGGTTAGAGGGTGAAGGTGTCGCCTGGTCAACGGATCTCTCTCTCCAAGAAAGAGAGATCCGTTGACTAGCGACACCTTCACCCTCTAACCGAACAGGCTCCTGGGGGTGGTACGGCACCATTAGTTTTTAGCATGATAGAGAATTATTGATTACAGAAATTCAATGAGAGTTGTTGGTATTATATTATGAAATAAATCTTTAATGATAGAAGATACAAATTTTGAATTTGCATTAGACTTTCTATACAGCAGTTTTGTTCACTGGGAGCTGAACGTCTTCGCGATCGACTAATTTCCTGCTGACTGGGTCTTTTGACTCGGGATTTTTCGTTAAATTGTGAGCAGGGAGGGGATTCATTCGCTCAGATGGCGGGATCTCAACTTTCACCTCAGTCTCCGTCGTTTTGAGATCTGTTCGCCCCTTAACTTCGTCGATTGAAATAGGTTTCTCAGTGACTACGTCCTCAGCACGAAATAGAACGGTGTCGGGCTGAAAGGTGGTATCATCTTTCTCCCCTGGGGATGACGTACCATTAGTTTCAGGCTTTTTCTCAAATCTGACTTCTGGTTTCGGATTGGCCGATTCTGTTGCGTTCGAAATGGCCCCGAGGTTTCTCGCATATGCACTGATCCCCGGTGCTGTTGCATTGTGAGTAATTGCTGATTCTGTTGCGTTCGAAGTGCTCAATGATTTCGTTGCATTATGAGCAGTTGCATTCAATTTTTCACCCTGCAGAATTGATGGAATCGGAAGATCTTTTAAGGACAATTTATCTTGCTAGGAATGGAAAGAGAGTAATTAGAACGATTAGTTCTATTCTATCTGTTAGTGAAAAAAAAGTCTTACTTTGAGTGAAAGTCCAAAATCTAGACTCAATCCAGAATTCCAGAGAGAAATGAAAGCGAGGTATGCACAGATTAGTGATAATTGCCTTCTGGAGGAACTTGGACAATTCATCTTTATTCTTTGGTGAATACTGCAATCACTGTATATCCTGAAAAAAAAGTTTTGGGAAAAATTTTATACTGATGGAAAGTTATTATTAAGTTTACTACTACTAGACATAATCATAAAATTATTTGAGAAAAGAGACTTTATGTTAACGGAACCTACAATTTACAGGTAATTTGCTGCCGAAAGTTAGAAGGTAGAAGCTGTAATTGAAATAATCAATAAATTATTTTTGAACTCCTCACGTACACTGAGAGAAACCGCAGAGTTCTCAAACAAGTCTTATATGTGGCAAAAAAAGCGTTTGTTAAAAATGATCAAAAAAGCATTTTCATTGCAAGTGGGGGAAGCGAGGGATAGTGGTTTGTCGTTTTGAATATTCAATAATCAGACAAAAAATAAATTCTTAAATGAAATAATGATAACGATATAACAGCACTCTTGTAACTTAGGGAGAAAATATTTCTTGATAAACTTCATTCTATAAAAGATATTTTTATCCTGAAAAGGCACCGTCTTCTATGATTGATCGTCCTCTTGAGTCAAATATTTCGTTGTTGTTGAAAGCAGATTCATGTTTGAGACAATTATTCATGTTTGAGACTTTCACATTTGAACCAAACAGTTATTTCTTTGGTAATTTTAAACTGACAATTTTGTTGGCTCAAGCAAGACTTGTTTGAGAACTGACGCCTAATACCTCTCAACTTTGGTCATTTCTGATGGATTAAAAATTAAGGGGAGATCGATTATATGTGTCTAAAACCGAATGATTAGTGCAAAAAAAATTAATTGTTCATGGTTCGTTTGCCCCGCAGACGCTTAAAATATTAAAAATAGACCAGGGCCTCCAATTTTTGAGCTACAGAGTTTATTTTTAAAAAATTTTCATAATTCCGTAAATATGTAACTTTAAAAGGTGTCATTCATTTCGAAATACGTCGGTACGACATATCGACCCCGTCCCCGAACGGTTAATAGACTCAATCTCATCTTCGATGCTGCCATGACATTAATAATGGAAAAACTTGGCAAAATTCAATGAATGGTAGAAACTATAACTGATAAAATCGATAAATTAAGTTTTAATGCACTCAATTTCATCTTCAGTGCTGTCAGTAGATTAAAAATTGAAAAATTTCCCAAAATTCCTAATATTGTGAGAATTGATAAATATTCAGTTTCCTAAATTTTCCGAATAGATAAAACAATTTCTGCATTAACAATTTCTGCTTGAATAAATATGGAAGTGATAAATTTGGAACAAGAACGAATATATATGTTGGGAACAATCGCTGCTATATCAACTGTCGCTTGATACGCGTCGGATATTGAGCTTCTGCGGGTCGAAACGCAGCCACCAGAGTATCAGCCGATACCTGACCTCTGTTCTTGCCTTCCTCTGAAGGTTTTCTCGGTTTCAAATGAAGGATTGAATTTCAATACGTTCGCTAAAGGTACAATATCTCTCATGAGCAATGCTTCCAGAACCCGATTGAGGTCCGGATCATTTACACAACGTTGATATGACTATTTTAAAGAGCGTAAAGAACGTGTAGTTCACTACAGTGAAATATGTCTTTCTGAACTCCTGAAAAACTTTTTTCAACTATTTTATTCCTCGGTATAGAAACTTTTATGCAAATTCCTCCAATTTTTCTCCAATTTCATTCAAACAATTTCAACAAAATCTAAACTTCATTCAGAACTTGGAAACCACCCAGAAACTTTACCAAACTCTATAAATACTTTGTGAAGAAACCATGACAGTAATTTCTTAAAATGGAAGTTTTGAGTAAAACTATCCAAACCAAATAGTTCTTGAATATTCGCTCTGAACATTGGATAAAGAACGCCTGCCCATCGCACGTAATTAAACCCAATCAAATATTTACTCCTCTGTTTGCCGGAGGACCAAAGAAAATTGAGAATGCTCACAGAGTATTAGTAAGAGGATTTAGAAGACGTAGACTGATGGACAAAATCGAAATGTTGCTTTGGGGGAGAATCGGGGGTGAGGGATTGCAGTGCCATCAGTTAGGGTCGGAGTAGACCAAGTTTGGATGGATACATCGTTTCCCCTCTTTATTCAATGTAAATTTCCAGGGGTTCTCGAGAGTTCCTTTGACCTTCCTGGTTATTTCCGTCGTTAAGATCCAATTCATCTTTTTTTATTACTAAATGGAATTTTTTCTTTCTCATTCTTGAATATATAATAAGTGAACATCATATCTTATATAGTACACATACTGAATGAAATAGCAGATATTCCACTGGAAGTTTTGCTTTCTTAATTGAACAATTTCATCTTTTATTAGTATTTTATAATCAATAAATAGTGTTGCCGCGAGACACTTTACGAGACAAAAGTGTGGAGAGACGATCTCGGTCTTAATGAACATGAAAATCTTTGCTCTCGTCTCAGTCTCGAAATACATAGTATCGACTCCTCTCGTGATGATTCCGAATCAATTTATCTCATCTCGGTCTCAAGTTTTTCGTGTTTTTTAATGTAAAATTTCGGTTTTTATCATATAAAAAACGCGAAAAACTGAAAACCGAGATAAGATAAATTGACTCGAAGTCATCACAAGAGGAGTTGATACTGCGTATTTCCAGACTGAGACGAGATCAAAAATTTCCGTGTTCACTGAGACCGAGACAATCTCTCCAAAGTATTGTCTCGTGAAATGTCTCGCGACATCACTACCAGTAAAATAGCAAATTGTTGAATTTTACACCTGAACATAAATTGATGAGTGCGCAGAAATGCGAAGAAAGAGAGTTAGTATTTGTTAATAAATTATTGAAAATAACTTACCAATTTCACAAATTATTTTAATACGAGCAATTTAATTCCGCCAATTTGAATGAATATTCCGGCGTTCCGTGGTGTTCTATCCAACCAATTCTCGGATTATTCAATATTCATCCGATTAAATGAGTCTAGTCTGACTGCGATCACGCGTTATTGCGGTCTGAACGCCAAACATCCAACCAGGAGTGTTTATCCGTTCTAACGCGTGCAATCTCACCCAGTTAATTAATTTTCAACTACCGATTTTCCTTATCAAACCTCATAAGCAATAAAAAATTCTAACCAAATGGGACTGAGCCACGGGTGGAAATATATCAAGACAACCGCATCGAAAGGAAATTTTCCCGCTTTTCTTATCGTAAAAATCCAATTTGTATGTTATGGGAATCCTAGGGAGAGGCATCTGGCGCGGGGCCAAGTGGGGGATTTTTATTTTTTCAGAAGGTCAGAGAAATACTTCGGGCTTTTATATTTTACAGATGGAATTATCTATATATTTTCTGGATCGAATGGGCTTAAGTTATGGGTTTTGAGGCAGACCTCAATCCGTTGGAGAGTCTTGGTTTCAGGACACGTACGGTAAACCTTGTTGAGTACGCTGAAAGGGTTTCACATCAATGTAGTGGGGGATCATAATAATATTTATGATTTATCAGGGATATTCGAATTTTATTCATAATAGCATCAGATGAGTTTGCGCGTGTTTCATTTCACCTTTCATGACTCAATTCTGTTTTATGAGTCAATTCGTAGAATACGTTCTTCATGGGCGGATTTATGTGCAGGGAAGAGGAATGTTCTATGGGGCAAAATCTGAATTTGTAATTGAATGTATAGGTTTTTTTTGCATGGAAGAACTGAATCATACTCCGAGAATCGACGAGAATCGACTTTCGAAGAATAGAGTACACTTGTAACCCTTATATTTATTACATGCCCTCTCTCAACTCGTACGTTAATTTACTATTCTTTTTCTTTCAATTCTCCTTAGATGCATTGGTGACGTATTTCTCGAAAAAAATTTCATCGAAGTCTGGGGTTCGAATCCCAGTCCGATCTGGTTTTTTAACTTCTGGAAACAGGGGTTAGGGGCTCGAAAGGGTGGCTGGGCTTCGGATCCCGACAGGGGGGCGACCCTTAACTTCCGGTAAAAAGGAGGTTCAGGGGCTCGCCTGGGGCGGATTCTGGTAGGGTCCGTCTCACCTCGGCTCTGGATGAGCGGGAGGTTCTTAATAGAGGAATCGACTGTAGCGACGGAGGTTTTCTGTGGTTTCCTCCGTCTCTCGCGAGAGCAAATGCGGTACAGTGTAGCAGGTCGGCCACAGCCGAAAGGTTGGGTAGAGGGTCGATGGCGGAGTAAACCAAAGGGTTTAAAATGCCTAAAAAAAAGTGAAGTAAATTCATCCCTCAATTTAAGAAATATACAATGATCACCATGGAAATCCTGGAGCAGCACAATCATCAATCAACCCGTCACCATGGATGAGTAATCCCTAGACGGTGGAACTAGGTTGTTTCTCCTTGAATAGAAATTCTCATGACTTGCAGAGTGCCATGCCCATGTAACTGGGTTTTCAATGAGAAAACAATGTTTGCCGAGATCCCCTGGGTATTTCGATCTGTTTCCACCACCAAGTATTATCAGTTTTCCCTTCGCCGTTATCTCTAAGGTAAAGGCGAAAAACATTGGAACAAACGGAATTTTCTCTCTGGACTAGGTGAATCGATCCAATCTGCATAGCCGAGGTGATAATTTTTATTCTCCCCAATCGAAAAAAAATGGAGAAAGGCGGTGGATTACCGGAACAGAAGAGAATAAGCAGGAAAAACACTTCTTATGGAAATCAGAAATGGCTCATGAATCCACGTGAGTTTCTTACGACCTTGACCCCTTGTCACCTTCTGCTCCACCAGGACTTGGTAGGAATCCCCTAGCACATGCGCAGTCATTTATCCTCTCTTATCTCATAGACCGACGAAATATGAAGCAATGTAGTAGCATTCAAATTGGTAACACGCTTTATGATCCGTGGACAAAACTTCCGCGACAAAATTCCCATATGAAAAGAAAACTGAAGACAATTTTTCCAGCGACAATTGTATTGTTGACATCTATTCTGCCGACAATTTATCCTTGGTACTTTATATCCGTCGAGAAATCCAATATTTCATGTCTTTACAATTCCGGATGGTAAACAGTAATTAGCGAGGGTTCCCGATGACCCCCCTCTTTTCGTCTTAAGAACATGATGAAAAAAATATCGTATAATATTTTTGGAAGTCCATGAAACTGAGAGTGAAAACCCTCTTGATGAATCTTATACTTTTTCTTCTCCCCATAAACCCGAGAAATATGAAAGAAATTTTCTTCCGAGTTTTCAGCATCATAAAAGACTAACTTGAAAATCCAATTCCACCGCCGTCAATTCTCTCATACACTACATCACTTCGTGCTACTCACCACGAAAATTCCTATCTCTCGGTTGTACGAGAGTAGGACAGGTTGAAGAGGTGGAGAAAAAATTGTGGTTGCATTGTTTAAACAAATATGGAAATAAAGTAAAAAGAGTGTTAACCGCTAGATCGATCGGTGTTGCCTGTTTCTTTCCAACAAAAAACGTTGGAAAAATGTGAGAGGATGGGGGTGTGAGTGATCGATTTGTCCCGGGTTGGTAGTCAATCGAACGTGTCACCTCAGGCCAGAGAAAAAAAAATGATTCCCCTCATCGGAAGTTCAATCTCAAAAAGTCAATATCTGTACCGAGACATGAAAAATATTGAGATTACATAGCAGTGAAAATATTCTCCATAAAATGAAGGATTGAGATGTATTATCAACTCGGTGAACCCTTTAATCCCACTTTAATCACTCCTCGTTGACCTTGAGCTATCAATCGAACCAGAAGTAGTGCGTGTGAGGAGGTTTGCAAGTGGTAAATACAAGTGGAATACTTCAAACGATGCACTTCATCGAGGGGAAACCCAACCCCTCCTTCATTAACCACTCTGTGAACTATCGTTAATTCATAACCAGAGCATAACCCCTTACCTCTGACGTTCTCTTAGCCCTCTTGATTCTACCCCCCTCCCTTTTTGCGGAAGTACATAGCCCACTCCACTTTTACCAAAGCTGAGGGGATTTTCCTCCCCCCACGGCCAACCTCGAAATATCCCCTCAATGAATATGGTGCAACAGGCAGTGTTACGGTTCACTCGTGCCAGCATCACTGTCTCCGGAAAAACTGGGTTAACTGAGAGTAAATGTTGTTTTCATGTCTAGTTTATTTTATGTTACTCGCTCGAAGGCAAATATAATGAAAAATGCTTCAGTTTTTAACATTTAAAAGCTGTTTGTAGAAAAGTGGTAGCGAGCAGGTGATAAGAACAAAATATTCTACAGATTGTTTTCGGCATATCTAGAAAAAGGAATTCTCAGACTACATAAATGATATGGATGACTCTTTATGAATGTCACATGTTTGGCGATATTTATGGAAGAATATGAAGCTTAAGGATGTTTAGCCAGTGTCGGTAAATTATCGGTAAATGGGTTTTTTTTTCATGGTCAAGGAAAATTCTGTAATTTTTTCGGTTGACAGCAGAACATATGAAACTCACTTTTGTAACGTTAAAAAAAATTAATCGCAAATGAACAAAGTGATTTTTCCTTATACACGGGCTTTTATGAAATTTATGTTCAAATTGGTAATTCACCTACTAGAAGAGTCTAAAACCATACTGAATCCAATGCTCAGAGAAAAATCTAGGGTACCCGGGCAAAAAGAGGAAATATTTGAATGATTCTATCCCATATAAGCGCATGTTAGCGCATGCATTTGGTGCGTTTTGTCTATTTCAGTAGCGAAGTGGTCAAACGGTTTAAGTCAATTAAGTCTAGTTGAGTTTTCCAGAAATATTTTCGAATTTAAGGGAGATAGCGAAATTCTCAGCATAACCTTTTTTATAGAGCGAATTGAGTGCTACTAAAAAGGTTATGAGAAAAATTTTGCTATCTCCCTTAGATTTCGAGATATTCATTGAAAACTGGCTAATAGCCAAAATCGACTTCAACCGTTTGACCACTTCGCTACTGATTTCATTTCTAAATAATGAACATGGGTTGGTCGATGGAAATTTGTATCAAAGTGAAGGGAATATCTGCATCTCTTAGTTTAAAAAAATCAATTTTTTAAAGTACTTGCGATTTTAGATAACCATCCTTAATGGAATTCATCAACTCTAATGGTTCCAAGACATCAAGATATAAAATTAATATTTATGTCATTAGGCCCGATAAATCGCAATTCTAACCTCGCTTTGCTCGGGGAGATCGTGGTTTTCGGGCCCAACGACATAAAATACAATATGTCATATGGCGATAAAAGCATTATCTGGCGAATGTGATTATAATCCGAGCCACATTTGCCAGATAATACTTTTTTCGCCTGATGACATAATCTACTATTTCTATAATCAATTTATGTGTCTTTTAATTGTTGAATACTCTTCGAAAAGCGTCTCTAAATTGAACTGATTTGAAAAACTACTTTAGACTTACCTCATTCATGGAGTCGTAAAGAACATGAGTTCTGTACGACTCCACTACTGGATGTATTTTCCTACAGACATCGAAAATTGAATTGATACACGAAGAGAAATATTCAGTAAAAATTACAGAACTCACAGTTCGTCCACCGATTACGGAATCGACCCAGAAAATTTAAGTGACGGTATCGTAATTTTTCACAGGAGATTCAGGTAAAAATTACAGAACACTCTGGGAAAATTCCGTGATTTTAGGTAAAAATTACGCGACAGTTCCATAAAATTTCCTACAACCACATTGCGCTCCGGAATTACGGAAAAGACAAGTAACTTTTATTGAATATTTCATTCCATGTAAGAGTTATAAATTCTAAATATATTAAAAACATTAAAATGCCTCATGCATTTTATTTTTCAATTTTTATCATATCTCCATCGCTCCAACCCCCCATCCCTCCATCTCCTCCCACTTGCCACCCTCCACCCCCGTACCTGCAATGACTTGCAAATAATCCATGGAGAGGCATAATCTCTCTTCATCGGGTCACGTACACTGTCCAGCTACGAGCGACTGCATTGAACAACCAGTCTCCCTTTTGCCCCTCTCATGTTCGCCCTTTACTCTGATAATACCATTGACTCGACGCCTTGTACGTCCTTGGTGCTGTTCACAGGGCTTACCATCATGGGGATGTAGGTGATATTGCTGTACACTCTATCGCTCACGACCCCGATGAACAAGAGTGGAATACAGAGGCCTTATGGCAGGCGCACCCTGGCAGCTACGGTAACCCATGGGCGTGCGCGTTACCTACGGGGTGGGTTTCGACTTGGATTCTAGAGCTGAGGCCAACCCGATCAGACGCTCGGCAACCGCGTCTACGGATCCCTCCATCTGATCCCCCTTCTCTCAATATTTATCTAATTTCATTCTTCCTCTGTTTTTCTTCGATACTCATTACAACGGTGCGCCACCGGGAGATAAAAATTTCCGTCCGCTGATCACACCCTCGGGGGTTGGCTCCGAGTACCGTTTAGGGAGCGAGTTTCAGAGTCAGAAGTTCTCGGGAAGCAACGTGAGCCGCGCGACCACCTGTAGTTTACCCGCTGATTTACCTCGGCGTTTATTCCTGAATTTCCGGGGATTTTCGTCTGATATTTGTGGGATTTCCGAGGGGGCTTTTCGACAAAGGGTTGTGATAGAGAGGGATCGAGACCATTGGGCCGACGGGGATTCATCAACTGTTCATCAGGATTACCACCAACATGAAGACTTCATCGTTTTCTTTACGAGTGATGCGCAGGGTGAGTGAGAATAATTTTTAGGTTCTCTGGATTTTTAGTTTTGTGATTCTGAGGCGGAAATGTACACAAGGAGGAGAGGATTATTCTGTGTTACGGTACACGGAGAGAATGTAAAATCAAAAATTACAATGCGAACATAGTAATCCAGGACTATACCGAAGCAACGTTAAAATTTGATTTATCTTGATCGAATTTTCGCTCGTGTCAAATTAAATTTTACTTTTATTCTACCACTTTCTACTATCTCGATTAGCAATTTTTACTATGTTCAACAGTCAATTTTGAGCGTGGCGAGTATGGTCCACGATTACTATGTTCACGTAGTAAAAAATAATTTTATATTTTTTCCGTGTACACTGATAGATAAAATTATTTTTACTGAGATTTTCCTTTTTTGCAATACGTATTGTATACTTGAACCAAGTTCAAATAAATAAGATCTTACGGTGAATATCAATTATTTCTTCTTGAGATACATTTACTTCAATCGAATAAAATAGTCCTTGGCGTCGAGTCACATGTATTCACCATAAAAATGGAAGTTCTATTTTTTAAAATTCAATATAATCTCCAGTCGAAAAATTTTCTACTTTCATGAATTGATCAAAAATTTGTATTTAGGAGATGACTCCATTGAGGAATGAATTGAATGTTCTTTTCTCGAATGAAGCCGATGTTTAAATTGAGCTTTCCGTACGCTTTCACATTGAACGAAATTTGAGATATTCAAGTTTGTGTTGAATTACCGCAATCGGTGATTCTGTTATTGTAAACTAATGCGATTGTTTTTAGTGAAGAAACATAAACTTCTTTCAACGCAACGACATCTTACTACAATCTCAAAGCTTTTTCCGCGTAACAATATTCATCTTGACTCGATATACGAAATGCACACTCCAATTATAATTCTCTTGATAAAACTAATTTTTTCTGTCATTGTAACAGCACAAACAATTCTTGCAGATTCATTCCAGCCTCGTAATTGTTGAATTGCTGACAATTACTGCTTTTTCGATAAAATATGATGTCATGAAACATTTTTTCAGCTGCAAAAAAGTTTATTGGTATTTTTCAAGTGATTCCTTTTTGATATAATCGTGTTGTTAACCAAAATGCCATATTTTTCTTACAGTAATGAAGATTATCTACCAATAATCGTGTAATTATCGTAACAACGAACGGGTTCAGTAGAAAATACCATAAAATTTTTTTTGTAGCTGATGAAATTCCCTTTGAAAAAGTTTTTCCAACATTTTGCCCCCGAGTCACTCATTACCGAGATAATCGAATGGTACATAAGATGGGATCAGTCGACGTTTTCCATTTTTCACAATTAGTCTCTGAGAGAAAATTAGTGAAGACAGCTTTTACTTTTTTAAAGAACCATTTTCTGCGCAGTTGAGTTGAATCCCTTGATTGGAGTAATTGAAATTGCGGCGAGAGGATGGAAATTTATTCGGCACTAACGAACGGGAAAAAGCGAAAATATTTCAATTCGTAAAAGTGAGGACTTAATTTAATTCGTTGGTAATCTGGATTTTGTCACTCATTCTTTCGCTATTCCCGGACGGTATAACTAATGTACCATTCGCTATTGACATCAATTATTGGAGTAGTGGTATTGAGAAATAACATTCCACTGTTCAGCACTTAAATTTGAAATGCATCAGCGATAGTTGGATTATTTTCCTCTCTTCGCTACTCCACGGGTGCACATTACGTCGAGCACTCGGCATTATTAGCCGTAATGCCGAGAGAGTACTATTTAAATAATTCCACATGCTATATCTTAAATTACAGGACTGCGCGATTTTCACTTGTCAAAGATTCAAAGACTATAATTCACCTTCATTTACATTTTTGCGCTATTCATTTTCCTTTATTTCTTTTTGTAGTGAGTTTTTTCTTCTCAGTGTGTCCGGGGGAATTCGAATTGAGAAAGAGTAGTGGGTGCAATTGTATCAGATTGGAAACAATTACTTTTGCCATCAGTTCTTATTTTCCCCGGGAAATCAATGGCAGTCACCATAAAGAAATTGCACTCAAGGGGACAGCTGAGGTAATGTCAAGTGATGTCGATAAAGCGACGATTCACTTTTCACATTCCTTCATTTCGACAACAGAAATGGTCGATGGAAGAAAGACTGACAATGTTATCGATGGATAGAAATTTTTATTTTTATAAGAATGGAGTCTTTCCTATTTAGGGGAGACCGGGGCAAAGCGGGGTGGCCGGGGCATAGTGGGGTACATAAAAAAGGCCAAAATTGAGAAATTCAAGGGGTGAACAAGGGATCGATCAGGGTTCAAGAAAAAGTCAAAAAAAGTCAAAAACCTCGAATACTGTTAAGAAAAAATTTTTAAAAAATGGAAGAACTCTGGAAATTCTTTCAATTCTTTCAAACACCGGGCTGAGGCGCCATATTGGGTATTTTAATTAAAACTGAGTTCTCACAATGATCTAGATTTAGATAGTCACATAAATTTGCTAAACCCATCCCCCGACAATCGAGAACGACGAAAAAAATAAAAAATGAGAAGAATGGAATCCCACTTACTGTGCATACTTTCTGTTTACTGATATAAACTTCACTTTGCTACTGAAGCAAAAGAATAAAACCAATCAATTAGAAGTATTGGGATTTCACTTCGTCAAATAGAGATAAACAAGACAAATCTAATAAATAAATTCGAAAATTTCAATTTCTAGAAAAAAAATGAAATTCAGGAAAAAAATGGCATTTTAGGAAAAAATGAATGAGTTTGAAAAACAAAATTAATTTGGCGAATAACGAAAATTTAAAAAATGTATAGAAAATTGTTACAATGTACTCTTCTGTTCATGAACATGAAATTAAAGAAAAAGAGTTCTCTTATGCGTACCCTATCGTGCTCCAAATTAAGAAATCAATTCATCGGGACCTTCCCTACCGACTTCAGAGTTCTTCTGTAGTTTTTTGGAGATTCAAAGGTGAAAAACAAAGAAACAACATTTATAATTATTTTAAAGTTTTTAGACACTACCCCACTGTGCCCTCAACTGTAATACGTTGGACACCCGAGTTGATAATTTTAGAATGTGAATGGTGATTGCTAAAAAACAGAATAAGTATGATAGAAGCTCTGACATCCGCCTCTTTGTCTTAGCTACCTCGCTTTGCCCTGGTCTCTCCTGCATTGAAAATCAATATTTCACGTCTATCGCGTACTAGGAGAAAAGAAAAATGTGAATTAATCATTAGGAGACCGGTCAATTTTCTTCACAGATTGGCGACTTTTTTTTGCACCAGATAGATCAGTCCCCACACGGAGAGAAATATTCAGTAAAAATTACGGAACAATTCACGTTATCCGCAATGGGGAATCGTTTTCCGGCAATTTTTATAGGAATTTAAGAGAAGAAATTACTCTTATTGTTTCTGTTAGTTCTTTAAATTTATATTCCTTTTATGCAATGACGAAGGGCTTCTCAGATAGACTCCATTAGTAATGGAAGAAGTACCCGGATCTTTTCCCTCAATCTGTCAGTTCCAGAGGTTTTTAAAAATAATTCACTGAAAATTACGAGATCGGCTTCGTGTTTTTACTACTTTTCTACAGAAATCGTTCACAATATATTCTGGGATTATACAATAGTAATTCTTAGGAGTTTATTCTATAAAAAAGTGTTGAGACATTCAAACTGAAATAAATGTATTTTCACAAGCGGACAAAATTGGAGAAAAGGAAGCAACTTAATAGTTGAATCATCCCCTTATTTCAATTATTTTTCTTTGAAATGAACAAGAGTTTTTTTTCAGAAGAAACATCGATAGATTCCCATGAGATCTATTTCGTGACTCTGACTGTCATTGAATGAAGAAAGATAGACAAGGAGTCATGAACGATTAGAATGGGTTCTTCGAAGTGTTTACTCAAAGATGTGCAGAGGACAGATTTTTTTATTAACATTAAACATTTTTTACTTATGTAATTCAATTGCCATCGGCCACTGAGCGATGGAATCGAACTTTAAGGGTAATTCGCCCGGTATGCGTCCAATGCCTCCCACCTTGTTTTGATGACTTTTTTGAGCATTACAGACCAACTGTTATAATTTTTCCTATTTTCATCCTTCGTTTCCATTATTTGGCTCTATGTTGAGAAAGATTTCACGTGTATAATAATAAATTGTCGTGAATTTACCCGATGTTCCAGTGGCCACTGACTACCCCAAACAATTCAGCTTTCACTCGACCGCCCTCTAGCTGCAGAGTTTAACAGCCCTATAGAAATCCTGGGCGGCATTACCCACAAACTCTGGACGGAATTACCCACAAACACGGAGGTTGATAAAATAGCCAATAATAACTTATGAAGATATGTTTCTGCTATCGAAAAGGTCGCAATGGACGTGCAAATGTATAACGAACATATATTTCGCACTCCATTCAATTATGGACCAACTGAAAATTTGAAAAATCTTAAATTCTGGGGTCGAAATATTTTCGGAATTGGGTAGGAAATGATTTGGATTTTTGGAAACGATGTTTCCACGGGAGAAAATTGAAAATTTCTGTTGAAATTACTTGTTGTTATAAAATATTTGCAGAGTAAAAAGAGAAATTTTTTTTTCTCAGCCAATAGGCGAAAGAACGATCTACAATGAATTCACCAGCTATTCATTCGCAATTAATCAATATTTGTTCTTGTCAAGAAAAGTAAGAGGTTAATCAAAAAGAGAGTGTTCTGAAAACCGCGGGGATGTAACTTTTTGTTAAAGAAGTAATTTGCAATAAATTCTTCTCATGGGTGAAAAAAAGTCTTGGAATTAAAAAAATACTTACCCCTGGACACGAAAATTTACCGTTGTCCTCGCAATTAGTTCTCCCCGAGGGTTGAAACAATACCCGAGGTGAAGGAATTCACGAACCGCATCCGTTACACCGGTGAGCGTGAGGGGAGAGAGGATACGCCCGACGTTTGTCGTGTACCTTAACTCGTTTTATCTTACACGAGTCTTTTGTGACATTGGGGCTAGTTTGCCAGAGGCGATTACACTCTGATGTTGAAAAACTTTTCTCATTCTATGAGACAGAGGGAAAGAACTGGCGCCGAAAGGCAATGAGTGAGGTACTCTCCACTTTTTTTTATCCATTTCTTTTATTTTCATACATAAGTAGCCTTCAGCTCATTCAAGTTCAAGTTCTGACCCACTCCAATTCACATTTTTCTCCAATGATTCCAGTTTCTCGGATTCTATTGTGAGTTTTCTCTCAAATTGCAATCCATTGAGAATTGGATAAAAAGTTTTGTTTTTCAGAACAGCTGGAAAATCATAAAATCCTCACCAGAACAACGAAAATCATAAAATCAAAATTGCGCTGACAATGTTATGCGACACGAAATTCTATTTATGTCATTAGGCCCGATAAACTGCGACTTTCGGGCCCAACGACACAAAATCCTCGCCTTCGGCTCGATTTATAAAGCCACATTCGCCAGATAATGCTTTTATCGCCTGATGACATAATATACAATGTATTTCATGTAGACTTTACCGAGGGGTTGCCCACTTCCGAAATCACGGCGCTACTCTGGCATGAAATCATTCCGAAATCACGGGAAATCATCGAAATCACGGAAATCAAGTGATTTCAGCTCTCCGCAATCATTTTCGAAATCATCTTTGAAATCAGGTAAAATTGTCTGAAATCAATAGCACTGAATCACTTCCCGTGACCCTCGAAATCACCGAAATCATTTTTTCCGAAATCACTGAAATCACTCGAAATCAACTTCATTTCGAAATCATGATGTCACTCAATTATGGAGTGAGCAGACCCTCGGACTTTACATTTAATTGGGTGTTCCAAGAAATCCAATTATTTTAAATCGCTGGTTATGACTGGGGCGAACAAATGGTTCGATTCGGAGAATTAATACCCGTTAATGGCACAAAGCTTTGGAGGTCGGACTCCGAGTGAAGCCACAGTGCCACGTGACTAAGGAGCTTGGTAACTCTGAGTACGCAATCAGCAGGAGTACATGGCTTTGAATATTATGAACAATTTCGGAGGACTAATGAAGGCGCTTTGTTGCAATGGTGATTGAATTAATTGACAATTGAATAAAATCAATTCCCATTACTAATCATGTACTGTCTCTTTTCTTTATTGCAAAACAATGGTAGTGTAAACATTTAAATGCATTCAATTAAGGGACACTATTATTATTTTAGAGGCTATATCCGTGCTGTTTCAATTATTTTATGGAATGTGTGAGTTCAATTAGAAGGCATGGATTGTAGAGTCGGATGAGGAAAATCGGGGTTTGTTTTCATCTAAAAATTGCAGACTATATAATTGGAGGCTGACAGTAATTTGGAATTGTCGAACCTTTTTCAACATTCTGTTATCCATTCTACTGTTATCATCCATGGAAATGAATGGTGATTGCATTAAGTGGATATCAAATGAAATCAGTTTCCATTACTAGTCATGTACGGTTTCCTTCTCTCTTCATTTCAAAACAATGGTAATCAATACAAATGAATATATTCACTAATGAGCACTACTATTTGCTTGATAATTTTGCAACCGACATTTTTTGCATGGAAATACATAACTCGTACATTACAATATTGAGTATCAAATGTAAATTCCGATAAATTGAAAAATAATTTGTTAATGTATTGAAGTTACTTATCAACAAAGGAATTAACTAAACTAGTTCGTTGGTTGAATCGTCCAAATTGTTGTTTTTTCATCATGCTCTCCGTAAAACGTTCTTTTATGGACTCTTCGTGTCCGTCAAACGCGGTTTACGCGGTTTACATTGCGAAGAAAAATTATGTTCGTCACAAGGCCGAATAAAACTTTTCTGACTCATGTGACTACATTCCTCGGCTTCACTTCGGTCTGCAACCCTCACGCTCGTCAGAAAAGTTTTTTACGGCCTTGTGACGCAAATAGGTATTTCATCACATTATTCGTATAACAGCGTTTTATCGACACTCCGTATCCGTTAAATAGTAACGCCGATAGGCCGAATGACAATCTATTTTATATCACACACCGATACCTGACGAATGTAATTATAAACGCACATTCGTTAGATAATACTTTTATCGCCTAATGACATAATGTACTATTATCGCCGTGTGACATAAAATTAGGTTGGTCACTGGGTCCGTACAGCACTGTTTCGTGAAGAACTTCTCCCCCTCGCGTGACGGCGTGATTCGCCCTTCGGCGCATCCTGCAACCTCATGTTTGCCAGAAAAGTTTCTCACCGTCTAGTACCCAAATGTACTAAAATTTAATTGTCCACCCTAATCATGTGATGGCAACTGCCATGAGTACATCAACTTTAAACCAGATTATGATTACCGTTGATTTTTGTCACTCCATTGTATCAAATGAAATTTCATCCCTCCATTTACGGTCACATGGTCCGGGATCACGAATTCCAATGGTGCAACATTCGAGCCGATGCACTGTGCTGCATAAATATGAGGACTCCCTTACGGAGGATTGATAAGGTATGGTACAGTGAGCGTGAGTGCCCCTATGTAATTCTCGTGCGAGTTTACGAGAAGGCCCACAATACCATCGTTGAAATTTTTGTACAAGTTCTAGTCACCTTCAACAGCGTAATACCAAAGATTTTCCGACAGGAAAAGTTTTATTTCTCGAGTTTCATTCCAAGTTTTGAATTAGATACTTTCGAAGATATGGTTAATGAAGAAAGTTTGAATATTGCTTGGAAAAGAATTGACACTTCGAGGTAGACCTTAAATGAGGTTTCTGTTATTTGAGAAATAAGAATAAGAATACAAATACGAGTACAAACGAAAATTCTCGGCCTGCCATCATTTTCATTGATTTACATTTTTATATATTTTCTACAAGTTTCGACTTACATTTTTATTCATGAACGAACATCTTATCGACGGCTTGTGATGGAAAATTAATGTCTAACGTATATTCACATTACTATTTCTCTTTGGACGTTAGTGTTTACAGTTAAAAAAAAATCTGAGAATATCGGAAAAGAGAAAATTTTATAATTTGCGTAAACTTTGGCCACCAGTCACTCTCGAGTGTATCTGATATCGTGATAATTGGCTTAGCTTCAGTGATCAGACGAGAATTGGCAGTTTCAGGGTGATACAGCTGTTGACCGAAATTTAATTGAAATTGAACATATTTCTAACATAAGAATAGAATTCATGATGACATTAAAACTGAATATGCGGAACTCCCGAGAGAATTATAAATAAAGAAGGAAATTTCAGGTACTGGAATAATTTACCTGACTATGCCGTGATAATTTCGATAGGAACAGATGAATCGGCAGTTCTTTTCCATAATAAAATTGATAAACCGCTCAATTCATTAATTTTGCAAGTAGGTAATACTCTCATTCATTATGAGTCAGGCCATCAATCACTCGTGACAACTGTCCAATCACTAGAGTTGAAATGCTGGCAAGAATGTATTTTCAGAAATGCGTATAACTATCATATATCTGAATGTTTATATATTTCGGTTAATGCTCTCGAGTATTCTCTCTGAGTGAGGGGGCGGGGGCAGAGGGTTACACTAAAACTGCAGGATGAGTCTCTAGATAAGTTCCTTTACCTTAGAAGTAATACAACGAAAAATCGAAAAAATATATTGTTAACATCGATCAACAGCAGAAAAATTTAGAACTCTTAGAGTGACATATCGATTTCCTTCTTTTTCATTTTTACCTTCTCGATTTATGTCAAGTAATTATTGTCATGGCCCCAAAAATCGAAACTAGAAATTTCATGCTATTTTCACGTTTCGTGACCTCGAGAAACTTTCTATGAAGTTTTTAGAAGGATGTTTGGGTGTGTGTGTATGTGGTTTTCGTTGGAAAAAGTTTTTCCAACGATTCCGCTTGAACGAATCGTCCGATTCAAATTTATTGTCGATGAGTTTTCACGTAACTTAGAGCTGATTAGATTAGTTATAAATAGGAATGTGTTTACAATTTTGGCTTCATTCTGCGTTGATTCTATTATCAGAACATAAGATGCAAATGCAAAAAATATTCTAAAACTGATTAAAATAAATTGACAAATCTCTTGATGAATAAAAAAAGAAATGGCAACCTTTCATATTGACTTCATGTTCAATCATGAATTAGATAGATGACTTATATTTCTTTTGAACTCATTTCATTTATTACAATTTGGGGTTATGAAACGATTTTTGTGCCCCGGTATTCTCGAGAAAACTGCCTCAGCGTCACTTTACAGAGTCCGAGATTCAATGGCGTTGACACACGTTCGTGTCGCGATAATGGTACGCGGCGGACTGTCTGCGTCTCTCAGTGTCCATCGGAGCGATATTCAACGTCGCAAGCCAGCGCACACCGAGACGTTTTTGTGCCATGAAATTCCTATTAGGGTAACCCCACGTACGGGACAATACGACTCGACTTCGATTATTTCTAATGAATGGAAAATTATGAAATGGGTATCTAATTGAAGCTACAGTATTCCGGTTTCCACGTTTGTTTCTCTGATGAAGTTATTCTTCACAGATTTGAAAATAATCAATTTTGGAAACAAGCGTTACATTCATGTGGGTCGATGCCATGCATCGACCCCGTACTTGAGGGGTTAAAAGGGCCATATGGATGAAAAACAGCACCGGCATCGGTAATCAGTGGTAACAGTGGAGAATTTGAAATTCCGCGAATGCTTTTTCAGTAAAAAATAGAGTTCAATTTATTACTAAAACATAATGTTACCGAACTACTTAGAATATTATCATATTTCATGGAAATGAATGCCAAAATCCAGTTCCACGATCTCTCAAATACCTATTCATGCATAATTGTATAAACCCTTCACCTTTCGAACAAACGTACACAGAGTGCATGATGCCATATTAATAATTTACTCAATGTCACCAAGGCGCCGAGGCGAGGATTCCGAGAGAGGATTAAACATTTACTTCCTCCAGAAACGAGATATTGTAAAGAAAGGAGTGTTACACCGAGACACACAGTCTCCAAGTCATACAATTTCCAGAAAACAATAACCCAAGTAAGCACCCTTCGTTGCCATCAAAAATAGAAGGAGATTCACATGTTCTCTCCGGTCTACCCCTGTAGACTCATCATTAAACGAGATTACAAATTATTCCTGAAATGTTTATGATGTTCCCTCGAGTTTTACGATTACTGTTGGGTTTCAAGAGTACAAAATTTACGTTCATGATTAGTGAAGAACGGATTAAAAATATATTCACCCCGTTCACCTCTGAGTTTTTTTTTATTATTCAAACTTTCGATTGAATTGAATCGAAATCTGGAGAACAGGAATCCGTGGTTTCCGTATTGATTCTGTTACTGTCTGGCTGGAGCTCATTGGCACAAATCTTCTGGATTTTACGCCACGGTATCTCGGTTGAATTTCTCGGATCTATTTTATCGTTTGTGATACTGGGACGATACTAAATCTGGTCTGTAATTAAATCCAACGACACTTGAGAATATCTGTCACTCAATTTATCCTTTTTTCGGGAAAATGAAAATTTATTGACTCAATTAATTACTTTCATAGTGAAAGGCTGAACAACATTAGATGGGTTAACACTGAAAGAAAAACAACAGAGTTCTTAAGTACTTGATCGAAATATATTGTTACAGTGTACTTATCTGTTCCGGGGCCACGAGAGTAAAAAGGCCGCGAGTCCTCGTTGCTTTGTCTCGAGGCTTATCACTTGAAATCTGTGACTCATCAATTTTCATTTCTCTGATAAACCAGTTTTCTGTTTACTTCTTACCACTATTTCAGTTTCTGGTTATTCCCAGTACTGAAAAGCGAAATTCCTAATTTCTCTACCAATTGTAATTAATTCTAAGAGGAGAACGGATAATCATTACTTCCAATCAACATTTATCCAAGAGTTTAGGCATTAACCCAAGTGAAATAGTTCTAGTGCGGTCTGTATTGTCGATTGCAAGGAAGGTTAATTATGAGAAGCATCGGTAGTACTACAGTCCCGTTCCATCTATTATTCGAAATGCTCAAAGAGAAATCCCGAGGTAGATCCGGGAGTACTCCACAGATTAATGAACATTAATTACAATTGCCAATCCATTATCGAAGATGTCCAGTGATCATCCCTTAATAACAAACCTGGAGTTAATGAGTTGTGCGTCAGAATGTAAACCTTCGTATTTTTAGTATTCTATTTTTAGTTTTTATTGACGTGATATTTCCACTCACATTTTTACTCCTCGTCAATACGATCGATTGTCATGTACACAATATTTCAAAAATAGTAAAAGGTCTCATTCATGTTCTTCAATTGGATTTCGTAAATGAATTCAATTGCTAAAACAATCAACTTCGGTGAATTTTTAGAATGAAATAAATTAATGAATTTCCGTGAATGAACATTGATGAATTTGAAAACGCCAGTGGTAAAAAAACGAATATTTCTCGGACTTCATTTGCCATCTCCCATGAAACTCCATTCATCTCTCAGATTGACGGAGTTTTTATTTAATTCCAGCATTATATTTCGCATATGACTAGCCAATGAATCCCACATCTCTCTTATTTTGCATTTCCACCATCAATTCCCAACATTGACTGGAGTCCCACGAGTGCCACAATCACGTGGAGCTAAAAAATGCCAGAGCATAATAAAAATTCATTGCATTGTCTCGCGATGAACCCAAAGGATTTCCCGCAATGACGTCATTTTCCGGAGATGAAATGTATCTCCTGCTATTTGTGATAAACAAATGGAGTTTTTATTCGCCTCGTCATTTTTATAATTTTCTTTCATGTTAAAGGAGACCAGCTGGTCTCATTATGAGGAGAAAACTGTCATGAATTCTCGTTTTTCTGCTGATTGAAAATTTGAAACTCACATTAAACTTTCAGTGAAATTTCAAATTTTATGGGGTTTTCCCCCTAAATAAATACAATTTTTTCCAAGGGGCTAGTCACTTAGGAAATCACTGGAACATCCGACTGGAAATCAAGGAAGAAATCACCAGAAACCGATGGAAATCATTGGAAATCGATAGAAATCATAAAGAAATCAGGTGATTTCCGAAATCATTAGAAATCATCGATAAGTGTAAAATCGAAATTGATTTTGCAGTTTCAATTCTACAATTTTTGTTATGGTATCAGTGCGTTCGAAATCATCCAATCCCGAAATGTGACGCTATGAATTCAAATAAAATGAGTTTTGTGTATTTCTTTGATAATTTTTTCTCTTGTATGAATTTCACATCGTCTCTTCAGCAATTCTAAAAAGTTCTGATTCTAATTTAATCGAAATTTCAATTATTGATTTGCTGTATTTTTTATTCTAGAATTGAAACATTTTCTTGAATAAAAAAATTGATATTAGACACTCGCATTTTCGCAATCTAGATTGTTTCCATGCAAGCTGTGAATTTCCAATGACTAAGTTCTTGGAAATTTCAATGGAATTGTCACTTGATGAAAATTTTCAAAAATTGAAGAGAAAACTTTGGACAAGAATTGTTCGCCACTTGGTAGATTCTATTATTGTAACATTTGCTGCATATTTCACTTTATTTCATTTAATACTGACCATAAAGCCCGATATGATAGGTACCACTATACCTATGTACGCATCACAATGGATGAAATTTCCTCCGACAATTTATAATCCCCATGAAACAAGCATTCGGTTCTGCAACGTTTCTCTCGGGATTCCATAATTTATTAGAGAATACCTCAGTATTTCCTCTGCACCCAGTTCCACGTATACAACACATCGCATAATGGACTCGAGCAATCACACTGACCTCCACCCTTCACTCCTATTCTGCCATTACCTTCCACTGTGAGTACTTGATGTCATGTCCACGGTATTCCGTCCTCGTATACAAATATTCTCTTACAACAAAACCATGCGAACTGTAAAATTAGTCGTGAGCTTTTACCTCTGCAATTGTCTTTCCAGGAACATCATTTCTCATGCAGGAGACCGCCATGTTCATGGAAAATTTGACGTCACTCAGAGGTGGTGGGGCTTATTAAGCTCCGGTGGTTGTGGATTTCCTCATCGCCCCTTCATTTCATTTTCAGGATGAATGACTACCTCGGGTTATTATGAACACGACGATTCAACGTTATAATATCCGTTTGATCGACCACAACTCGTTTCCGATCGACTCGGGGTATTTAGATTGATTGCCGTGATCAATGTCCGGTCTGAAGCATCTCCGCAGGTAATTTTCGATCGATGAAAAATGGATGTTAGACTGTTAAAAATTTTCGCCCGAATTTTCCGTGCCAAATTTTTATCGTGTTCAAGTTCCACTGAAATTTCAGGAAATCTTGTCATTGGAAAATCATATATTCCATTGATTTTCTGTTTAAATGATCTAAAAAAAAATACAATACTTGATTTTTCAGTTCAATTATTCTGTAAAAAGTCAGGGAAAATTTGAAAATTCATGTCATTTTGTTTCTTTCCATTGTTGAATTTTCATCTCACTCTCACTGAAAACTCGTGAATTTACGCGAATTCTACTTAAAACTTGAAATTTCATCACCATTTTTTCCCTGAATCCGATTCAATGTAACTCTTATCAGAATTACTATCATATTTTCCATGAAATTTCAAAAAATTTCTAACAGTGTATTTCGTCTTTTTGTAATCGTAAAAAATGGACGGGTTTCTTCTTTCTGTAATCGTGTGGTGGAATGCTTATTTTGAAAACCTATACGGGAATTTGGGAGAGAATGTAAGGCCAAAGACAAATATTCCCTCTACATTCTAGAAATTTGATTGTATTTCAATGTAAATTTGACAAAAGGAGCGATGTTTGAGAGGAGGACAAGTTTCTCGTGTTATTCACTGCCAATTTTTACTTCAGTCCGGTCCGTAGTTTTTCTATCGATCTGTAAAAATATAGGGAGAACGTGCGCCAGACGCATAGAAATTGCGTTTTACCTCACAATTGTTTTCTGCGAGATGATCCGAATTTTTATTATACGGATAAATAAAATGTAGGAATAATTAACGTGTTTGCACCCGAATTTTCTCTTCATAACGAAAAATATTTCACTAGTGATAATCCAAGAGCTTCAAAATTGGGAGGTATTTCCCGACAGCTTGAAGCAATCGAATGGGAGTGTTAAGTAATGCAATTTAAAAAATTTAAAAGATTGTTCTCTTCATAACGAAAAATAATTTAATTTTTTAAATTTTTAACTAAATTTATTGTAAGAAAAATACACAAAAAATTAATCTCTTACAATAGGCCATCGCCCGAGGGCCTTCAGCCAAGTATTTACATACGGTTATAAGTTTCTGTTCTATTTTTGATTGTGTAGTTGGAGTCCAATGATGTAAAGATGATGCATTAATTGTTCGAGTGAATTAACGAAAAATATTTCAATAGTAATAATCTAAGAGCTTCAAAATTAACAGGTCTTTCAAATAAGCAGGTCTCAAATAAATTAAAGAATTCTCGTCTTTATGCAGCTTAAAATTCTGGAATTTTATTGAATTTTCATGGAAACCTGAAAATTTATGATTTTTTTTTCCTAAATCGCATTCAGTGTTACAGTCCTGAAAATGAGTAGTCAACTGTCTATAGAATTTCATTTTTTTTTCTAAGTGTACACCACTCAATTTCTCATAATTACCCCCATTGATACTAATTCCTGTCCGACGCCCCTTGAGAGCGACAAAAGTTTCCATCTGATGAACAAATACCACCTGTTGCTAGGCCTACATCCCCACTCTACAAATTCAATTGCAATATGTATCAAGAGCCAATTGACTGCTCAATACCCCCTTTTCACATAATATATTTCATTTCCTAGCGAGAGATTTACTAGCAGAGTTGAATATCCTCCCATATAGATCGGAATTCGAAATGAAATGGGGGACGTGTGAGAATCTATGGAAAACCAATTGCAGTATCCAATCTAAATGATAATTCAGTGTATGCCTCACTTACGTAACAGCAAGTCTCTACAAATCCAATTTTCACCTCGATCTTTATTTCGTTCGTCCGGCCTCGAGTGATTTTCACGAATAAAGTAGTTTTTTTCTGGAGGTTATCAGGGCCAATAAATCGGACATTTGCGATTGGTACTTATGACGACGATGGCGAGATTAATTCAGTTAAGTTTTAGTACCGAGGTGCCTTATTTTCCGAGTGCTGGGGTAGGCTTAGCCCCGCTGGTAGCAACAGTGTAGATGTATCTCGGGGGTATTTCCGCACACGATATAGGGTGATAAAATTTAATGAGACTTTTTAAACTCTCTCACTGTATACGGTAATCTTTTAAGGCTCATGTTGAGCTCGTGCGGTTAAGGGATGGTAACCACAAAACTATAAATCCACGTCCAGTCCGAATAATCAAATAACTGCTGTTTATTTTTTATTCTTCCATGTTGGGTGGATATAAAAGTCCGGATGTCTCACAGAGATTCGGTTTTTTGAGTTTTTTGCGATCAGGAAACCGAGGTTACTTAGATTATTCGATAAGAACTTTAATTTTCATCAATTTCTGCGTCTCTCTGGGTCCCTTGAGAGACCAGAGAGACGAGACTCACGGGAGAAATACGGGGGACGGGGGATTTTTGTGTAGAGACGTGCATACTACTGAGCTTATTCCTCTCTTATCGATAATGAGGTTTTCCTTGGTCGTAAGGTGGTGAAGTGAGCAAGAGGAATTTGCCGGGGTGTTCGTTGCTACGGTGACGGGAGTTTCTACTTTGCGATCACGTTCATGGCTAGAACTTTAACGGTATATCCAATCGTCCCTCATTTCTCAGTTACGTCGCAACCCTAGTGTGGTGGGGCGGGAGGGGGGGGGGAGAAGACAGGACGGGGGTGAGGATTATCTTGTGGGTTTGTGGAATTTGTGAATGGATTAACAGCGCAATGCATAATTATGGGAAATCGTGAGGTAGAAATATGAACGTCGTTGAAATTGTGTGAAAATTGAGTTTTGAGGCTTTCGCGGCCAATATTATTATTCATTATGATGGCTTCCGGATGTATGCCGCGTCTAGATTCAGCTTTTTGCCGAAATATTTCGCAAACAAACAAACATTTTCGGAAACATTTTAGTCTGGATCATCAGGGCTAGGTTGCTCCGAAGTCCCTGGAATATTATTTCGGAATTGAGGATAAAATATTCCGGATTGCGGAATATTATCCTGAAATCCAGAATTAAACATTTCGGATTCCGGGATATTATTCCGAATTCCGGAATACAGATATTCGTGATTCCAGAATATCATATACCCGATTCGAAAATTTGTTTTTCCCTGTAGATTTTCGCCCAGGCGAAAGTACACATTTTTCTCGTGGTTCTAACCACGAGAGGTTCACCGAATAGTAGCCTGAGGATATAATAGAGATAACAAGGAAAACATGATATTTAAAAATATTGTAAAAACATGAAATTTAAACCTTTAAACCGTCATATAACCTTATACTGATGCCTACATTTGGTGCATATTACCTCCTTTATTTTCGAATCATCAATTAGGGTTGATAGATTGAAAATGTTATCAAGATGGAGAAGATGGCTCTATCAGTTGAAAAAGAATAACAAATGATGCGAATATTATGACCTTTGATAAATATCCTCAATAGGGATGATCAAGTTTTTAAAAATTTTCAATTCATTCATTTCTAGACATTTGCTATAAGGCTTTTTACCGTCAGTTTTGTACAAACGTAAGGTAAAAAAATCTACTTGTGACTTGTGGAGGCGGAAAATAACTGACATGGCTTTTAGAGTGCTTCCAGAATTTTCAATTTCTAAAAATACACCGAAATCCCTGGAGGAAGCCAACATCATGTGTGGGACTTGCTCGTCTGGTAACAAAATCGCCTCATGCGAGAGAAATTCTTTCACTGAGGCGATATTACGTTTGCCCTGTGCATCAAACGTGAAGAACATTATTATTATTTTTACTGAAACGTTTATTTTTCCATAGAGAAGGTATGGGCGAATGATATACTTTGAAGATTAAAACGTGGAAAAACAAATTTGTGAAGTAAACACGAGGTTTTTCTTCCCTTGAGGTTTTTCCATAAGACTGTTGTTTCCATTTGAAAAATGATAGGCAGTTTTAATGAGACCCATTGAGATATCGATTCCTCCGATGATTTCTCATTTTATAAAAAAATGCTGAACTTTTTTTGAGATGCCAGAGCCCGACTAGAAATTCGACTCGGCAAACCCTTCGACCCTGCATATTTGAGAAGTCTTGTTTGACTCGACTTTCACCTTTCAAGTGAACCATCTGTTAACTATTAACGAATATTTATTTAGTCATATTGAACTCTACCATTCGTTAATAGTTAACGAATCTCGTTTAGAATAAATAAACCATTCTATCAGTGCGGTAAACTCATCTCTCATTGTTGCGTTTGGAACCCACGCATTACACGTCAGGTACAACCCATGATTCAGTAACCCGTAACAAACTCATAGGTACCCAATGCATATTGGCGGCCTCCGACGAAATTTCTACTCGGGATATATATGAAATGTCGAACCTGACATACAAACCCATCACCTGTGTCTGAGCCGAATTTGGTTCTGGTTAGAATCAGAATACGGTACGAAATTAGTAGTCGGGCGGGATCGCTGGAGTGAGAAAAATTTTTGATCAAGGAAAAACAGAAAATGAAAGGAATGTACTCGATCCATCCAAGAATTTCCTCCATGTCCTCTCTCTTCTCTTTCTCTTTCTCGAATACCCGGTGAATTATCGGGGTCACGATTGAGCATAGACGCGAAACGTGAGCTCATAATACGATCGGTAAAGTGTGGAAACGGTCACGAAATCAATTTCGATAGTATAGGGTCTTTGCCGTCAAAAGAACAAAGAAGAAACGAGATTATTTGCTACAAAGCTCAGGGCATTGGACTCAAGAACCTCTTCGCTTCGACTTCATCACTGTATTTCAGTACTGCACCCCCACTCAAAGAAATCTCACACTAAAAAAGATCCGTGAGAAGTTTGTAGCCACATGATTGTTTTTCAGGGTATCCGGTTAATTCATTCCAGGATAATTCTTCCCGGAAATTCATTCCATGACAATTCATCCCAAACAATTTCATCCCAAAACAAATTCATCCCATTTTTTATTATTACTGTTTGGATGAAGAATACGGTTGGCTGAAGCGCGTGACTTATCAGATTAATTTTCTAGTTTTGTACTGATTTTGTAAACTGATACTGTGGTCTATTACTTGTGGCCTATCTGGCGAATGTTAGTTGAGATGGATAAGAATGATTTGACCGTTTTTTGCAATGTTTCCTGTTAATCCGTTACTCGTTTGTGTAAACAATACTAGGAGGGAATCGTGAAGTATCTGATTGATTTTGATGTTGTGATTAGTGCCTTTTTCAGTGAAAATAAAGTTAATATTGTTCTCTTCCTGAATTATTGTTGTGACCGTGAAAAATTCCATTGGAATTTGATGTTTGGGATGAAACTGTCGTGGGATTGATTTCTTTTGGGATGAATTGGTTTGAGATGAGTAGTCCGGGATGAATTCACCAAGAACCGTTTTTCAGTTTTAGAAAAGTTTTATAAAAATGTTTTCTTCAACTCGGACGACTTCATTTTGTACAAGAGAACGAGTGATCCAGGGACACCCACGAAAACTTGACAAATATTGATGATGGCGAAGGGGTGAGCGTCTCCAGTCGACCTCTGACATTACCAACCCTACATAAACCATTTTCCCGCACTGAGATAGCGATGATACGTCTCTAGGTATTTGAAATACACCTCTATCGAGGTCACGCACGTATGATGGGAGGCACTTTCTGGGAGGCAAACCATCGAACAGAGTTTCTCCATTTGCATCAAATCCCCCTTCCTGCCAACGTATCCTTCAAAATCCTCGGATCATCAAACACTGTCACACGTATGTCACAACTCCGTATAATATTAGAGCTAATTGGAGTAAAATCTCAATCACATTGTTTAGTTAAACTATTATAATTTCTTCTCCAGAAGGAAGAAAATAATTTCTTTCCATTTCCGTGCATTTTTTCTTCACACTTCACCGTTTAGTTTGACAGGTTTATTTTTTAACCTTAGATTGATGACCCTATGAGGGAAACCCCGCCGCACGTCGTTTGCCTTTAATAATTTCAATTGACTGGCTAAACAGAAAAATAAATAACTTCCTCTATCGGGACGTTAAAAAAAATTAACTTTGTCAATTGAAGTATCTAAAAAACTATAGTAGTTTTTAGAACAAGATATTTCCCAAAATTCCTAAAGAAAACAAATTATTTTGAACAGATGAATTATTTTTTCCCATGTTAAATGAAATAGCCCATGAGGCGACGTTGCCGGAAACTCGATCGAAAACTAACAAAAAATCTAAAATTTTACTTTTTGACACTGTGAGTTTAACGTCTGTTACAACTCTGGTTCAAATCCCGGCCGTTCCGTCATTTTTTTCCTCCAAATTATTATTTTTGGATCATTACCATTTTATATTACCTAAAAATATACACCCCTTGTAGTCAAATGAGCAACATAGATAAATTGATAGTTTAAACAATACCCCATGTTACTTTTATGCGGAAAATGCATTGAAACATGTCTTAAAAAATGTATTGACTGCGTCGCGCGGATATACCGATACGTACCACTGATATGTGCTTGGAATATATTTTGGATGTTCTATAGTCTCATCCGGATATATCTGTAGGATTCTTCAGGAATGTATTTAGTACGCATTTACATTCTTGAGGCACGCACCAGGAACATATAAAAACTGTATTTTTGCTTACTGGGGCATCAACTGAATATTCGAGGAACAAACATGTAATCACTTCGATTCAAGGAAAAGGTTACCCGGAAAATTATTACACAGAATCCAAACTCCGCGAAGAGTGTTTTACATGACTCGAAACATTGCGGCAATTCAAGCTTGAAAGAATCCTTACGTTAACGCCTGGGGGAAACGAGAAACTCTCAGTGAAATCCACGGGAGCTTTCATCCGGAGTGAAAATTTCATTAGCGCCTCTAACCCTCGTGTATTTCTCTCACACATGAGCACCACGTCAATGCTTTTCCATAGAAAAGTAGTGGAGGAATACACGATGTTCCCTTCACTTACAAACTGAGTAAATTGCGAGTAGAGGGTAAAAAATAGAAAGAAGATCCATCTTTTCTGAAGAATAATACAAACACTTTCGTGCTTCGCGCGTTCTCACGTTCTATTTGTCTTTTTCTGTGATATTCACTTGAACGTTTTCTCTCTTGGGGCGAGAACGGAGTGACTCAAAGCAATTTCACGAATTGTGAGTGAATTCGGAGATTGAAGCAAATAATGAGGCGCAGAGCCCCTCCGGATTCTTGTGCCTTGGAGCGATTGAGTGAGGGCTCAAGTGGTACGAGTTTTGGGCTGTTCCGACAAACAGTCTTGTTTGTATATGCTATTCAGCCTATTCAATATATTTGTCTGTATGTTGTTATGTGGGTTAGTTTCATCTTGATAAGTTCTACTTGAGAGAATTTATGAATTTGGATAGAGGTATTATGGCTCTCAGTTCTGGGGGCGATGCTATAAAACCCTCGAGATAACGAAATGATGTAGTGTCGAGTGATGAAAAGGGTTGTTGTGACTGGGGATGCGTGATGACCTTTGTATTATTCGAATTAAGAGGTGAATTCATTCAATTATATTATATTGGGAAAGTCAATTTTTATAAGAGCTCTTAACTCATCCATTCCCTGATAAGGGGGTGATAAGAACTAGGGTGAGAGAATGAATAATTTATGCCGATAAGGCCAACGTGTTGAGCGGAATGGTAGATAATAAATATATATTGAGTGCGGTAATGACACTTCACATATTATACTTAATCCATTTTTTTAATATTTAAAAATTCTTTCACCTAATATGTATGCATCATTGAACTATTTTATATTTAAGGGTATTTTTTAAGCGCTATATCAACTTTAGTTTCTGAACATTTTTGCGAGAAAAGGATTTTTGAAAAAATTACATTCAACACATTGTGTTCATGAGAACTCTATGCACTGTTAAAAAAATTGATTGAATTTTCCGAAGAAAACACCTTGCATTTCATTTAAAGGGCAATAGTCGATGGAGTTTCAAATTTCTTTGGAAATTAAAGTACAGTGCCAATTTTTCCGCGACAGGAAGACCGAAATTCCCCAATTTACGTGAATGAAATTTACAGTTTCGACGAATTTTTTCATGAAATTATGAATTTTCAAGGACAAAATTCCTTGAAATTTCAGTGGAAATGTTGCTTGTTGGAAATTTCTAAGACTCTTACCGGAAATTTTAGTGGAAAATTTTTAACAGTTTACTCTCGCCTTTCATCCACTAGTTCATAGGCTTTCTTGTACACATACACTGTTAAAAATTTTCGTCCGAATTTTCCGTACCAAATCCTAGAAATTTTTATCGTCTTCAATTTCCGCTGAAATTTCAGGAAATAGTGACATTGAAAAATTCATTAATTTTCAGTTCAAATGATCTGAAAATCAATAAAAGACTTCATTTTTCAATTGGATTATTCCGTGAAAATTAAAAAAAATCAGGAAAATTCAGGGGAAAATTGAAAAATCATGGCATTTTGGTTTTGAATATTCATCTTCCATTGAAAATTCAATGAAGTTGTGAAATTTCCATTTCACTTCCATCTCACTTCCACTGAAAACTCATGAATTTCTTTGAATTCTATGTAAAGCTTGAAATCTCATAACCGTTTTTCCCCTCAATCCCATTCAATGTCACTCTCATGAGAATTACCATCATATTTTCCACGAAATTTGAAACAATTTCACACAGGGTAACGGCATATGACTAGTTTTTTGCGACAGTAAAAAACGTAAGTTTCCGGACAGATATATCATATTGGATATCATATTGGATGGTTTCAATCCGCGTGTTCCTGACGTCTGGCAACGGTCCGCTCAAATGACTACTCGGACCAAATTTACTCGTTTGTATACAACACATGAGCAGTGTTACCGTACACTGAGAGAAAAAATTTTCTTTTGACAAAGATGATTTTCTGTCGGTTTGATTTTTCTTATAAAATGCAGAAGATAAACAGAATGAATTTAATATAAAAAATTCTTGTTGCGATGGCTCATTAAAAAACAAACTGCCAGTGTACAAAAAATGGCAATAAAAAACATTCCTGCCTCCAACCCGATGACTGTGCACTTTTGGAAAACATTTAACATTCCGTACAAAGTTTAGTAGTAATTTTCAGAAGAACCCCATTGAATTCCATCGAAGGGAAAACAATTAATATACGAATTCCAGTAGTGAATTTGTTAAGGGGAGACTACTGTGAGTTTAAAAAGTCGCGGGCTATTAGAATCCGATTTCTCAGACATGGAAAATCGATTATATATATCTAAAAATGAACAATTAGTGCAAAAAAATTAATTGTTCATTGTTCGTTTGCCCGCAAACGGTTAAAATGTTAAAAATAGTCTAGGGCCTCCAATTTTTGAACTACAGAGGTTTTTTCAAAATTTCGACAAAAATATGTGCAATATCAATTACGAATTAGTTTTTTGAAATTCAACTCCTACACAGCTAATTTCGTAATTTTTTAAATAAAATTTGCACCATTCATTGAAAATACCCCGAAAAATGTTTCTGAAAGAATCGAAAATATATTTTAAATATTTTAAGGATAATTTTTCTGTTTATTTTACATGAATAGCTCAAATTTTTATTTTAAACAAAACGAAATTAGCTGTGTAGGATTCGAATTTCAAAAAACTAATCCATAATTATTATTGCACACATTTGTTCAAAAATTTTGAAAAAAAGAACCCTCTGTACCTAAAAAATTGGAGGCCCTGGACTATTTTTAATATTTCAAACGTGTGCGGGACGAACGAACAATAAATAATTAATTTTTTCGCCCTAATTATTCGTGTTTAGACATATATAATCGATCTGCAATGTATAGAAAATCTCACTCCAATCGCCCGCCACTTTTAAAACTCATAGTAGTCTCCCCTTAAACATTTATCCAGTATTTATCAATCATTTTACCGTAAAATCGCTCTAAGACTCTCCCAAAACACAAGTATAACCCACGTTTTCTCTTTGTCACTCGCTACATGCCCAAGTTATCTATATCAAATAGATTTCATACTAGATACGTGCGCGCGATATCAATATTGCACTCCCACAACTGCAGCTTTATCCTAGTGAATTCACTCAATAGCTCGGAATGACCGCTGAGATCGATTCACACCGGAAATCCCACATGTCCCCAGATACAAGCAAATAAGAGTTGTTAGGGCTCGTGGTCAATCGGCTGTTGGGTGATTGTCAAGCCATTTTATTTTTATTTCCATATATTCTTTCCTCTTTTTTTGCTAAATGTGAGACCTCCATTGAAGGTTCTTGGGCAGCGACCCAAGAGATCTTCCACTACGTTAGAAATTTGTTCTTCCATTTCTCTCGGCCTTGGCACTTTACACTCAATTAACCGTATGCCTTCATTATACCCATACCGAGACCCATTTCTGGTCTACGTATTGTCTAGGAAAATAATGATCCTTCGAGTACGGCCATTCAAGTTTTACAGATCATTATGAATTACTATTATAGAGGGCATTATGAAACTTTATCCATTGCCTTGAATATTTGATATCAGATATCAATTATGTAAGTTAACGATGGGAATTCAATCTTTTTGTTCCAGGTGAGCATCTTCTCTCATATTTAATTGATAGCAATTGGTGAGTTATAAAATTCTTCCAAAAATTAAATGCGTGAGGGAAGACTTCGGTAGGTTTTGAGCATCACGAGAAAAACTCATTATCTATAGTGTGTTAGCCGTGCAGAACATTCAAATGATATAATCGAAAAAACGATCCAGCATACACTGTTAAAAATTTTTGTCTGAAATTTCCGGTACACTTATTGGAAATTTTTATCGAATTTAATTACCACTGAAATTTTAAAGAATTTCGTCGTTGAAAATTCCGAATGTCGTGGAAGAATCAAAGAGAACTGTACGTTTCAGTTCCAATTTGATGAATGAAGTTTAATATTCTAAATATCTCCATTGGTTGCCAGGAAACTTCAGACATTTTTCTCATCGTTTTGATTTCTATTTTTGGGAAATTCCAGTAGGTAAATTATCAATTTGAAAATTAATCCCCTGCGAGGCTCCTGGTTCAAAACCAGAGTTGAAAACCAGAGTTTGTAACAGCAATGTCAGACAAGATATGAATGTTTTTTTTGGGCTCAAATGAAAGAGCGGTTCGAGAAGCGGCGTGCTGATGCCTCTAAAGATGGTTTTGAACCAGGGAAGACTCCTAGACCCCAATGTTCTATACATACTCCTAGACCCCATTGTCTTCCTAGACAATGTTGTCACAACTCTGCTTTTCAATTGAAAACAGACATCATCTTTAGAGACATCTGTCATGTTTAGAGGCCCTAGCACGCAATTTCTCGACCCGCTCTTTCATTTGAGCCCAAAAAAACATTCATATCTTGTTTGATATCGCTGCTAAAAACTCGGGTCTACAATTCGGGCTTTCGATTGAAGGCCCGAGTTGAAAACGAGAGATGTCTGTTTTCAATTGAAAAGCGCAATTGTGACAACATTTTCCAGTGGGTTCTAGGAGTCTCCCCTGGTTCAACACCATCTTTAGAGGTCCTAGCACGCCATTT